>NC_141372.1:16480084-16795084 GCF_963921425.1 Dryas octopetala | reverse complement strand
GTAATTGGTATGGTGATTTTGGATAAGTGTGAGAAGTTGGTTTGGAGATTTGAGGTTGATTAGGATTTAATTATTATTTTTTTTATGGAGTTGAGTTAGGTTGATAAAGTATCCTCTCTCGGCTATTTCTAGTAGCGAACAAGTGTTGAATCGGGAGATGGAAACAAATTTCGGAAAGGATTGTGCATAGCTTGGTTAATCTGTGAGTGGACTAACTTTTAATTTTTTTGAAATGTTTTATATGTTGATGATTAAATTATATTACTTGACTATATTGAGTTTGAATTTAAGCTAAAGGATTTTTGAATTAAAATTTGGCTTTTAAATTCTTCTTTCCTGAGTTTAAATTGAGATTTATGGTTTTTGTATTCAAAGTTTCATGAATTGTTACAGAAGGAGGAAGTGTTTATAGGGTAAATTTGAGTAAGTAATCGTTGGGTTGAACAAGATGACGGGCGTGACGATTAGGCTTGTTTTACACGCACACCCTTTAAATTTTGGTGAGTTGAGACTAATTGTCTTTGTTATTAATTTCTAGGCGAGACGACCGTTGCTCGTGACGATCCGGCGGAGGATCGAAGTTAGGGCTATCTCTGTGAGTGGACTTTGTTTTATAAATGTTTATGTTTCTAAGTGATTATGATTTCATTGATTTAATGGTAGATTTGTGTCGAGAATTCTTATTTAAAATTTCTTCAAATGATATTCTTTTTGAGACTAATGACTTTAAAAACTTGGATTTTATGATTTTGTGTGAGATAAATATTTAAGATTTGATTGTATGCTTGAACTCGTGGAAAATATCTTGATTTAAATGGCGTGCTTTAATTTCGACTTGGTTTATGAAAAGATTGAACATATCTCAGATTTTCATTTCAATGATTAATTATACTTGGTTTTGAGATGTTTTGATATGAGAAAATGCATATTTGGATGAGTTTGGATTTGTTAACGAGAGTTTTGGAAAGAAAATGAAAGGATTTGAGATTTGGTTTATATGTGTTTATGAGTTGTTATTGATTTTCAAACCACCCATTTCAGTACCCTTCCAGGTTATCAGATTAGATAAGTCTTTGGGATCCATTGCGGCACACACATAGGCTTTGGGCTGTGTGTGGTGATGCTTGACCCTTTGGGGGTTGGCTCTGCGTGCACGTAAGACAGAATTTCTGGCTCTGCATGCGTACGACAGATTATTGGCTCTGCGCATGTATGACAGATTCTATGGGTAACTGACTGGTATGTGTTTTCAGTTTGTTAAGTATTTTAAGTGATGAGTTTATGGCAGCAAAGGTTTTTAAGTATGACGATTTCAGTTGAGCAGTTTTATCGATTTTTAGTATATTGAGTGTTTGAGAAGAAAGTTTTTAGCTTAAATTATTTATTTATATATTGACAGTATCGATTTCAGTTTAAGAACTTGTTATTTTCAAAAATTGATTTTTCAGCTTCAGATTTTATTATTTTACTGGGAAATAATTATTAGTTTGGGGTTTTTTTTTTTTGTTTGAGCATAATATCTTTCAAAGTTTGCATTTACAGTTAATTGATTTACTTAAAAGATTGGCATATGATGAGTTTCTTTTTGTTACTGCATGACTTCCTTTAAAGGTTCTCACACATTTATTATTCTACGAGTTTTCTTATGCATTGGCCATTCTGAGGATTTGAAATATTTCACTTTGTCCTGTTGTTTGATTATACAATGAAATTTCCATCTAAATATATTCATTTTGGTATCCGATGTCAAAATGTTTCAATGTGGAACCTAAAGTTTATAAAAATTGCAATGTGCCCATTCCGTTAACTTTTCTGTTAATTTTGACTGCATATGGTATGTGTGGGATTCATTTACATTTATGTAGACAGTAAATTTATGCCACATGGATAAATAAAATAAACCAAATAAACAAAAAAAAAAATTAGAAAAATGCAGCTAAATTATTATGTATTAAAAAAATTAAAAGATAACATTAAAACTAAATATATATAATTATATCGTTCATCCCTACCTCTCCCTCCTCCCTCATCTCTTAATTATTATATATTAAAAAAATTAAAAGATAACATTAAAACTAAATATATAAGATTATCTCGTTCATCCCTACCTCTCCCTCCTCCTAATCTCTTTCTTCCCAGTTTTTTGTTTGTTCATTTTTTTAATTGATTTTTATTTTGTTAACCTATAAAATTTTAGCTGGCTTTTTAATTTGTTTTTATCCACATGGCGTAAATTTATTGTCCACTTCAGTGTAAATAAATCTTACACTTGCTATATGCAGTCAACATTAACAAAAAAATTAACGGAAAGAGCACATTACAATTTTCATAAACTTTAGGTTTTACATTGAAACGTTTTGAACATCGGGTATCAAAGTGAAAAACAACCTATACTTGAGGGGTGCAAAGTGTAATTGACCCTTAATTTTAACATGCTTTACCATTCATTTGTTGGTTCTTCTTATTAATGCTATTTTCAGTTCTCCTTTTTATGAATTTTGTAAGTCATATTCCCTCCTCCCTCTTTTGCTTCTTTTTTCTTGCTTGAAAAGGTTTTTTGGATTGATTGCTAAACATACTAGAGTTGCATTTTCTTCATGTTCTACATCAATAATATTTTAAAATATTAATTAGATTTAATTAAGAGTTAGAGGAAATACATCACATTAATTAAGACCTCTAACTCAATTGATAAATAACTGAAGCAAAGCTAAACCGTTAACTCTTTCGATTGCTCTCGTGGAATACCCTATTGAACAGTTGCAAGTACACTTAAGTACCCATCAAGATTACATATTGTTGGCAACTTAATCATTTATGGTCTTTTATGTAAATTCTTATTTATCTTATGTTAATTTTATTTTGGGCTAATTACAAAACACACCTCCTAGGTTTAGTGTCATTTTCAATTTCCCCCATAAGGTTTCAATTTTTTCAATGTGGTACATATGATTTTCAATTTAAGTCAATGTGCAAATTGAAAAAAGAAAAAAACTAAAAAAATAAAAATGACTCAATTACCCCACCCTCCCCAGCCCCAGCCCCAGCCCCAGCCCTAGCCCTAGCCCTAGCCCTAGCCCCATCTCTCTCTCTCTCTCTCTCTCTCTCTCTCTCTCTCTCTCTCTCCCTCTCTCTCTCTCTCTGGCTCCCCCGTCTTCCCCCCCACCCACCCCAGCCCCATCGCATCCCCTTCCCCACCACCGCCGGCGACTCCCCCATCCCCGACGGCGACCCTTCTGTCCCCTCTACTCCATCTCTCTTTCTCTCTTTCTCTCTTTCTCTCTTTGGCTCTCTTTCTCTTTGGCTCCCTCGACGGCACATTGTGAGGAAGATTGGGAATTTGAAGCCATAGTTTGAAAGTAAGAACTTATTGAGTAGGAGAACACCAATGTTTGATGAGTACCAGAGGATTATGAGGGAAGATATGAAAATGGCTTGTTTTGAGAACATTTCAAAGGTTTTGGTGCAGAGATTTGTGCTTGGATTTGTTTTATTCTTGAAACATGTGCTGGGATTTGTTTGGAGAAGCTCTCATATAAGCTTCAATGGAAAATTAGTATTTCTTTTTTTTTTTTTTGTAGGAAATTAATATTTTCTGTTGGTGGGGAGGGGGATGTGACGGAGCTAGGTGGGGCAAGGCTGGGGGTGGGGGTAATTGAGTCATTTTTTATTTTTATTTTTTAAATTCTTTTTTTTTTTTTTTACCTTTTTTTTTTTCAATTTGTAAATTGACTTAAATTGAAAACTATATGTACCACATTGAAAAAACTGAAACCTTATGGGGGGAATTGAAAATGACAATAAAGCTGGGAGGGGTATTTTGTAATTAGCCCTTCTATTTTTTATGCAAGCTCGCCTACAATAATTGAGTTTGAATTTGAAAATCTTGCAATAAATATATGTCATGGCAATTGCTTCTTACTAGTTACTTAATTTTTCCTGGCCAAAAAAAAGTTACTTAATTTTTCTATTTTGCAGGAATACATCGTTTTAATTTTAAGTGCTTGTAACATTTACACTTGGTCAAACTTTTTATTAATGTGCTTTCTTTCAAATCCTTCTTTATAGTGCTTTGTTTTGCTTTTATTAGGTTATTTTTATTTTAATGAATATACTATTGATAATACTTTGCCTAGTCCCTTTCTTACTTCTTTTCTGTGTGGCTTCACAGCTCTGTTTTTATCACAAAATGAAAAAACACAGCCTTAACATCAATTTGCTAACTCATTCGAGTTCATCTTTTTCTTATAGATATGGAGTTTGGTACATGGTGAATATTGCACACATGCGTTAAGATATAAAGGAAAATTTGGGAAGCAAATGGTTGTTTTGCAGAAAAAGATACAAATTTTGGAAGCATAAATTTCTCGAGAAATTCACAATGAAGAAGAAGATGGAGGTGTGTGGAATTACTTATGCGCTATGTTCTCTTAAGATTCTTGAATATGTAGCTCACTAATCATTTCTTAAAGTTGAAATTGAAATGTGGAACTACCATGTTGTAGGATCCCAAGAATGCAAAAGAACTATGGCTTTCTATCTTTATCTTAGTTTGCAATATTTGTCAATCTTGAAATTGTCCACTTTGTGAATCTATTGGTTTTCTATTTAGTTTACAAAAATTTAAATTCGTTCCATTTTTTGTGTATGAAATGCTTGCATAAATGCACTAGTGCAAAGCCAAGCAAGAGTTTATTAGTTCTCAATTTAGAATTTGTGAGAAAACTAAAATGGAAGAATTGGTCTCCCAATAATTTAGGCATGAATAACAACCAGGCTTTTATAGAGTGCCTAAGTATCTATACAGGGTCTTTTCAATTCAAGAAAAGAAACAAAAAATCCACATGGGTAGAAGTGCATAAGTATCGTTTGGTCAAAAAATCATTTACAAAGTCAATAATCTACAAGAAAATGTGCTTGGCAACAAATGACAATGTTCCGTTCCAATGCTTATAAACAGCCCACAAACAAGGTAAACATTCTGTAACACAGCTTGGATTTTCCATAGATTCAGCAGCCAGGCCCTGTAAATATTCTGCGAGTACCAGTGATATGCCTGCAACATTGTCCGCCCAGATATACATCCATTGAAAGGCATATAAAAGCCTATATATTCGGTAACCGTTTCATTATCAGAAAAGCTGGCATCAAAAGCAAATTAACAGCAGTAGATGAGGACGAACCAGTTCAATGAATACTGCTGGTAGAGGATAAAACTACCTGGAAGCATTCTGTTTAGTTTCTTTATATCTCCTTAGATGAGTTTTCTGGTCCAGAAAATCACTATAATGTGGAGAAGCACAGCAGAACCGAGAGGCGTTTTGATTTTTAAACCAAGTGCCATTCTCACATCTTTGGAAAAAGATTGGAAGCATATCCACTCCCTGCCCAAACCACCTTCTTGGAAGTAAATCTTCCACTATGGCCTGACGCATATCGATACTGCCATTCGCATGTATAAGGGGAATAACTTGCAGGATCAGTTACTCTATATTACCTAGCACTGAAGGTTCACCAAAGCTTTAATGAACGTAAACTGTTGCAATGGGGAGAAGCAGGGACTGTGGAGGTTTGAAGTGGCCTTTTCACAAATGGATGGTCCAAAAGCTGAGCTGCAGTAGGCCGATTATTAGGATTAACTTGTAAACATTTGAAAATGAAATCTCGTGCATCTCTTGATAAGGAATCAGGAACCGGAGGAGGTTCACCCTTGCCAATCTGAAATATTGCTTGCATCTGCCAATTAACAGACAAGATATATTATTTTTCTAAAATTCCTAATGACACCACAAGGGACAATCTACCAAGTCTAAATATGACCAATTTTTTTTCTATTAGGGTATACAATTTGAAACAAATCATGCAGTACACGGTTTTTGTTTTTTACAATTTCAGGATCCAAGAGAGGAGTTTTTTGCTTGATAATGTCATTGGTGAAGGTCTGTTTTAATTACAGACAGAGTAGTGTCTTTAATGGCTTGTTTATACTAAAATGGTTAAAAACTCAATGTTGAAAATTCTTTTGTCAACTACCTTAGTAAAACATAATTTGGCTGATTAAAAGATCTTGGGTATAGGATCTGGTGAAGATGGTCTGGGTAAAATCATATGGACTGAACAATCTCTCTCATTCCTAGAACTAATACCTAAAACCTAACAAGATTAAATAAATAGAGAGAAGATAGAGTGAATAGAAGAGTTATAACCAGAAAACTAGGGTAAACTCAAATCAATACTCTAAATTACTTTAAATCATATCCCAAAAATATGTCCTTAACTGTCTGACTAGGAACATTATCTATCAGAATTTTCATTTTCTTTTTCCACGCAGATAATTTTTCACAGCATGTGCCCAAGCAAGATAATTAAACCATCTAATTTTTTCGAAGCAATTGATTTAGGGAAATCATCCCTTGACTAGTGAAGGTGTACTGTTAGCCAGAAGGAAATCCAAATCAATCTCAACAGAAACAAGAACTAGTAGCAAACAATACCATCAAAGACAAAATATAACTTCAACACCAAATTTGAAACGCCCAAGAAGTATATCATCCATAATCACAAATACATCAGAACACCAGATCTGAGACACCGAAGTACTAAATCATCCACAACCACAAACATGAGGACAGGTGGTGTAGTGCGCAAGAGCCAAACATATATAAAAACAACACTCAACGAGCAAAGTGGGAAGAAGCTGAATAACCCAAAACAACAACAAAGCTTGACTTGTTCACTGAGAATCAGTTTGAACCCACTGCAAGGAAACCCAACTAAGAACCCAAGGAAAAACAGACTGAATAATTGGTATGAAATTGTAAAAAATTTGAAAATAGAAAACACACATCAAATGACTTTAAAAATCCACGAAATAACCACCAGACTAAGCATGAATGAGTCAAATGGAGTTCTTCCTATCACCACACAACTATGACATCCAACATCATGATGTAGGACAATAGTAAGAGTAGGGAACAGAATATAGAGATCCGGATTCACTCCGGCCTTTGGCATCACACGAAAAGTGTATTGGAATCACTCCAATAAAAAATAGAAAAATTTCGGCATCACACCGGCCTTCGGCATCTCACCCAAGGTGGCTTGGAATCACTCCAAGTCAACTCTGATTTCTTTCACCATTAACTTCTCTCAAAGGTTACAAACCAGCCCTTTTATAGAGCCATTGATACATGAACAATAAGACGCACATTATTACGCCTAGGAATTCTAAGAGGCATAACTCATAACACTTAATGCCTTGAAAGGTGACATAAAGAGACTCTTCATGTGTAAATTGCATTCATTAAATGAAAAAAGACTCTTCATGTGGTGCTTGGAACTTGGATGGACTGATTTAAAATACTTTGAACTTGGCTCCTGCATTACATCAGCACGACATCATTGTACTTATATTGTTTTTTTGCTTTTGTGAGATACAGTGCCTTGAACAACTTCCCGGATCTGATCTTTATTTACAATGATACCTATTTAAGTATTGTAACAGTGGAGAGGAGGAAGAAAGATAAGAGAGAAAAGGGTTCACATAGACGTAGGATTTGATTAGCCCTCTCCCTTAGCAATGAATTTTAATAATGTTAAGAGATAATACACAGATAAAATATTACAATAATACACCTAGTCTGGCATAAAAGAACAAAGTAATATTCTAGCAACTCAAAAAGGAAGAGACAAAGAAGGAGTAGACCAAAAAAAGAAATTAGGGCAACTCTATTTTGTATACTCAAATCAATAGGCAAAAGAAAAACTATAGAACTCTATCACAATAATGCCTGTTTGTATAAGAAATCCCAAAATAAATAAGTTCCTAAATGTAATAAAATACTGGAATAAGAATTAAACGGTAACAATTAATTTCTGAATCCTAATAAATAAGAAAAGAAAAAAGAAACTTACACCTATCCTTACACATAGGCCTAAAATATATACAAATTTCCGTCTTGCACCCATCATGGTGTCATTATATTAACAGGATGGTTCACATAGTTCTACGCTCCTCTAAACAGTTATCAAACATAATTTGAAGCCAACCTACATATAGTTCTTAATATATTATATCTTGACAAGTGCCGATTGCTTTCTTGGCTCTCCTTGATGGAAAAGTCAGGCTCATATCTATGCTTTGACTTGACTATAAACTGGTCTTGATTAGCAACTTAGACTAGCCAACCACTATTACACGTAAAAGAGCATAGCATCTTTTCAAAGACCTATGAGAAAACTTTGAGCATTTGGGTTTACTTTAGCATAGAATTAGATTTTTAGTTTCATTTTGGCTCTTTGCTTGTAACTTTTCTTTCTTTATATGTAATAGAAGTCTGTGTTTCTAATCTCAAAAAGAAAATGGTACAAGATTAACATTATATATATAGAAATGTTCCAACATACGCCTTCCAGGTGAGAGTATGGAGGCCTTTGGGTTAACATCTCTAACACAACACATCCAAGGCTCCATATGTCAGCAGCAAGTCCATAGCCACGATTCTTTAGATTAACAACCTACAAGTCACAGCTCATTGGTTAATCAGTCAACCCAAAAACCCATGATATGCCAAACATATTTCCTTGTCAATTCTGACTAGAAATTTACACATGTGAGAAAAAAACAAAACAAAAAAAAAAAAACAACAAAAAAAAAAAACAAGAATTTTAACATTATAGAAAAGCTGGATCTCATGGTTATCAAGACTGTTACAGGTAAAACTTTCTCCGGTCATCAATCAATTCCACTTGTATTTCAGAAATAAATTTCAATTCTGATCAGACAATCCGGCAGAAATATATTAATGCATTACAGATATCAGTCTACAATTGCTAGCTGTTACGTAGGGATGCCTGATCTTCAGGGTACAAATCAGAAAACAGTCTGCATAAAGAGCAACAAATATTTATTTATCTACTTACTGTATTTGGAAGGACATGTAAGGGTGGCCAGATTTATCACCATTCATTTCAGCACAAGTGAGAAAAAGTATCTGCTTCTAGAAAATAAAATAAAAAAGAATATCCAGTACAACGCTAGAAAGATCAGACTGGATGTACCTTATAGGTTAACAAAGTTAAAGGTTGATGTGGATCATCACTACTGATAGAGAGATGAATTAGTCAATTCATACTAGTTTGACTATGCGATGGTGTCTATTCAACAACTAATCTGAAGTGTACACAACACACATTTACATTTTGAAAAGGGGGAGGCAAACCTCAGGAGCCATCCAATAAGCAGTCCCTTTGCTAGACTTCACGTCGTTGAATTTGGTTGCCTAGAAAAACAGAAGGCCAATGTTGAATGGTATAGCATTATAAATTCGATAGAAATTCTAAAGATTCTACAGACTGAATGTGTGTGTTGTACTGTTGTGTGTGTGTGTGCGAGTGTGAGCGTGAGAGAGAGGGGGGTTAGTTAAAAATTCTACCTTGGCTAACCCAAAATCTGCAAGTTTAACAGATCCACTTGCATCCACCAATATATTAGCACATTTGATATCCCTAGGGAAAAAAATATTCTTTAAGAAAGAGAAATTACCATAATAAATATTATAGAAGTAATTTTTCAAGTGCTCCAAGTACCATATCAATATTAATGAACATAAAGCAGACCATTATGTCCAAATGCTATAATACAAATGAAGGATAAACGAGAATTCTTTGATTTGTTATCTTTTTAAGCAGTTGCATCTTATCTCTTGTAAAAGCAAGGTTTAACATTCCCAATGTGGGTTATACTCTCAACACGCCCTCTCAAGTGTGGTGTGACTTGAACCAAACACGTAGACAACTTTTATTCAGGACGTGGGAGATGTGTGACCAAACACTTAACCTAACACATGAATTGCCTGCTCTATACCATATAGAAGTTAGAGCATGCAAAGAAAACTAATTTCCAAAGAGAGCTGCCCAAGACAGTATATATTGTAATGCAAGGCTTAATATTCCCAATGTGAGATATACTCTCAACCTCTCAATGGGACTTTATGTTGTAAATTGATTACAGACAAATAAGCTTGCATATCGCTCCGTTGCTTGCAATTTTCCGTGTGTATGGAAACATATACAGTTGTCCATATTAATTTAAAGGAGTTAGTAATTCGAAGAGACCAAAAGTGACAGAAATACATAAGAGTGTGATAAATATAAGGATATATTTAGTCCTGTCTCACAATTCAGCATGCTAGAAAAGAGTTCTCTTTTAGGAGATGGGTTTTCTTATTTGTATGCCCAAGAGATTTTAGATGGTAATTCAGCTCCAACTGTTAGCTTGATATACATTGTTGGCCTATTCCCTAAAGTTTAAAAGCTTTTGGAGTTGAGTAGTTGTTTAACATGGTATCATAACTCTGATTCTAAGAAGTCCGCAGTTTGAAACCTCCAATCGCCATTCTCACTTCTTTGTTGGTTTCCAGGTGCAAAGTGGATTTGCACCTATATGTTTCTCTCTTTATACATTTATCTGCCTCTCCATGCGCAGAATGGGGCTACACGTGAAGTATGATGTTAGCTTCATATATATTGTTAGCCCAATCCCCAACAGCTTAAGCTTTTGAGGTCTAGTGGTTGTCTAACACCAAATAATTACATATCCATATAATCTATCAGCAGTAGACATGAACAAGAAAAACAATTTTTCCCAAGCGTATGACAGCTTTCCAATGACCTTGAAAAAAACACAAAAAGCCATTATATTTGTAAAGAAATAGGAATGTATGTTGTGGAAAAGGATTATTTACGAGTAATTGTGAGCATGATCAATTAAGAAAACACAAAATTGACAGATAGTCAATTATCAATGTATCATCCTAGCAATCGAAACTGTGAACAACCAACAGAACAAGAGATAATAGATAATATCAGGAGATCATAAAGATCTTAATACGAAAATCAAGAAAGTAAAATAAAAATAATAAACTAAAACTTCAGTAGCAAAACCATATTACCTGTGAACCACATTACGATCATGAAGATATTTCAAGCCACTCAAAATCTGCCTTGTGAACCCAGACACTTGAGAATCCCTCAAGAGATACTTTTGATAGAGATTTGCAAGTGACCCTTTCGTTACAAGCTCAAGGAAGATATGGAGCTTAGTTTCATCCTGTAGTAATATTTTTAACAACAATGAAAAAAACTTGACACGCTTGAATAATAATCCCAGTGCACCCAGTAACTTAATGACCAAAGTGAACTTTAAAATTCCAAATCATCGAATTAGATAATCAACAAACAACAGTAAACTGCACATATGATTATAACATAGTGGCAGTCTCAAAAATCCATAACGCTAAAAGCCAAAACTTTATCAGCAGATACAATCAAATGTGCCGAATATAAGATGCAGGAAGAATATATGGCATAAATTTTCAAAAGAAATTCTAGCTTGGGCTTTGGATTTGGTGTTATCAACCATAAAAAAGACAATGAAAAAAAGAAAAGAACGACAACAACTTTGAATTTGGTGTTATCAAGTAGCCTAAAAATAAGACAGCTTTTCATCTACAAACATGCAAGAGAAAAATTTGCCCCAAAACTCTATCTTGCTGGAGAAAAAAAAAATAGTGAACAAAAAAACATCCATAAGTTATATTTTACATATTGTTCCATGATTGCAGCTTGGGTAGTTGCATTGGTGCAACATTTCTTTAATTGACTGTCTTTGTGGTTCTACAAATATATATGTACACACAAACGCATACAATTACCATGTACTAACTAGAGTCAACAACAACAGATGGTAATTGAAAGATCGTCCTCATTCCGAGAATGACATATCACAGTCAAGAAAATGCATTATAAGTAGAAATTTGTACTTCCACTTAAATAAATTGGCAGGAACCAAAAATAAATCCAAAACAAGAATGCAGGAGCATACCTTGTCTGTGCCAAGATATTGAACTATGTTTTCATGTTCGAACTGACTTAAAAGATAAATCTCCTGAACCAATAATCAGGGTATTAGAGGAAACAATATCGCAAGCAATCCAGGATCAATGTACACAATAGCATCTAATTTAAATACAGATGCAGGCAGTTGTATAAAGCTTTAATCATGTAATGTTAACATGTGCCCTTGGTCTTGGATCATTGATGAAGGATGGAATAGGCTATAAACATAAAATTTAGAAATGGACATGGATGTGAAATGGACATTTCAGTACTTCCAAACGTATAGGACGGGGATGAGATGAGATTGTCTTGTTCCTCCTATACATAAATATTAACTAATAAGGTTCTTAAATAAGCACCTGTTTCTTAGCCGTTAGATAGCATTATAGACGATTGCATCTCACCCCACGATGCATCTCAGTCGTTCAGAACTAAGTCGTCAAGCCCTAATTTAAGGACCTTAATAAAGAATATATGTGTTTAATGTTTATATATATATATATATATTGTCCTTCTCTGAAGCAGTCATCGGGAATTTTTTTTTTTTTAACGGATTTCAGGTACCTAGCGATCGGCAGCCACCACCACTGCTGGCATATCTATATATATAAATATATACATGATTATTTAACTTTTGCACTTTGGTCATCCAACTGTTCAAGTATTCTACAAGATTTTAATTTCTCTGCTTTGTGCATACAAATTCCATGACGTAACACCTTATGGTATTTGGGCTAATATTCCATAAATCGTAAGATTAGGACTCAGAGTCGAGCATCCAGAGAAAAACAAAAGGAAAAGAAAAAAAGCAGGGCAGGGCAGGGTGGGCGCAGAAGAGATAGAGTGAGGATGCAAGAGAGTGGGATGAAGCAAGGACATGCTGGGGTGGAAATGTGACCCCCAACCCCAATCCACCCCATGCCCATCCCAAAATGAGGTCCCATTAGATGTCAAGTTCAATCTTGCCAAGCTAGAATATAAAGAACAAAATTAAAAATTAGAGATATTAAACTATAACAAATCAGGATAAGACTTTCTTTCTACCTGCTGAAGTTGGAAAATGCTCTGCTTTCCTTGGTTTCCTTGATCCAGTAAAGAAACCTCCTTTACAGCAAAAAAGAATCCATCACTGCAAAAGAATAAATAAATAAATAAATAGAGAACGCGAGACTAACAACTTATAAGAATAACGTGTTAATTTTATTAAACAGTATTGTTCCAATTTAATGCATTCCCATCCTCAACGTCTCCCTACTTTTTCTAGCTTCACATGTTTTGGCTAAATATTTGAGCCAATAAATTCACAAAAGTTGGTATATATAATCGATAATGAACTTATGAAGCCATTTCAGCATGGCACAATGCAGGTCAGCCAGTTTGAAACAGGAATAAATCTCTGTAAGTCAAATTATACTGGGTGGAAATGAGAGTAAAAGTGTGAAACTAGGAAAATGTATGGAAGGATTTTGATGTTAGGCATTAAAAACAAATGGTAATAGTTTTTTTCATTAAATGAATGGTCAAAATGTCAGTCTTATTTATGTACAAAACAACAATAATTACAGTATAACAAAATGCAAGGGTTATTAAATGAATTCTATAAACTATATATAGTCATTAAAAGGGTAGGTGAAGACTTGTATTATTAAAAGGACAGACCCTTTGAGTGTAATCAGATTTTCAACAGTAAACTCTCAGTAGTACCTCAAATGCCACAAGTGTTCAATTTATTTACTGTTTTTTCTAAATTTCTCCACAAAATCAAGGCTCTGGGTAGTCAAATCAGACCTCAATTACTGCAATCAATGAATTTTAACTGTTTCGTTTTTTATATAAACTGGTACTAGAACCTCACCTTCATATCTATGATTGTTGCAGATGTAGGGTTGGGAAAGGCAACCATGAGAAAGCAGCATTATGTCCAGGAAAAATATAAGAAATATTCTAGGACCTAGACTTAAACGAACATACATGTTATGAAAACTGTTTTTAATTAGATTAAATTTTCTTGTATGTTATTGTGTTACATAGATGGTATGTATGATGTGTTATTTATGCGTTCATAGTATGCCTATAGTAGAATGGAAATGGCTTCGTCATTAGGAAAGATTCTAGGAAATGGCAAGCCAAATGGGAGATGCTGAGGAAAATGGTAGAAAGAAATGAAATGAATGAGAGAAAGGAAGAGGAACAGGCAACTAAGCAAGGAAGGAAAGGAAATAGGCAATCAGGAGGAAGAAAATGAGAAGAAAAGTACGAGGAAGTGAAATAAGGTTGACAATTAGTCCAGATAGGAAGAACTTTTTTTAGTTTTGGTTAAAGGTTTTGAGGACTACCATGAGGTTAACACACTTTATGGCACATTATGCAAAGTGATTAAGAAACAACATGTTCATAACATGAATGTCGTTGAGATATGAATGTTAAGCTGGTTGAGTAGCAATATGAAAAAAGACAACTAGAAAGCAATATCAGAAAAGATAGAATTAGAAATGAAAATCATATAGGTATGGTGGTCCCGTTTTTCTTGGAAGTGGTCATGATGTTCTATATTTCTATCATTAGCACCGAACTCTTCAACAGATCCCTAGTCTCCTACCAAATTATAGTCATTTCTTTCTTTGTCAAATTCAAAGCAACTCATTAAAGTTTGCAAACCAGGACAATCACGTCTTCAAGTAAGAGATGTTTGGAGTGACAGGTTTAACATTCAAATATTCTTCAGACTAAGGTTAGTTCAAACAGATTTACAAAAAAAAACAAAAAACAAAAAACAAACAAACAAACAAACAAACAAACAAACAAACAAAACAAAACAAATCAAAATCACTTACTCAGTAAAGCCTTCATACACAGTTCCATAGGAACCACTTCCCAAAAGCTGACCCTTTTGCCACGATGACGAAACACTGCGTCTGAATTTTCCATTCGGTGAAAAAATACTATAGATTGGCTTCAGGTTCACTGGCAATGTACAATGAAAACCATCGTTTTCATTTTCATTATTGGATGGAGATGAGTCAGATGACGAAGACTGAGGCAAATCATTGCCCTTTCCTAACCTCCCTTCCCTGTCACCATTTGCTTCATTTAAGAGGCCCTCTTCATCATCCGAAGAGCTGACGTCAGCAACACAAATGGGGGAATTTACATCAATCTGGTCTTGAGGAGCAAAAGATTTCAATACAACCGGCGGCGGGCGGAGACCTCTAATTCGTGTTCCTCCAATAGCACCACCATTTGCCCCAACCCTAGGTTCGAATTGGTCCAATTCATGGTGATTTTGATATTGGCAGAGGCGAGAGCGAGAGGTGAAGTGGTGGTGGGAAGAAGAGCGAGCTCGCTGGGCCTCCCAGGCTGCGATTGGGATGGACAAGTCTTCGGGGCCCGAAAGCCCAAGACTGCGGCAGATGACGTCGAATTCGCCGTCAATGCCTCTGACCCGGAAGCTGGTTTGGTGGTCAGAGAGAGTGGGCGAATGCTGGTGGTTTGTAGATGAAGAAGAAGGCAAGGTTGGGGCGTCGTAGTGTATGTTCTTGTTCGCGTTTCGGCGATCGAGTTTGGGTTTGGGACGCTTCTGCTTGGTGTCCATGACTCTGCTTTGCTTCTTCAAGTATTCTTCAATGGTGGTGTGCCAGCCTCATGTGCTCCTGCTTGCTTGGCTTGGAGGGTTTGGAGGCTTGGAGCTTCGCGGTGGTCTTTGCTCTTTCCAAGGCGCTTCCATTCTCTCAGGTCAAAGATATTTATACTTCAATTCAATTAGAGACAGAGAGGGTCGGCACAAGTTGCAGAGTAAGTAACACTCTAATTAGGATCATATCCACCTCATACCTCACCAGAATTCAATTCAGCATCTAGTCTAAATCATTGTTATCAGCATGATAAAGATTATCCTCATTTATTTCATACTTTTAATCCTCAGCTAAACAATATTACCAAGGGTTTAAATTTCGAAGTTTTCGGCGAAATTTCGCTGAAAATTTCGATTTTCAGGGGGTCCGAAATTTTAACACGAATTCGACAAAATTTCGAAAAATTTCGGCAAAATATTCGAAATTTCGGCGAAATTTTAGTCACGAAATATTACTGATATGATATGTTATCTTATGAATAATTGTTGTAATAAAGATAAAGGAAAACAAAAAGAAGAATCGCAAAATAATCAAGAAAATCAAATAAAATTATTAGAAGCAAAAATATTAGAGTTAGAATCTATAAATGCAGAGTTAGAAGAAAAAAGATGTATAACAATAAAAGATTTAGAAGGATTAATAAAACCAAAATCATTATTAATACAAGATAAACCTCAAGGAAGACCTATGTGGTTTAAACCATGAGTTTTAAGGAACAAATGGATGAGCTAAAAGCATTAATGGAAAACATTAATATAGGAAATACTAAAGAAGAAAATGAGATAATATTTGGACAAGAATCAGAAAATAGTGATATAGAAATCAATATAGGAGAAGATATGAAAGAAGAACCTAGTACTAGCAATCAAGAACATCCCTTCAAAAACAGATGGAAAAGACCTAGAGAAAATTCATTCTATGAATCAGGACCTAATTTCGAAGAATATGGATATAGAAAAGGATATTATAAGAACTATAGAGGATTATGGAAAAAAACAAGGAAGAGATAGAACTAAATACCTACCAATTTTAGGAGACCTAGGACCAGATGGAATATTAAACCTAGATTGTGTAACTAATGGAGAAGAAATACTTAAGCAATGGATTTCTAAGCAAGCCTTAATGATTCATATAGAAGAAGGATTAGAGAAACTAAATGCAGCAGATTATATAAGTTTTCTACAATACAAAACTTCAGGAATAGTCTTCAACTTTGTTGACCAATTAAAATTAGATCCTACGCAATTAAATCTATCAAGTAAAAGAAGTATCCTGTTATACATAGGAGATAAAATCTATCAAGAGTTCCTAGGAGGAATGAGTACCACTGAAAAAACTGATGCAGATAAATATGATCAAGAGAAAATAAGATGGATCTTATCACAAATATCAATTTGTAACATGTGCGATTTCGCAGAATTCGCCTATCAGTATAGTTTGTATTATTATAAATTACCAGAAGAAGAAAGGTCTAGTTTTAAAACATTATTCATTAACAAATTACCTTACCCACTTAATAATACAATACAAGAAAACTTTACCTTAGGAGTAACTTCAAAAGTATTACCAGATACTTTAGGAGGAATTATTAAGGTAGTAAGAGATTATATTTTATATCAATGTAAAGATAAAGAAATAAAACATCAAATACAGGATCTAACACAGTGTTGTGATAGATTCCCTGAAATACCTCAGAAATTTGGCTGCAAAGCCTGCAAGCCAAATTATTCTCGCCGGGGGGGAAGATATCACAATAAAAGAACAAAGATAAAACCTTATTATAATAAATACAAAAATAGAAAATATAGATATATAACACCAAGAGGAAAAAGATATAAGTTCAAAAGACAAAGTTATAACCCTAAAAATAGAAAAAGATATTTTCAACCTAGAAATAAACAAAAATATTGCCCTTCAGGAAAAAAGAATTGTAAATGTTGGATATGCCAGGAAGAAGGACACTATGCTAATGAATGTCCCAATAAAAATAAATCCAGAAATAAAGACAAGATAAAACTTTTAAATTATGTTCATAGTATAAATTTAGAACCTATAGAAGACCAAGATGTAGAATTAACAGAAGCTTATTACATAGCCACTAGTTCAGAAGATGAGTCAGACTCAGAATCCGAACAGTACATTTATCAAAATTCAAGTAGCTCAGAAAGTAATTCTAGCATATATTGATACAGGAGCTTCTATATGTATTATTCAGAAAAACAATTTACCAAGAAGTCTTTGGAAAACATTAAAAAATCCTATAAAAATAAAGATAGCAGATAAAAGTATAATAGAAATAAGAAAGGTAGCAATATTACTTACAGTAATTATAGAAGATAAAAAATTAATCTTACCCACAGTTTACCAGTTTGATTCAGGAGTACCAATGATTATAGGTAATAACTTTTTAAGACTATATTATCCATTTTGTCAATATTTAAATTATATAACCTTAAGATGTCCCCAAATGGAAACACAAAAACAAGAAATAGTAAAAATACCAATATTCCATAGTGCATCTCAAAAGATAAAATTATTAATAAAATCTATAGTCACAGGAATAGAAGAACAACAATTAGAAGAGGAAATAAAAGAACAGTTAGAAGAAAGATTTTCTTCAGACCTATTAGGAGATAAAAATACTAATACAGCATTAATAGAAATCAAGTTAAAAAATCCCCAACAAGAAGTCAGTGTTCCAAATAACATTCCTTATACTAAAAGAGACATAGAAGAATTTAAAGAGGATATGGATGAATTAATCAAAAAGGGAGTTATTAGACCTAGTAATAGTCCTCATTCAGCACCAGCTTTCTATGTAGAAAATCACGCAGAAGAAAAAAGGAAGAAAAGAAGAATAGTTATCAATTATAAAAAAATGAATGAAGCCACTATAGGAACACCTAAAACTCTTCCAAGAAAAGATTTTTTACTAAGTAAATTAAAAGGACAAAAATGGTTTTCAACAATAGATGTAAAATCAGCTTATTGGCAATTAAGGTTACATGAAAATACTAAGCCACTAACTGCATTTACATTTCCACCTCAAAAACATTATGAATGGAATTCTTTACCATTAGGATTAAAGCAAGCACCAGGAATATTTCAAGAATTTATGAACAATCAGATAGAAGGTTTAGAATTTTGTTGTGCAGCATACATTGATGACATTATTATTTATAGTTCAGAATCTCGAGTCCATCATTTACATCAGGTAAAAAAGGTAATACAAAGATGTACAGAAAAAGGAATCATTTTATCTCAACCAAAAGCTATCATTGGAAAAGATAAAATAGATTTCTTAGGATTAACTATCTCATCAGGAACAATTTTATTACAGCCACACATTTTAGAAAAACTTAATCAATTTCCAGATGAGATGGAGAATCGAAAATAATTACAAAGATTCTTAGGAAATCTAAATTACATTAGTGATCAAGGATTTCTTAAGAATCTAGCCAAGTTAAGAAAACCATTTCAGAAAAAATTATTTGGTCATGGACCCCAAAAGATAGTCAATATATACAGCAGCTCAAAGAATCTTGCAAAAGATTACCAGAGCTCCACAATATCAACGATCAGGATTTAATTATCGTATCCACTGATGCCAGCAATGGTTATTGGGGGGCGATAATGACAGCAATAACAAGTGACTATCTTCAGCAATATCAAATAGCTAATAGTGTTGAGTTCCTTAGTGAACCACACACCAAGATCCACTCAGTAATAGCCACAAAAGCTTTTCAGTCACATGAAAAGTTGGCAAAATACACTTCGGGAACATTTTCAGATACTGAATCTCGTTACCCTATTCATGAAAAAGAAACTCTTTCAGTATTACGAGCTTTTAAAAAATGGAAAATCGATTTATTACCAAAAACATTTATTCTCAAAACTGATTCAAAATATGTTACAGGATTTTTAAAATATGATATAAAAGCTAATTTTAATCAAGGCCGATTAATTCGGTGGCAATTAGAATTAGCTCAGTATGATTTTAAAACCTTTTTTATCAGATCTGAAGATAACTACGGTCCAGATACTCTCACACAAGAATGGAGGGAGCCATCAAAACCATAGAAAACCAGGTCCAGCAGAAAAAGCAACAGATACTTCAGAAACAGGCCAAACTGAACAAACTTCAAGAAGAACTCAACAGCTTAACCAGTACCCTCAGCATTATGACAGGATGTTCACCAGCAACCTCACCTTTCCAGTAAGAAGTTAAAAAGATTGAACAACAGGCAGCTACCAGCACCTCAACCAATAAAGCATGGTATGTAATTTTCACAGGACCCATGCGAGACATATACGACGAATGGCATAAAGCCGCCCAGCACATATCCGGAAACAATGTGGTCCACAAGAAATATGGATCACTTGAAGAAGCCAAATCAGCACTAGAAAAAGATAAAGCCTCTTTCAGCACTACTTTACAGATAACACCTCCACCAAAAAGATTCCAGGGCCACACCGTCCTTGGAAAAATCCCAGCATTACCCACTATTAGCCAAATTGACAATGTGACAGTACGAAATGCTACTTTACAGATCACCCAGCAGAAATACAACAGTTATCTCACCTTGGCGGTATTGTTTTAATAGTTGGTGGTTTAAACATAGAATTTCCTAATGATTTTTTCTCAAAGGTTACCAATTGAGTACTGGTTTGTCTGAATAGTTCATCTATCTCTATTACATCTTTATTAACATATTCTAAACTGTGATGACTATTGCTTAAAGCATATCCTACTGCATAAGTTATACTTAAAGGGTAATCTCCTGTTTCCATTAAATTTTGTCTATGAAACTTATATAATATTCCTATGGATTGGCCTAAATTTTTAGTAACTAAGGGTATAGCAAATTGTAAACTAACATTAAATTTTATTGTTCCATATTTAAGGTCTCCTTTTATCATTCCTAAAACTCTTTCTTGAGGATTATTTGAAGTTATTCTATTATCTATCACTATAATGTCTATGGGTGTTTCTATGGATGCATATGTTGATTTTATAATTATTTGTATAGTACTTATGTGTATGTAAGTTATCTTACTTTGATCAGATGCTTTCATTTTTTGAATTCTCCCAGATATTTCTTCTTGATTGATTATTGAAAGGGCTACCTGTCCTCGGGCAGTGCTAATTTCTAATGGTTGTTCTGACACAAATTTACCTAGATAAAGTATATTTTTTCTAGAAAGTTTTAGTCCTAAAAATCCTCCTGCTTTGATATCTTGTCCTTCTTTTATTGTAGGTTTACTTTGTTCTTCAATCTTTCTTAACTTAATTAGCTCGTTCTATCTGAACATCTAATCCGTAATAATTGTTTGTTTCTCCTGATCTTATTATGTCGAATAATCCTGTTAAGTTATCATCTATCTTTTGTCTTTCTAATTCCATTATATTGTTCTTAGCTTTTGTTTAATATCATTTCATGTTAAACTAATTCTGGGAATCTTATACTCCTGGTTATCTTCATATAGGTATAAATATTTCTTTGTTATTTTATAATCATCGAAACAATCTAAAAAATTCATTCCTAACAATATTTCTGAACTTAATGAGGAAGTATCTATTTTGTTTACTACTAATATTTTTACTTCTTTTCTAAATGTTTTAGTAAGTTGTATAGGGATGATAGTTTCTTTATTTCCTACATGTTTAGGACCTTCAATCCCTTGTATTGTTAGTTCTTCAATATCAAGTATTTTATTCTGATTACTTAGTAGCTTTTCATCTATGTGAGATGTAGATGCTCCTGTGTCTATAAGAATGAGATGTAATTGATGATTTACTACTCCTATAATATAATACTGAAGATTGTAATGACATGAGTATGATAGATCTATATCCATACCTGATCGCAGTCTCCTTCACCTCTCTGGGTATCACCTGCTTTGATCGATGGATATTTGTCTGATACTGCTGGAGCTATTCCTGATCTAGACTTGGACACCTCTCCAGAGTATTACCTCAAAGGGCCTGCTAGATATCGATCCTACTGAACTGGATCTTTTGAACAACTCAAAAGTGTGTTCTATTAATTATGCTCCCTGAATGAGGAGGTAGAGTGTACATTATATAGGGGAAGTCCACAGGTCCGGACTTCAAACCCTTATTAAAAAGAGTACATTAAAAGATAAAAGACATAAAGTAAAGTGGTCCAACAGGACCATTACAACTAGTGCTACATTATTGCTGGTTGTTGAGTGCTGAGTGGGACCTGCTGCTTTATTCTTTTATGAGTGGTAAGTCATTGTCGCTACTTTCGGTGCTTGGTGACTTTTCTTGATCCTGACAGTATTGGCACTCATGTCCTGGTGTGTCTTTAATGCTGGCGCATAGCTTCTTTTTCATGTCTTCTGGCATAGCTGGAATCTTGTTATTGAGGATGACTTTCTCATAGCTGATGAATGCTTCCTCCTGATCTGGTGTGATGTCTGTCCTGGCTTTGGAGTAGATGAGAACATTATCTGATTTATAATTAATTTTAATATTTCGATTAAGACTTTGGAGGTGATAGATAATTCCTGCGAACATCTTGATGTTTAGATTGTCATAGTCTTCTCCTGCTGTGGGTTGTTCTCTTTTTATTTCTTCGATTACTGGGTAGTCTCCATTACTTACTCCAATTTGGATTACTGAATAATTTTGTAGTTCCTCCCCCCCTGAAGAGAAAACCTGGGGAAGGTTCCATAGGTTTTGAGATATATCTGTCTTCCTTTGCTGAATCTTGTAAGGTATTATTGACTGCCTGCTTCAGTTTCTCTGGGAAGTAGTTTATTGGTTTAATATTATTGAGGTAGATGCAATCCACTAATCCTAACCTGAATAACTCATATGTTGTTAGCTCAAAGGCTTCTGGTAGGATAATAGCTTTTACTCCAATGTTATCTCTGTGCTTAGGGTAAAAGTTGAGTAGCTTGTGTCTTTCTTCATAATTGGTGAGGATATTGAGATAACTGTTGTATTTCTGCTGGGTGATCTGTAAAGTAGCATTTCGTACTGTCACATTGTCAATTTGGCTAATAGTGGGTAATGCTGGGATTTTTCCAAGGACGGTGTGGCCCTGGAATCTTTTTGGTGGAGGTGTTATCTGTAAAGTAGTGCTGAAAGAGGCTTTATCTTTTTCTAGTGCTGATTTGGCTTCTTCAAGTGATCCATATTTCTTGTGGACCACATTGTTTTCGGATATGTGCTGGGCGGCTTTATGCCATTCGTCGTATATGCCTCGCATGGGTCCTGTGAAAATTACATACCATGCTTTATTGGTTGAGGTGCTGGTAGCTGCCTATTGTTCAATCTTTTTAACTTCTTGCTGGAAAGGTGAGGTTGCTGGTGAACATCCTGTCATAATGCTGAGGGTACTGGTTAAGCTATTAAGTTCTTCTTGAAGTTTGTTCAGTTTGGCCTGTTTCTGAAGTATCTGTTGCTTTTTCTGCTGGACCTGGTTTTCTATGGTTTTGATGGCTCCCTCCATTCTTGTGTGAGAGTATCTGGACCGTAGTTATCTTCAGATCTGATAAAAAAGGTTTTAAAATCATACTGAGCTAATTCTAATTGCCACCGAATTAATCGGCCTTGATTAAAATTAGCTTTTATATCATATTTTAAAAATCCTGTAACATATTTTGAATCAGTTTTGAGAATAAATGTTTTTGGTAATAAATCGATTTTCCATTTTTTAAAAGCTCGTAATACTGAAAGAGTTTCTTTTTCATGAATAGGGTAACGAGATTCAGTATCTGAAAATGTTCCCGAAGTGTATTTTGCCAACTTTTCATGTGACTGAAAAGCTTTTGTGGCTATTACTGAGTGGATCTTGGTGTGTGGTTCACTAAGGAACTCAACACTATTAGCTATTTGATATTGCTGAAGATAGTCACTTGTTATTGCTGTCATTATCGCCCCCCAATAACTATTGCTGGCATCAGTGGATACGATAATTAAATCCTGATCGTTGATATTGTGGAGCTCTGGTAATCTTTTGTAAGATTCTTTGAGCTGCTGTATATATTGACTATCTTTTGGGGTCCATGACCAAATAATTTTTTCTGAAAGTTTTTTCTGAAGTGGTTTTCTTAACTTGGCTAGATTCTTAAGAAATCCTTGATCACTAATGTAATTTAGATTTCCTAAGAATCTTTGTAATTGTTTTCGATTCTCCATCTCATCTGGAAATTGATTAAGTTTTTCTAAAATGTGTGGCTGTAATAAAATTGTTCCTGATGAGATAGTTAATCCTAAGAAATCTATTTTATCTTTTCCAATGATAGCTTTTGGTTGAGATAAAATGATTCCTTTTTCTTTACATCTTTGTATTACTTTTTTTACCTGATGTAAATGATGGACTCGAGATTCTGAATTATAAATAATAATGTCATTAATGTATGCTGCACAACAAAATTCTAAACCTTCTATCTGATTTTTCATAAATTCTTGAAATATTCCTGGTGCTTGCTTTAATCCTAATGGTAAAGAATTCCATTCATAATGTTTTTGAGGTGGAAATGTAAATGCAGTTAGTGGCTTAGTATTTTCATGTAACCTTAATTGCCAATAAGCTGATTTTACATCTAGTGTTGAAAACCATTTTTGTCCTTTTAATTTACTTAGTGAAAAATCTTTTCTTGGAAGAGTTTTAGGTGTTCCTATAGTGGCTTCATTCATTTTTTTATAATTGATAACTATTCTTCTTTTCTTCCTTTTTTCTTCTGCGTGATTTTCTACATAGAAAACTGGTGCTGAATGAGGACTATTACTAGGTCTAATAACTCCCTTTTTGATTAATTCATCCATATCTTCTTTAAATTCTTCTATGTCTCTTTTAGTATAAGGAATGTTATTTGGAACACTGACTTCTTGTTGGGGATTTTTTAACTTGATTTCTATTAATGCTGTATTAGTATTTTTATCTCCTAATAGGTCTGAAGAAAATCTTTCTTCTAACTGTTCTTTTATTTCCTCTTCTAATTGTTGTTCTTCTATTCCTGTGACTATAGATTTTATTAATAATTTTATCTTTTGAGATGCACTATGGAATATTGGTATTTTTACTATTTCTTGTTTTTGTGTTTCCATTTAGGGACATCTTAAGGTTATATAATTTAAATATTGACAAAATGGATAATATAGTCTTAAAAAGTTATTACCTATAATCATTGGTACTCCTGAATCAAACTGGTAAACTGTGGGTAAGATTAATTTTTTATCTTCTATAATTACTGTAAGTAATATTGCTACCTTTCTTATTTCTATTATACTTTTATCTGCTATCTTTATTTTTATAGGATTTTTTAATGTTTTCCAAAGACTTCTTGGTAAATTGTTTTTCTGAATAATACATATAGAAGCTCCTGTATCAATATATGCTAGAATTACTTTCTGAGCTACTTGAATTTTGATAAATGTACTGTTCGGATTCTGAGTCTGACTCATCTTCTGAACTAGTGGCTATGTAATAAGCTTCTGTTAATTCTACATCTTGGTCTTCTATAGGTTCTAAATTTATACTATGAACATAATTTAAAAGTTTTATCTTGTCTTTATTTCTGGATTTATTTTTATTGGGACATTCATTAGCATAGTGTCCTTCTTCCTGGCATATCCAACATTTATAATTCTTTTTTCCTGAAGGGCAATATTTTTGTTTATTTCTAAGTTGAAAATATCTTTTCTAAGTGTGGAAGGAGGAAACGGACAAAGAGCTCAAGCACTGACACTTGGCGACACCTTGGACGCCTGGACACCAGCAAGATTATCAAGCTAACCAAGGGCTGACCTGAACAACACCTAATTGGTAATTTTTTGGGAAATTGAACTCAATAACCTACTCTTTTTTTTTTTTTTTTTAACAAATTATTTTTAGGATTAATTACATAAAAATCACTATAGTAATTTAAAATTACATAATGGTTTTTAACAGTATAATAATTTAGTGATTACATAATGGTCAATGCTTTTTTCAAATAATAGACCTTGACTAAAATGAAATAATAGAAATTATGGACACTAATTACGGGTCTGAATCAAATCCGAAATCTGAAAATGTCAAATTTCGAAAATTTTGAAAAAAATTGGATTGGAATTTGAAAATGTCAAATGTCAAATTCCGAATTCCGATCCGAAAAATTCTGAAATTTTCCAACGACATTTGGATTCGATATTTCTGAAATTATGTCAATTTATTTTGTATTTATATTAATGTTATATCATTTATTTAGTTTATTACTATATGTTTCATTAATTTGTTATTTGTTTCAAACATACATATATATTAAAAAAAAATAACTAATACTATTAATATAAACATATGTACATTATAAATATATGTGTATCATAATAACGTAAATGATAACAAAACACCCACATTTTTTGTACGTGTAATTACTAATTTTTTTTGTTTGTTTTTACTAATAACAAAAGATAACATGAAGATTCCGATTTTTTATCTGAAAATTTCAAATTTTATCCGAAATTTTCAAAAATGTGATATTCTGAAAAAAAAAATAAAAAAATAAAAAAATCTGAAAAAATTCCGAGAAATCCAAAAATTCCAAATTGGAATGAGATGTTAAAATTCTGATTTTTTAGAATGGAAATTGGATTCGAAATTTCATTTCGAAATTTTTTGAATTGGAATTAGAACACTCTATTTTTTATCTGATCCGTCCGAAACATACCCCTAACACTAATAATTGGACTCAAAATATAAGTGTATTTACACTTCTTGCCACTCTGCTTAGCTGTTGTTGCTGATGTCAATAGTATCTCTTAATTTTAAAAATTACAAAAACGTCAATACATGACATTAAGCTAAATAAAGGTAACTAATTAACTAACTGTTATTAACAAATTAATACTATTTAATTAAGAAACTAATTGAACTATATAATTACTACATAATACAACGTCTTCCCATTCGAACCAGATGTGAAATTGAAATCTGGAAATTCCAAGCAAGTTTCAACCCTTAGAAAATTTCATAAAAATTAAAGAGACCTACAACCTGCAACAAAAGGCAATATTTTTTTTCAAATAGCAGTAAAACCTAAACTACACTACTACAATGAAGTTAATAGACAACGGCTTTTAGTTGTTGTCTATTTGCCCAAAATTTTGTCGTCTAGGCGAGTGACATCTATAGCCTATTCAGACAACGGTTAAAACTTGTTGTCTAAATGATTTCATACAACAATTATAATTTAAAATTGTTGTCTAGTGTCCACCAAAATGCATGATTTTCATCTAAAACGGTTGTATTGAAACACAATACACAACGTTTACAGATACAAAACTATTGTATTAGTAATGATCTGACAATACTTATTTACTATAAATGTTGTCCAAAGTATTGTTAAACATCTGATTTAAGAAACACCGTTGAATAATTAAGTATAAAATTGGCATAAATGTTGTTACATAAGAAACTCAACAACAGTTTTTACTAAAACATGTTTTTTTAATTACTTATACATATCTTTTTATAACCTAAAACCGTTGGGTAATCATATTGTCCACAACTTATTTTAACTATATGTGATGTTAAGATATGCGTATGACAAATAATTTTTTTTCAAAAATGTTGTATAGATAGATGATACAAATCAATTTTTTGGTAAACAATAAACATTAAACCCTAAACCCTAAACGTTTTAACTGTTGTTAGTAGGTGTGTTATACAATAGTTATTTAACTAAAACCGTTGTCTAACATTAATTAACACAATTTTTTTAAATTGAAAACTGTTGTTTGTTTGATTCACATTTTAATATCCCTGCTTGCATCCAATTGAATCTTCATTAATTCCCTACTTGCATATCCAAATGGAATTAAATCCCACTAAATCCCTATTTGTTGCATTCAAAGTAATCCACAAATATTGATAACTCAAAAAGATACATGAATTCATTAAATTGGGATTGGAGTTTACAAAGTCGATTATGATAACAAACTCATTCACACATCCCTTGCCAATTAATGTATAGCCCAAAAAATTATAAGTAAGTAACTTGATAACTATAAAAAGTACTTGTTGATTACAAAAACTATAAAGCTAGGCATGGCATGGTCTAACCTAAGTAATCGTGCAAAGTCAGCCATATACATACCAAAATATCTGACTTTGTAAGATTAGCTAGTCAATAAACTGCTCCCATCATAATATTGCATGTCTACACTGCCTAGCCAGTTATTGGATCTACATATAGCGCATCCGAAAGCCCACCCATTTACCACGTACTTCATCAATCTGGTCCTGTGAGTAGGTGTTGTCCTTTCTCCTTTCCCACTGAAATTAACCATAGAGTAACAGAGAGATTAACATAAAGGAATACACCAATAAGAAATTCAACATTTTTGTTTAATTAACATTTTTTTTTTAGTAATTGACTGAATCAATAAACAAAAAAGGAGCAGGGGAAACCCCTGAACCAAAGAACAAACATACAAAGCAAGAACAAACCATCAAAATAATGATGTAAGTGACTTAAAAAACAATTAATCTGTCATAACCATCAAGTTAATCATCAACCATCAAATTAATGATTTAATTGACTTAAAAAACAATTAACCTTTCATGACCATTAAGTTAATCCATCATCATCATAATTAACAAGAGTTTTTACACAATTGATCCAAAGCACATTTTAAACAAAATGAAACATGTCCTAAGTGTAATGAGGTTGCAGCCAAACCATCATGACACCATGAAACATGCACACTGTAACACATGCAGTATACCAACATTCAACATTCAAACCTGGGCAAAGTTTAGTAGACAGCAGGAAATCGTTCAAAGGTCTATTTTGATTTGGTAAGATTGAAATAATTCTAGCATGCAAGCTTAATTAGATGAAAGAGCTTAATTCCAATTATGATGACTACACAAAAAAAGTGAACCCCAATATATGTTTAGAAGTTACAAAAATTCAGGAAATTTGCTGGCTAATTAATCAATTTTCATCAAAGTGCAAGTCACCAATCAATTGGTCAACATGACAAAACAAACAGGCTAAATCTAAGCATAGGTCCAAGAAAAGAGTTGCATGATCCAAAGAAAGGTGATATTTTCAAAAATAAACTATCAAAGATGCACAACAACACAGCAAATGATAAGCATATGTAAAATGAGTTAATCCAAATACACCAAAGAAAAAAAATCAAAAATAAAAGAGAACAAGCGACTTGGAAACTAGCAGGGCATCAAGTTGCAGAAGCTCAATTAGACCCTCCAACAAAAAGTTAAAACTAAAAGTCATTGAAGAGAAAGAGAGACAACAATTACAAAGAACATATAATATTCTTTTATACCTAAATTAATAACTTCTTTGTTTTCATCATGCTACTATGAACACATGCAAATGTGTGTAAGACTTAAAATCTGTCTCAATTAAGTCTGGGCCAAATGCTATCTAGGACTTAAAATCTGCCCCACATGCAATTAACCTTTCAGCTTATTAAATTTCAAACTTCCCATGATATATATATATCCTAGTATATATACATTCCAAATAGTATAAAATTAAGTCTAAATTTCAAGTTCAGTTTGTACCTTGGTAGCAAAGCTTAATCATTCATCTTTAACTATCTCTTTCATAAACCGCATAACAAAATAGCCACAATCCTTGTGAGTTGGTTGTTGAAGAATGCCCTAAATAGTATAAGCAATAGAATTAGGACCAAAATTCATAATCTTAAGTATTATATCTAAATCATTATGAACTTGAGTAGAAATTAGCAAACATGCATACCGACAAGTTTTTCCACAAAACTGCCTTGTTCCCTTTCTTATTCCCTTGGGCTTTCAAGATTATGATCGCACTTTAACATGAAAACAGATACCGTGTATCAGCATAGCAAATAAATACCTTAAAATGCATATGCATAAATAAATCAAACTGCTGTTTTGGGAATCAAGCTTCTACTAAATTAATTACTTACTTGTCCACCACAGTTCTCCATTCTTCACCACATAGTCTCCTTCTCATTGGGTCCAAAAAATGGACAATCTTCTTGTCTGGATTGACAACCGTTAACACTCAATGATTTCTACACATAGAAAATTCACTAAACATCTACCAAACTTCTTATGGATTACGTTAAATTGCAAAACAACTAGCAAACACATTAAAACAATTACTTACCCATAGTTATAAGGGACCAAGTAAAGCTGATCCTCAGCAGAACTTTTGAACCTATATGCTAATACTTGTGATCTCTCATCAATAGTTCCACAACCAACCGCCCCAATTCGAGTAGGGTCAATAAAACCAATCATGTCATTCATTTTTGATTTCTTAACCACATCGAATAAAAACCTATAAGAAACATACATAATTTAACATATCACAGTGGAAGAAAGCTTGCCAAACTTATTACTTAATTCACATAGAAAGACATAATTAAGCTACCTCATATACACAACAATGCAAGTGGCTGATATCTCCTCCATACGGCTAAACTGCTCTATATTTTCACTCAGTATGTGGGTTTTCCGAGGCTGACCAAAAACTTCAGGTTCAATTACAAAGTGGATTGTCGCATCCTTCTTCATGCCAGTTTGTGCATACATGCATAACACCTTCAATGTAGGGGGCAGTACTTTCAGGTCCAAAGGTTGTGGCTTGTTTACGCTCTTTTGATGCTTATCAGCTTTGGCCTTCAAGGGTTTTTAGGTTCAAAATTAAAAATATGTTAGATGTAGGATTTCATAAATAACATAAATAATTGCCAAAATCGACACGGTTGACCACAATACCTTAATACCTTTTTTCTTCTCTTCCATAGGCAAAACAAACTGTTTTGGCCAAGCTACAACACTACCTTTGGCTTGGCCCACAGTTTCAAGTTCTTCTGTCACAGGGATGGGAAGCAGTGCATCATCATTAAATGAAGCATAGATTGAAACCCTGAGGTTGTCCTTTCCTAAAGTAATGCCATGGACAGTTGGGTTGTCGACCTCTACCTCAATCAGTGTTGCATGTGCAACAATTTTTTGATCTTCACCTTCCACAACTAACTTGCATTGATTCCCCTGCACACAAGACACAATTTCAAATTAACTGAAGACATTTTAACTAAGCATAACTAAAGGCATTTTCACTAAGCATTTTAAGCGTAACTGAAGGCATTGTTTAGATGCATATGAAATTTCATTGAATCACCTTAAATATTGATTCCCTCACAACTTCAGAATCCACATCCATGATGTCATCCTCTTTTGGATTGTCATTCAATCCCAACACCTTCTTCGCAGCATTACAGCTGGCTTTATCTGATCCATATTCCACGGTGTGTGGAGTTGGGGGAGTGGGAGGAGCAGTCTTTTGTACCAGGACTGAGATATTTGCAACAGTACCCTTGGCATTAGCTAGTATTTCATCCAATGTAGTCATCTTTGGCCACAATATTTACAACACTACCTTTGGCCACAATATTTACTCGCTCCTCCTCCAAAATTTGAGCCGAGATCTTTCTTTTCTCCTCTGCCATTATCTGTGCCTTGATTTTCTCTCGCTCCTCTGCCACTATTTGAGCCACAATCTTCTCTCGCTCCTCCTCTACAATTGCTTTAATTGACTCTCTCATAGTCTCTTTCACACTTGTCTTCCTTCGCTTAGGGAGGTGAAAGTATGAATTTGGTGTCACATAACTTCTAACTGCTCTAACCCTGCCACCATGCTCAGGGGTCCCCAAGGCAAGTGTCAAAACATCATTGCTACCAGATGTACTTAATTTCCCCTCCTTCTCTTGTTGCTTCAACTCTTCCTAAAAATGCAATTAAAAAATTTAGTTAAAAAAAACTTTAAAACAATCAATGATGTGGCTGTAATAAACTGTAGGGTGCCATGAACTAAGTATAAAAATTTAGCGTGCAGACTCACAATCTGATTTGCTTTCTCAATTGCCTTGGCATCTATGATTTTACCCTCTTTATTTGAACGTGCTTTCATCCAGAGAGTAGCACGATCAACCTCTTCTTGGTCAGAATTCATGTCATTCAACTGCCAAAAGCCATATGGTTTTAGAATTTATAGATGGTGTTGCATACCTAAATATCATAACACAAAATCAGCGGATTTAAAAACACATCACTAACCAGTTCTTACTCCAATCCAGCATACCCTTTACACGACATTCGATGTTGGTACTCAGACTTTGCACGTCTCTCCTGCTCAACTTCAAGAAGTTTCTACAATCCAAACAAGTAACAAATTACTTGCATCAAATAGGAAGCTGTGACAGTAATTTAAGGCGATATTGTCACGCCCCAAAACCCAAGTACGTAACAGAGACACCTATCTTGAGAATACAATGAAATGATGTTTATCAATGCTCTTCTTTGTCGTACCTTACAAAAATTTTAAACCAATCAAGCCTGACACAAAACTGACGTTCAACACTTAACATTCTTTAAACTGTATACCTCTTCATGTGACCGTGATACTTCAAAAAATCAACAGACAAGATTCTCAAATGACAATAATATTCTTGCATTTAATACTCAATATCACGTGGGTTATTTAGGTGGCGTGAATTACGTAAATCTAGGTCAGTCTAATCATAACCTACCTTTAGCCCCCAAATTTACCTCGTAAACTGCAACTAATCATATCCATTTTTTATTAATCAAAAGCTTTTCAAATCCTACCAACTTCCACACACATTTCTTCATCTTCACAACATTATAAAACTCATTCTGCCATTTTTAATTCTCACGCTTTCAAAATTCTTCAAAATTTCCAGATTCTCTCAAGCTTCCCTTTGCGATTTTCCTCTTGCAATTGCTTTTTGTGTTCTTGAGATTTCCATAATACCCATCCACTCTTCAATCTCTTTTTTCCCTTCTGTTTCAATGGCTTCCACTACTGCTTCCTCTTCTTCCTCCTGTCTCTGCCGTCATCGCTGCCGCTGCCAGCGTTTTTGCTCCTGCCATGGCCTACATCTGTATTAGAACCATACCAGTTACGGTGGACGCCGCCACTGTTGCTGCTATCACCTCTATCAACACTCAGGTTCTGCAATCCGGTTATGGTTTATCTGAGTCAGAAACCATTGCCGCACACGACCAGGACCAGACTTCCTCCGAGATTACTCCGTTTATCTTGGCCGAGACAATTGAAGATCGCTCGGCAGAGTTCGAGCAAGAGTTGGGGATGGCCATAAATCAAAACTGTTCACTTGAAAAATCAAATCTCACTTTTAGAAGGAGTGATTGCACACGTTACTTTGGAGCATTTATCCTGCCGGGCTCCCCGAAACAGTCAAGACTTCTTTGGCCAGTATTCCTGATGACTCCTGCTTCTGTCGTGGTCTGACTACTTGGTCTGGGTAGAACACTATTTACCTTCAACCTCAATAGCCCATAGTTCGAACTAAGTGGACTGCTTGGGTAAATAAAATGATGCTGGTTTTCGGCCAAAAATGGAGAGAGCTTGGCAATAGGGATGTCATTTTGGTAAGTACCAAAGATATCGCCGTGGATAGAGCTTTGCTTTTGGTGGTGCTTTACTTCTGGTCATATGCAACCAACATGATGAACTTGAGATTCGGTCAAATGACTCCTATTGTTCTAGACATGGCGGCTATTTTTGGCTTTCGGCCTCATGGCCGTGTCATCTCAATGAAACTCAGCCAAATAGAGTTTCTAGTGACGTTGAAGAATAAGCACGAAAGGGTGGTAAATTATGACACTTGGGTGGGCATCTAATGCAAAAAGACGACTGAGGCTACAGACGAGGAATACGCCGCCTTCCTCTGCTATTGGTTGTGTAAGTTCATTTTCTGCACTCAGAATGCCAAGATTACCAAGGAGTTCATACTTCTCGCTACAAGCTTAGCATCCAGCGAAAAGATGGCACTTGGGCCATTCGTCCTCACCCACACGGCATAATTACCTCAGTGATGTTTACCAAGCGAGGTGGCCCTCTCTGGATGTTCTAAGTTTGGCTTCAGGTATATTTCCCAGAGTTAACTCCCTCAACCATAACCGTGTCTCCCCCGATTCTGGCCGTTTTAGTCGTGGGTGGCACTTTTGCCACTTTTCCCTCACACTCGGCCTATTTATGCTTTGACTTTTTCTACACCCTAGAGGAAAGCTCACCAGAAAGATGGCAACTTTGTCTTGGCCATTCTTATCCTTCTTTCCTTACGCCGTGACATGATGTTGAAAAAGATACCCTTCCATCCGACGAGGAAAATGAAGAAAACAAAACAACTTTCAGAGATTTGTGGTGCTCAATCCTCAACACAAGGAATTTGGCTAGGGGGTCTACCAACAGGGGCCAAGGCCAAAAGGGTGGGATTGAACTCTATTCAGCGAACCTTTGGGCCCGGCAACTGGGTTTCTGCCAAGCTGCCCCAATTCCCCTTTTGACCACTAAGCATAGGCTTAGCTCTTTTAGGGTGAGGATAAACAAACCGAAGTCCTTCGCACAGATAGATGCTTATTTCTTCGCAACGCCGAAGTACGACGAATGGTTGGCCCTAATGAATGGTGATCGATTCAACGTGTCGGTTCATGTTGTATGGCAAAGAGTTTTGAAGGGTATCCCTGACTTCCACGTCACAATAAAAGCCGACGGAGGCTCTTCTTCACGGCCAGGAGGTACTTAACAATTTTTTTTTTTTTTTTTTTTTGAAATTTTACACTCAGGACTTAATTGATTCATTTTTTTTTCTTTCGTTATCTTAGGCGAAATCTTAAGAGTGAAGGCTAAGCCAAAGCCTAAGCCAAAAGCTAGTCTGGCGAAGGTCACCGAGGTTCCAATTCCTGATCTCGTTACTACTACAAAAAAGCTTATACATATCATTATATTAATATCAGTTTTAAAGGTATTCGATATAATATGGTTTTTAATATCGTTTAAAAGTTTTTTTTTTTCAAAAACTGATATATAAACTATTTTACATATCATCAGGATTTTGAATGTGATATATTATGTTGGACAAATTTATTAACCCTCCTTTAAAAGTGATATCTATACAAATAAATGATGCAAAAATTTTAGAATAGAAAAAACGCCGTACTGTTCACAACTTAAAAATTTTTTGAGTACCCGCGTTTACACAGACAGTTAGACTCACACACTCACATCCAAACTGAACCAAACCCAGACCCAAACCTTAACTCATTATCTTCTTCATCGATCTCCGACGAAGATATATGGATTAAGCTCGAAGGTTAAGCTAGCTAGCTGGTTTTCCAATCCACCCAGCCTTAAGATGTCGAGATCGATGGGTTGAGCATGTGCAAACGCTTGCAGAGAGCGAACGAGACAAAGAGACAGAGAGAAGTCTGAGAAGTCGTGAAGAAAGAGAGGAGAGCTCGATCTGAATGACGTCGTGAGATCGAGATCGACCCAGAAAAGCCTGCTTTCTGATACCCCCACCCAGCCTTCACGATTTCAGGTATTTGATAAGATTGTTTTGTTATTTTTTCTTTTTAATTTGAAGTTTAGATTTCGGAATAAGGGTTCTAATATATGCAAGTTGTTTGAACATGTATGCATTGCTATTTGGGTGTTTCTATAATTTGGATTTGTTTGTATTTGGGTGTTTTGTAGATTGTTTGAACTTGGGTCTGTTTGAATTTGGGTGCTGGAATTCTTTGTATTTAACTCAAATATGGAACTTTATTTATGCAATAATCATTCGTTTTGGGTCAACTGTGTTATGAATTTGGGTGTGTGGTTAATTTGTTTGATTTTGGGTTTAAGGTCTGATTATTTGGCTTTTGCAATTAAGGGTAAAGTTCTGGGTAAAGATATATAGGTCTAAAACCAATACATTGTCAGGCTTCAACTAGGTCATCTGGTGTCAATATAATTGAATATTTGATTAAGGTATATGTGTTCTTTAGATGAGTTTCTGCTAATTAAAATTGGCATTAATATTAGTTACATATTATCTGTTAATATGCTTCTTTTTGCATATGTTTACTTGGGTTTATATTAATTAAAATGATGTTATTTTGTGTAAGACTATGGATAAAACATGGATGCATGCTGATAGAAGGTCTGTGGAGTATGAGAAGGGAGTTAAGAGTTTTTTAAGATTTGGATTACAAAATGCTACCAATCCGAAGTACATCCACTGTCCTTGCTTGAAATGTGTAAACTTGAAAAAGTATACCGTTAGAGTGATTATGGAGCATCTATACTTTAATGGTTTTGACACAAGATATGCGAAGTGGATATGGCATGGTGAAGTTACTGGTTGTACAAGTTGACAGGACCGCTCCCGGATTCCACCCTGAATCCCAGAGAGGTCCTGCGGGAATCCAAATTCAATGAAAATCCTACCGAAAATTCGGCAGAACCTCTCCTGAAAATGGACTAACCCAGAAATTCCGATACCTGTTAAAAGCACTTCTAAACCGCAACCACCTCTACCACAACCAAAAAGGGTCTCAGACCCAACAAATTTCACAGAGAATCCAACTTAAAGTTTAAAGTGGTTATCAGAGCCTCTAATCTATTACAAAGAATTTTTTCAAAAATTAAAAGGCGCCTACTGGTCCGAGAAGGAATAGAGATGTAACCGCCTCGACGTGATTGGCTCGACCTCCACCAAAGCTACTACCTGGGGGGACAATTTAAAACAAAACAAAATAAACCGTGAGATAACTCAGTGAGTGGATAGTTTAATAAAAACAAAAAAAAACATAAGTAAAATTTATGTTTCAGAAAATCTTTCAAAACCACGTTTAACTCTAAAACCTCATGTCACTTTTTGAAATCCCCCAGTTTTAAAATCATTTCCATACTTTAAGAGAGTTATAAAACTAATGAGACCCAAAGCAAAGATAAATCAAAACTCATTTCTCAAAAGCCACCCCTCTAAATAACAAGTCACAGTAATAATAAAATCAAAATCATTATAAAACTCGAAAAGTAGGTTCTCACTTAAAATCCATATTTAAACTCTTGAAAATACCAATTTCATTTTCCACCATGCTATATACCCTGAATAACCTGGCCATACACCTATGCGGAATTCCTGCATCGCACAGGCAGGCAATATCCTGGCCATACACACGCATGGAGTAAATCCAACACGTGCAGGCAATATCCTGGCCATACACACGCGTGGAGTAAATCAGCACGTGCAGGCAAATCCTGGTCGTACGTGCACGCAAAGCAGCCCCCAAAGGGCGAAGCATCCCGACACACGGCCCAAAGCCTATATGTGTGCCGTGATGGGTCCCAAAGACCTATGTATCTGAAAATCTGGAGGGTACTGCAAAGGGTGGTTTGAAAACCATTTTTCTCCATAAACCAAATAATAGATCCTTTTCTCATCGAAAGCAAATATTTTCGAAACCTTCCAACAAAACTTAAATCAAATGCCAAGGTGTATTATTTCAAATAAACATGAAACAAATCCAAACTTTCGACAATACCCAAATTATTAAATAAACCACGTGAATAAAACAAGAGACTAGATTCTTTTCCAAAGTTCAACAACTTAGAAAAATCAACATGTAAATCTAGGTTTCAAAACTTATTTATGAACACATTTTGAAATCCAAAATCCATTGCCATTGGTCAAATCCCAAATTAAAATCAACATCACGGAATAACTAAAATGATACGATTTTTATAACTTATTAAGGATTAAACAACCAACTCAAAGATTTTTATTTCTCAAACAATAATTAGAAAACAAGTATAAATTAAATTATAAACTTCCATAAGCATTTTCAAAAATAAAAGTCCACTCACAGTGAGAATCCTAGCTCCGATCCTCTGCCGAATCGTTTCGAGCCGCGGTTGTCTCGCCTATAAAATAGACAATCGACGAAATATAATTAGTTCCGACTCAAGGCACTTAAATGCAAATGTGTGCTTAACTTAACGTCACACCCGCCTCCCATTCTAGTTCGACGATTCCCAAACTCCACTCATAGACCCAAAACTCCTACATAAACACTCCGGAAGTTCCCCGGCTCAGCCTAACCAAAAACGTCCTAACCAAGATCAATAACTTACTCCACAATTGCCCAAAATTAATCCTTTATTCACGAATGGCAGCGGGGGTTCGGACTCACTGCAGGAGCCGTCCAAAGTGGCTGCCCCAACTCCAAATTCAACCAAGAAATGCCTAATTCCTCAAACCCACTCAATCCTTCAATCTTAAACCAATATTGGGGTTCCTAGGAATAGAATTTATTATTTAAAACGACAAAAACAGCCCTCTAGTCCGAAAATTAAAGAACAACCCGAAATGGCTTCAAAACCCAGAAATTTCCAATTCCTATATACTCGAAATTAATCAACATCAATTAGGAAAATGAAAACCCAGAGGAAGAGGAAGAAATCTCACCAAAAATAGGGATGAAATGGGCTGAGATTTGGCCGGAATCCGGCGAGCAGTGGCGGCGGGCTGGGCTTCCTCTGGCCTCGTTCTCGCGCGTGTGGGAGCTGGGCTGGCTGGAGGAGGGTCGGGCCGAGCTGATCGGCCGACGGGGGAGGTCGCCAGGGGTCGGGGTCAATGGGACAGCCGCCGAAAGTGGCTGGGTTGGCCGCGCGCAGAGGAGAGAGAAGAGAGAGAGAACTCGGGGAGAGAGAAGGCCGAGGGGGGTGTTCGGCGCGGTGGGGTGGGGTCACGCTGGTGAGGCTGGCCGGCGAGGGGCGGTCGACGGCGAAGGTGGTGGCTGCTGGGTTGTGGGCGCCGGGGAGGGGGTGCGGGAGAGAGGAAAGAAAAATGGGGAGAGAGGGTGCGGGGAGAGAGGATAAATAGAGGGAGAGAGAATATTCTAGAGAGAGAGAGAATCTTCTAGAAAAAAAATCTGATTTTTAAACCCAATTTGTCCATTTTACGAAATTGCCCCTTGCTTCAAACGCCCATATCTTTCAATCTGTAACTCCGATTGACGCGTGCCGCGTGTCTACGAACTCGGGGGATCGAAACCTATCTAACGGACCCAAAGTCAAAGTCGAAAACCCATTTATTTTAAAAGTCAACTTTGGGTCAAGCTTAAATTAAAATAAAAATAAATATTAAATCAAAACCCTTTTTATTTTCCAAATAAATCTCATAATCTTTAAAATGCAATTCCACACCTAAAAAAAATCTCTTAAAAACATAGTTAAATAAAAATTTAAATTTCTAGTAAAAATTTGGATCGGGTCATTACACAAGTAGAGCTACAAAAAATGAAAGAGAATCTAGTGTCTTTGGGTCCGAAACAGTAGACATATGCGAGAGTGCCTTTGATAATTTCAATGATAATCCATATGCGTTTTAGTGATTTAGTGATTATGTTGATGAAGGAGTGAGACCCTTATGTGATAATTGTGTGAAGTACAACAAGCTATCTGCATTGGTTAGACTATTCAATCTGAAGACAAAACATGGATGGTCTGATATTAGCTTTTTGAACCATTGGGTGCTATTGGTGATATGCTACCAAAATGTCATGTGCTACCCTTGTCTATGAATGAGGCAAAGAAGATATTATCTGGTTAGGGAATGGAGTATGAGAGGATTAATACATGCCTAAATGATTGTATTTTGTATAAAAATGAGTACAAAGATGAAAGTAAGTGCCCCAAGTGTGACCTATCTCGGTGGAAATTAAACAAGCAAGGGGTTGAGCAGGAATGGGTCCCAGCAAAATTTTTGTGGTACTTTCCACCTATTTCAAGGTTTAAACGAATGTTTAAATGTGGTGAGACATCAGAGGATCTTACTTGGCATGCTGATCATAGAGTCAACGATGGCATACTACGTCATCCAGCTGATTCTCCATCTTGGAAGTTGGTTGACCATAAGTGGCCAGATTTTGGAAGTGAGCCTAGAAATCTAAGGTTGGCCCTTTCGGCAGATGAGATCAACCCACATAGTTCCCTAAGTAGCCGCTATAGTTGCTGACCCGTCATCTTAGTGACGTATAACCTTCCTCCATGGCTTTGCATGAAGATGAAGTTTATGATGTTAACCCTTTTGATTTCCGGTCCTAAGCAGCTAGGAAATGACATACATGTCTATTTGCATATATTCATGAGATTGCAAATAAATATATGGCTAGCTAGTCATATATTCATGTCAAGAATATCTATTTCCTACGGTGTTAGTTATGTGAATTTGCACAAGCTAGCTGCAATCATTATTTTAGTATGAGCAAGCTTTAAGCTACCTTACTATTGAGCTAATACAATTTTCTTTTGTGTTTTCAATGGAGCAAGTAGAAGATCAAGCGATGCAGTTACACCAAAGACCAAATTGATGATGTTCGAGTTGAATGGAGTGACTTTGTTAACTTGAATTATGTGTAGGTTTAGGTATATGTGGTGATGGCTGGATGTGTCATTTTGTGGATATTATAGAACTTAGATCAATTAGTTAAAATGTTGCCATGCCCATATTTTGTAAAGGGGAATGAGGAATTGCATGCCTACTGCCTAGTTTTTTGGGAAAATGCATGCCTACTGCCTAACAGTTTTTGTAAAGGGTAGAATCAACACAGTGCCTAGCCTAGCTAGCTTAGATATATTTGAAGGAAGGGTGTAGTTAGAGATGATGAGATCTCCCCCTAATTTTTGTGATATGACAACTTTTGGGTCCTTTGAAATATATGACATTTGATTAATGGAATGGATTGTTTAACTTATCTGTGCAGATAAATTGGCCATTAAATGAATATGCAGTAGATGGTTCAATGATGTTAACTAATTACATCAATTTTCTAAAAATAAATCTGATATCAAAACAGGTGTCACATAACCCTAATTTCGAAATATATGAGATCAATTCTAATGTTAAAATTGAAATGGTATAGAGTATAGATATCTTTTTTGAAAAAATAAACTGATACTAATCATGACTTCAAAATTAGTTCTACAATAAAAACACATATAATAAATTTCTACGATATCCGTTCTTACCACCAATACTGATGTCTAAGGAAATATTTATATTAATTTCATACTCTTAAAACAGATAATTCAGATATACGATATCAGTTCTTAGAACCCATAACGATATCAATGAGACTATTTATACCAGTTCCATAATTCAAACACATATAATTCAAATATCATATATCAGTTATGAGAACCAATACCAATGTGTAAGAGACAATGTATATCAGTTCCACAATTCAAAAACATATAAGTCTGATTTAAGATATTTGTTTTTATATACAATACAGATGTCTATGGAAATATTTATACCAGTTCTACGATTAAATTTCATATTATTCATTTATAAGATATCAATTATAAATATAATATTGATATAATATATTATAAATATATAAGTTATTATGTTTTTAATCATTCGGCAAAGAAAAATACATCGAATTTTCAAAAGGAAAAGATGTAAAAAATGATAGAGATATCAGTTCAAAACTAATATGTAAACCAATCAGAATAGATATCACGTCATCCAATATCGAATTTTAGGGGCCTTAGATATCGGTAAATTACTGATATATATGAGTTTTTTTGTAGTAGTGCGTCATGGAGCAAACACTTGTTTTCCCTTGTAAGCTCTTTCACACCTTCAATCCCTTTGTCTTTCTAAGATTCGACGTTTCAAACCCCGCCTCACCAATCCGATCGCCTATTGAAATCACTAGTGAAGAGGAGGATTTGTCCATGATCGAGTGGGTAACTAACTCCGTTTACTTACTTAACTAGGCCGATAGTTTCTATTATGTCTATTTCTTCATTGTTCATAAAATTAAGTTTGTAAATAGATTTGTTTTACCTTGTGGGAACAAGTTTTCTCAAAACTCTTGCTTTGGGTGGTTTCTTAAATCCCCTGAATTTCCAATTCAAAGAGGTACTTATTTTAGTAATTGACTTTGGAGTTGGGTCTATTTCATATTAAAGAATTAGACTGTCAAGTCTTAAACTAGGTTCACAATTATTTCTCTGTTTCCCTGTGCACCTACTTTTGCCAATTATTTCTTTGTTGGAAGTTTGAATATTAGCCTTAATGTTAATAGAAAAGAAGAAAAAAATTTATTCCCAATTTTTCCAAGTCACAAACAAAAATTATTTTGTTTTTAAAATTTAATCCATTGACGTGGCGGTTTCCATGTCTCAAATCTCCTAGGCCCATGTTTGGGACACGATATCAGTTACATTGATGATTTCAATTTTAGTACACATATTGATCAGATTTGATACCATATCAGTTACATTCATGATTTCAATTTTAATACATATATTGATCAGATTTGATATATTCAGCTGGAGCAGTTTTCAACTTTTTATTGACATTTCATAAGTATTTCATTTGAGATGAAATATTTCAGTTTACAATATTTATATGCAATTTGATAGTATCAATTTCAACTTGCTAACTTTATTATTTTCAGAGTTTGATTTTCAGAATGTGATTTATCATTGAGCATGACATTTTTCAGAGTCTGCATTTCTAGTTGAATGATTGATTTACAAAATGCATATGAGAATTGACAGGACCGCCCCCGAATTCCACCCTAAAACCCGAAGAGGTCTTGTGGGAATCCAAATTCAAGGAAAATCCTACTAAAAATTCGGCAGAACCTCCCCTGAAAATGGACTAATCCAGAAATTTCAAACCTGTTAAAAAGCACTTCTAAACAGCAACCACCTCTACCACAACCAAAAAGGGTCTCAGACCCAACAGTTTCACAAAGAAACCAACTTAATATTTAAAGTGGTTATCAGAGCCTCTATTATATTACAAGGAATTTTTACAATTCAAAAAAAAGAAACTTCCACAAAATGGAAGTGATGCCTACAAGATCCGGGAATGGAAAATGGATGCTATGCCTCGACGTGTATGGCTCGACCTCCACCAAAGCTACTACCTGGGGGACAATTTAAGACAAAACAAGAAAACGGTGAGATAGGCTCAGTGAGTGGACAGTTAAATGGAAATGAAAATCAAAGATTTAATATCTTTTCAGAAAAACCTTTTTACACACGTTTAACTCTAAAACCTTACGATGTCCTTTGAAATCCCCCAGTTTTTAAAACACTTTCAGAAACTTGTTCAAAATTATTTTCATAATTTAATAACCAAATAAAAGTATAAACTATTTATCAAATAGAGTTCAAATATTTAAAATTTAGTAAATAAATTATCACCATAAAACCGTATAATACATATATAATACAACACACCAAGTCAGTTACCTGGAAAATCTGTCATACATGCGCAGAGCCGAGAATCTGCCATACGCATGCAGAGCCGGAAATTCTGTCGTACGTGCACGCAGAGCCACCCCCAAAAAGGGTCAAGCATCACGACACACGGCCCAAAGCCTATGTGTGTGCCGCAATGGGTCCCAAAGACCTATCTAATCTGATAACCTGGAAGGGCACTGAAGTGGTTGGTTTGAAAATCAATAACACATCAACACATAATCCAAATCTCAAATCCTTTCATTTTTCTTCCAAAACTCTTCTTAACAAAACCAAACTCATCAAAATACATTTCTTTAAATTGTAATATCCCATAACAAATATAAATAAACATTGAGACGAAGAATACGAAATATAAACGATCTTTCCATAATCAAGTTGAAATTAAATACGCCATTCCAAATCATAGTACATACTTTTAATATAAATTTATTTATGAAAGCACGCTAAAATATTTCTTGATCGTGAAATTTATGAAATCCAAGATAAGTGTATTTAGTTAATATAAATGATTATTTGATAGACATTTAAAATTTAAAACTCAAAATGAATTCAAGTTAAGCTAAAGAAATTGAAACCACATAAAAACATAAATTATTAAAATTCAAGGTCCACTCACAGTGAGAAAATCTAACTTCAATCCTCCGCCGGATCGTCACGAACCCCGGTCGTCTCGCCTAAAAACTCGAAGATTGAGGTGAAAATCTGACTAAAAATGGAGGGGAAGGCCGGCAGGTCTGTGTGGCTTTTCCGAGCAAAACCAGCGTGCAGGGGGGCTGGCTGGCTGGAGGAAGAGTCGGCGAGCTGGCTGGCGTCGGGAAGGCACGCCGCTGATCTCAAGTGGCTGGAAATGGCTGGGCAAAGAGAGGGGCGGCGACTGGGGATTTTCTGGCTTGTTTCCTGCGCGAGTGAGTGTTGGTTGCTGAAGGGAGTGGCGGGGAGTGGTCGTCGGCGCCTGGGGGGTGCTCGCCGGAGGCAGAGGCCCGCAGGGGTGGCCGGCGATGGTGAATGGTAGTGGCTGGTTGGTGCGCGCAGGGGAGGGGTGCGGGGAAGAGAAAACAGAGAAAGAGAGAGTGCGGGGGAGAGAAAAGAGAAATTAAAAGGGAGAGAGAGAAGTCACTAGAAAATTCTAGAGAGAAAAAAATCAGAAATTTTTTTTGATTTTGGGTATTTAAAACCCACTTTTATAAATTTACAAAATTGCCCCTCACTTCACATGTCCGTATCTTTCAAACCGTAACTCGAAATGACGCGTGCTACGTGTCTATGAAATCGTGGAATCGAAACCTATCTAACGGACCCAAAGTCAAAATCGAAAACCCATTTATTTTAAAAGTCAACTTTGGGTCAAGCTTAAATTAAAACAAAAAATAAATAAATCAAAACTTTAAATCAAAACCCTTTTTATTTTCCAAATAAATCTCAAAATCTTTAAAATACAATCCAACATCTTTTATAAACCTCTTAAAAACATAGTTAAATAAAAATTAAATTTTTAGTGAAAATTTGGGTCGGGTTGTAACAACCTTCCCCCCTTAAAAAAATTTCGTCCTCGAAATTTAGTAGAAAATTTTAATTTAAGTGAATTGTAGTTGCAAACTTCTTATCACCCATCAAATCAAACCTCCTTTCAGCAACCATAAGTTAAAATATGTGTGAATTTTGGTATTTCCTTCCGTTCGAGAAAACCATGGATATTTAAACTCAGGAAATCGCTCCATAACGAACCTAAATAAATTAAGTAAGCCTCAAAATAAAAACTTGAAAATGTGATAGAAACGCCAAACCCTAGATAAAGTTTTCAGGGATAAAATCATTATGAAATAAATCCATTTAAAACCTTTAAATCATTTGAAAACCACTCTAACCCATAAATCGAGAAAGTTTATCTCTTATCGACAATCAAAACAATAATACGTGACACGCAAGAGTGTGTGTGTATCCCAGAGTCTATCAAAAATATTGCATTATGCCCAAAGATCGATAACGTACCCATGATGACATCCGGCGAAGCCAAAGCGTCTTGCTGCGTCATGGCGAAGACTCTGCCCTGGGCTCTAAGGCGTCATGGCTGTCTCCTCTGCTGTCCTCCGCCTCTGCCAGCATGACTAGACTGAGCGCCACTACTAGACGTGGCACCCCCAGTCTGAACGGCTCCCTGACCCTAACTCTGTGCCCCAAAAGTCTGTCCCTGATAAATGGCTGGCCCTGAAGTTCTCCCATCGCCCTGTCGTGACATCGGACAATCCCTCCGAATATGGCCCATCTGTCTGCACTGATAACAACCAGCACTACCCCTTTGACAAGGCCCACTATGAAATCTACCACAACTGCGACATGGAGCATGTGAACTCCCACTAGTCTGACTCTGATGTCTACCCAAAAGTTCTCTGTTTGGGGCTGAACTACCCCCTGAAGGATGACTCAAGCTCTGACTGTACCCAGATCCTCCACTGCCACCAGAACTCTGTCTGTAACCTCTGAATCCTCCACTTCCAGAAGAACTAGAGCTGAAGCTGCCTCTCTTAGATGGTCCCTGACTAGGGCCACCCACAAAAGTACTTTGGTGAGGGCGACGTCTCGCCTCACTCCTATTCCGCTCCGCTAAAGATCTCTCCACCCTCATGGCAGCATCCCGCAATGAACTAAAGATGGAGTGGTTAGCTGCAGTAACCACCGTGCGGATGAAGTCTCTCAGACCTTCCTCAAATCTCGAGCATCTATCTGCCTCGTCTGCCACAAGTGCTGGGCAAAACCTGGAAAGCTCAGTGAATTTCCTCTCATACTCTGCTACTGACATAGATCCCTGTCTAAGCCTCAGGAATTCGGCCCTCTTCTCATCACAATAAACCCGCTGATAGTACTTCTCATAAAAGACTCTCCTAAATCTGTCCCAAGTGACCTCCGCCACGGTGAGTCCTAAACGCTCGGAGTCCCACCAATGATAAGCGTCACCCACTAGCAAGAAAGTAGCCAAGACTAACTTCCGGTCATCGGGGCATCCCATAACCTCAAAGATCCTCTCGAGTTGTATCATCCACTCGTTAACTACACTGGGATCCGAAGTACTTGAAAAATTTGAGGCCCCGAGCTTACGGGCACGCTCAATGCTATATTCCCCCTCGGGAAAAGCCCTGGTGTGAACAGCAGTAGTCACTGCCTCGACTAGCCTATCAATAGATTGCTCGAAACCCTGTGTCGTCTCATCGACACCTTCTGCTACCCTATGGTGGGTCCCCAGTGGTCGGCCACGTCGTCGAGGAGGCATAATACCTATAAGAAAACCTATTTCAAATTTCTTGAAATTAGACTTGAATTCGAGTTGTTATTGTGCAATTGAAGGTTCCATTGTGCAATTAGGATTAATTGGAGTTGAAATTGGGTAATTTCCAGGTCAGGCTGCCCCTGCCACCTCTGATTTTTGCCACTCGTGGTGGCGGGTTGAATAGTTTTCGCACCAACCAGCTTCCCCGGGACTCTCAGAGACAAAATTTAGGCTCCGTTGTGTTTTTGGTGAGTTTTGGTGTGTATTGATTTGGAGTTAGGTTGATAGTTTGCTATTGGTGGTTATTTGTGAATTTAGGATGTTTGGAAAGCTCGATTATGTGATTGGTCAGTTGCCGAACGTGAAATCGAATTAACAAGGTGGTTTAAATAATTACTTGGTGATGATTTGTTTATATCGCTTACATTAATCTTGGAGTTGTATTGATAATTGAGTGGCTTAGTAATCGCGTTTGTTTGGTATTCAATTAAGTTAACTTGGGACAAACTCTAGACTTTCAGACAAGTCATAGGGGCACTTAGATTTTTCTTCATTCAATTTCAATCGACACTCGTATTCTTGACTATTAAAGTTAGTGGTACTTTTTTGTTAGGTGGATGGAGCTTCGTCTTTTGGCTATTTCTAGTGACGAACAATAAGGGATCGTGAAATGGGAACGTATTTCCATAAAGGATTAGACATTGATCGATTAAACTGTGAGTGGACTTTTGTTTTCCGAATTGTTTGCACATCTTATAAATTAATTCTATTATGCATAATATCTTGAATTGATTTGGGATTTGATCAATGGTGATGGTTTTCGAATTTCAAATGTGTTCATAAATAAGTTTTTAACCATATATTTACATGTTAGTTTTAATGAGTTGGTGGGCTTTGGGAAAGGAAATTTGGTTTCTCATTTTATTTACAAGGTTCATTTAATATTTCAGTTTTGTTATTATTTTGATCTCTGTATATTGAATTTGATTCGAATTTCGTATGTTGGCTTATAGATTTAAAGTTTCTTTTGGGAAAGTACCATGATATTTATTTTCGATAGAAAAAGGATCTATTATTTGGGTTATGGAAAAATGGTTTTCAAACCACCCTTGCAGTACCCTCCAGGTTATCGGATTGAATAGGTCTTTGGAACCCATCACAGCACACATATAGGCTTTGGGCCGTGTGTTGCGATGCTTCGCCCTTTGGGGGCCGCTCTGCGTGCACGTACGACCAAGATTGCCTACACGTGTTGGATTTTACTCCACACGTGTGTATGGCCAGGATAGCCTGCACGTGTTGGATTTTACTCCACGCGTGTGTATGGCCAGGAAATTGCTTGCCTGTAATTTCGCACAGGTGTATGGCCAGGTTATTTCAGGGTATATGCATGGTGGGATTTAATTGTTATTTTCAGGAGTTCTTAAATATGGGTTTGATTGAGAATTTCTTTTTTGAGTTTTATCAAGATTTCCGTACAATGTTTTTATGACTTTTTATTTTAGAAGGTTGTTTATTGAAAAGTTATATTTTGATTTACTTAAATTTCTGGAGTTTAAATGGTTTATGACTTCCTTAAAGATTGCAAGTTGGTTTTAAAACTAGGGGATTTCAAAGAGTGATGTGAAGTCTTAGTGGAGATTTGATTTTAAAGGAATTTGAAATGATGAATAACTTAATGATTTGTTTATTTATTTTGTCCACTCACTGAGAGTTATCTCACGTTTTCTTTATTTTTGTTGATAACATTTTCCCCCCAGGTGTTATAGATTGCTGAGGTTGGGCCGTACCACGTCGAGGCAGGACTTTCAGATCTTCGGCATCATTTTTTCTTAGGTTGAGGAGTTAACTTTATAGTGTAATGAAAATTTAGTTATGCTCTGAATTTTCTATGCTCTGATGAATGAGAACTTATTGTTTTGGTATGTGGTAGAGGTGGCTGAATGACATAGAAGTGCTTTTATATGTTTATAAATTATGGGTTAATCCATTTTCAGGGGAGGTTTTGCCAAATTTTCAGTAGAATTTTCCTTGATTTTGGATCCCACAGGACCTTCGGGTTTCAGGGTGGAATTCGGAGGCGGTCATGTCATATAACTGGCAGCAATTTAATATTCTTCCAAACAATTAAATTATTAATGTGCCCTTGAACAAACGTATCAATTGTTAAATTCTTACCAATAAAATAGAAATTTTAGAGTTTACTAGTAAAAAAAATAAGGCTAAAGTTCACTTTTGGTCCCTGTAGTTTGAGCTAAGTTTCACTTTGGTCCATGTAGTTTCAATCGTTATGATTTTGGTCCTGTAGTTTACAAATCATTGCAATTCAAGGATGATTTTGGTAATGTACTTTACCTACCGTTAGTGATTTAATGACTAATTTAATGAATTAATGGATAAAAATCTTAATGTGTCATTGAATTGCAATAATTTGTAAACTACAGAACCAAAATCAGAACAATTGAAACTAAAGGGACGAAAGTGAAACCTAAGTCAAACTATAGAAACTAAAAGTGAACTTTGGCCAAAAAATAAATTAATTAATGTGAGGGCTAGACCTAGTAGACAAGGCAAATCTTGGGTGAAATTTTGTTGATACTGCACAAGTCTTGAGTCTCCACTTGCAGGAGTCCCATCATATGTTTAGCCTCCGTTAGATAGCTGCAAGTCAAAGCATCCAAAGTCCTTAACACTTCAAGCTTTTAAAATGCTGTTTTTATTTTTATTTTTTGCTGATTTCAAAATGCATATGATACTTAAAATGTGCATATACATTTTAAATTTTGTTGATTTTTTAATTTAAAAGATATATTATACGTTTAGATTTTGTTGATTTTTTTCATTTAAATTATTATGGATTCAGAAACAAGTTTGGTAAATATTTTCAACCGGTTTTCTTAATTATAAAATCAATTTGTTAGTTAGTGGTATTTGGAGCAAAGCTTCAACTTGAGCTAAATAGGAATTTGACAACTGTGTATGAATAATTAATTATTCTTGATTTATCTCCATATTTTTTTAATTGAGCTTTTTCATTTTATGTGACATGACCGTCCCCAGATTCCATCCTAAAACGAATGATCTTGTGGAAATCCCAAAAACTTTCCGTTCATTCTATCTTTCAATTAGCTTTTGCCAAAAATTTGACTATCCCAAACTTGTCAAATATGGAATATATTTCTATATTACTTCAGTCACCCCAACTACAATCCAAATAAGGGTCTCAGACCCACACCAAGGAAAACCAACTCTAATTAGAGCATATCTAATCATATTTACAATCAAAACTCATTATAACAATCATGAGAGAAACCTCGATCCCAAAATAAAAATAAGTTGGGGATGGGGGAACTCGAATTCCTCGACGTAGTACGATCCGACCTCCGTGATCTTTAATACTTAGGGGAATGTTAAAACCAAAACATGTGAATAATCTTAGTGAGTGAACAAAAATAAACTTTAAAACCTTTCCTTTTAAAATCATTTTATAAAAATTGTTCATTCTCTTTGAGCTCATTCTGTTTGAAAGCCCCTAGTTTTAAAACTCCTTTCATAAAACCATTTATGAATATCATCTCAAAATCAGTAAATCTTTCCTACTATATAGGAAATCTAAAAAATATGAAGTATAGAGAAATCTCGAAACGATGCAATGCAAAATAAATAAATAATCATCATATACATGCATCTTATAAAGAAATCATTCAACTGAAAATTTAGTTTTTCAAAGATATCATGCTCAAAACTAAATTTTCATGCTGGAAATCAACCTTGAAGTAATAATAAAAACATCTGAAACTGGAACCAATATCTTCAAACTTCTTTCGTTCCAAATAAATACTCAAAAGTCCGAAAAAAAAAAATATAAACAATAAAACTACTCAAGATAAATAAATCAAAACTTAAATAAATTAAAACCCAAGATATGAATATGGATTAAAACATGAAATTTATTAAACACTTTCAAAATCCAAGTCCAATTCACAAATGTTATTACTCAATCAAAGCTCAAAATAATAAATATGAATAAATTCATGAATTTATAAAAACGTTCATAAAACAAAATCCACTTACTGTTTTAACCAAGCCATGCTCAACCCTTTTCGGAAATTCGTTCCCATCTCACAATTCAACACTCGTCCGCCACTAAATGTAGCCGAGAAATGAAGCTTCATCAACCTAGTATAAAAACACGCCCACTTTAATAATTTGGAAAGTTAATTATACGAATTTCGAGTATAGAGGTAAAATAACCGATATGTCCTCCTAATTGAATGGGGGTCTGAGTTTTGTTTTCCATAACAAATCCCATCCGGTCAACACAACTCAAACCAATATCTACAGTCAGCGTGTACCTCAATCGGGGATTGTCCACTGATAAATACCATCCAAAATTCACATTGATTTTGGAATTTGACACATGAACAGCTCCCGAGTGAGCGTTTCTGAGCCATTGCAACCTGCCCACAATCACAACATGTCATAATTATTTCCAGAGTTTCACATATATGACGGCATGGCCGGAAAACGACCGAGAAAAAGGTCAGCCACCACGCACGCTGGCTACATGGACCAATTTTTCCAAAAATCCTTAACAACAATTTAGGCTTCTAGTTCAAGGAGTCCAAAAAATTCATCAAAGAGGCTGGGAGGTTCAAAACAACATAGAAAACATGTCTCACTTGCCACCACCCACAACAAAACTCACGATGGTCGTGAGACCCAAATTGGGGTTTCCATTTCCATCAAGATTTGGGTCAATCCAACCACACAAAAACAAAGAATATGACAAGGAAATCAAGATTCATACCTAGATAGCAAAAAATAGCTGTTGAAGTGGCCGGTGTAACGCCCCGAACCTCGAGCCCATAAAAACACTGAAACATCAATCTTGTAAATCTGTTTTCACTTTCCTTTGAGCCATGCACATAAATATAATAAATAAATTTCTTTCAAATAAAACATTTATGTAAAATCACTGTATAAAATCAGTTAAATCATAATAAAATGAGTCCCACTGCCTCGACTTCTCCTCGCTATCTCCTCAACCTGCTTAACCTGCAAAACACAAACCCTACACCACATTCATGGTGTACCTGGTTATACAACAAACCCAATAAGCTCACTAGAGCTCATATGAGTGAAACGACTTAATTAACTAACCTCAATAATTTTCTAAATTTCCATACTCAGTAAATAATCCATAATAACATCATTTTCACATCAAATTCCACCAATAATAATCATCATCATTTTTCTGCAAATCAATTGCCTAATCGTCAACTATTAACCTCAACCTCAAATCATTCTCGTCTTAATTTAATAACCTCAAGGCATAATCACCATCACTTCCCTTCTCAAGATTCAAGCCTAAACTGTACCAAGTTCTAATACAACCAAGTCCTAACCAGCCCAAGTCCTAGCAACAAAAGCAATACAACACACAATACAAACAAATATTTATCTAATTTCACTCACGTTGCTCTTTGAAATCCCACTAATTTCACTCACATCGCTCTTTGAAATCCCCCAGCTTTAAAAACTTTTTCACAAATCCATTTTTAAATCATCTGAAAACTGTAAATCAAACTCTAAAAAGCAAATAATACTCTAAAGCTGTAAAACTGTTAAAATATCTAAAACAATACGCAATGCCTTGCTGAAACTGTCATTTAAAATATTTACTGATGCAAAATCATTTCTCAAAATACTCTGCAAACTAAAATCTCACACCACACTAGTACCTGAGGAATTGCTGGTCATACACTGCCGAGTCATCTCTAGGCAAGTGCAGAGCAAATCTATACCTGCTGCGATGCTGGTCATACACCGCCGACTAGGCAAGTGCAGAGCAAATGTTGGTCGTACATCGCCTACTAGGCAAGTGCAGAGAAAATGTCATGCTGGTCATACACCGCCAACTAAGCAAGTGTAGAGCGAGTGCTGGTCGTACACCGACAACTAGGCAAGTGCAAAGCGAGTGCTGGTCGTACACCACCGAGTCATCACTAGGCGAGTGCAGAGCAATTTTATACTTGTTGAAGGGGTACTAATATGGCGGTTTGAAACTGTGTTTGAATATCTCAATCAATCGCATCTCAAAAATACTCTTTCAGATAAAAACTGAAATTTAATTCTTCCAATAAATCCACTTAAAATAAAACCATTATCAAATCATGAAAGTTGCTCGATCAAAATCATTTTCCAAAGGATGAAAATTCAATAATAAATTTTTCCCAAAATAATACCAAAAACCATTTCTTGTAACTATCCATGCTCAATTAAATTAAGAAAATAGTTGAATTATAAAATGTGCAAAACATTTCGAAAACCAAAGATCTACTCACAGTCTACCCCGAGCTATATAGAATCCCTTCCGAAACTGATTCCTACTTATGAACCCTCACTTGTTTGCCATTCCTACTCACAGTCTACTGTATAATAATTGTTTAATCCTCACTCATAGACCTCGACAATAAACATTTATTCTCTAATTCAGCAATTAACGTCATAACATCTCTATAATTCCCAATTAATCCTTTAGTCTCAAATCTTCATCACTACACTCTCATGATTCAAATCCTACACTTAGCCCCTACTAACAAAAAGCAACAAATCACGCAAAGCAGACAATTCATCTACGGTACTCAACAATATAACCAAATAAGTTTCACTCACAGTTTAACCACGCGAAAAGACCGAAATGCCCTTTACGGCGCCAATGCTCGGATATCGAATCCAGCACCATAATGGCATCGGGAATGCGATTTCCCAAGCCCGTACACCTCAATAGGTTCAAGTGACAGGGAATAAGCCAAATACACCGAGTTTGAGTCGTCGTCGCCGCTGCACAAGGCAGAATCCACACTGGCCGAGGGTGCCCAAACCAGGGTCGACGCCAAATGTCGCCGGAATCGCAGAAATCCGCCGGACCAGCCGCTGCCCAAAATCTTCGATCCGCCGCCGTGCGAGGTCGTCGGAGCCAGGGAAGGCCAAGGATGAACTCGCCGTCAATAGGGGAGGAGGACCCAGGTGGTCCGGCATCGTGTCGTGACCGGAAAATGCAGATCGCCGACAGGGAGACTCGGCCTTGTTTCGCGTCATTTCTCTGTCGATGGTGGTCGCCGGAGCAAGGGAATGGCATGGCTGAACTCACCGGACCTGGGGAAGAAAGCCTAAGTGGTCGCCGCCCTCAAATCCGCCGAAAAATATGAGTCGTCGCCGGAGGCCCGATCGGCCTTGAGCTGGGTTTGATTTTTGGAGGGTTTCTAGGCTAAACGGTGCACAGAGGAAGGAGGAGGGATGAGAGGCGAGCTCGGGGAGCTTTCGTCTGCCCCCATCCGCCGCCAGACGCGCACCCACGCGCCGGTGACAGTGCAGCGGTGCTGAACGGGCGAGAGAAAGAGAGAGACACGAGAGAGAGAGAGAGAGAGAGAGAGAGTGATATATAAATCTGAAATTTTGGGTTTTTAAACCATTTTCGTAAAAATTACAAGTTTGTCCTTTACTTCAAAAGCTCGTAACTTTCAAACAATAACTTGGATCGACGCGTGCTACGTGTCTATGAAATTGTGAGCTCGAGATCTATCTAACGGACTCAAAGTCAAAATCAAAAGCTCATTTATTTTAAAAGTCAACTTTCGGGTCAAGCCCAATTTAAAACAAAAATTTAAAATTAAATCAAAACCCTTTTTATTTTCCAAATAAATCCCAAAATCCTTAAAATAAATATTCAAAATATTTAAAATAATTCTTTGAAAAATACGGGGTCTTACGGCCGGAAACTCGTCGAAGGAGCCGCAGTCTTTGAGTTATCAATTCCCTGCAGTGAGCAATCGTCGAAGCAATGAAAGGGGTAGGGGAAGACTCTTTGTGACGAGAGGAAGAGAACCTTGGTGGTTTGGTGTCTCTTTGTCGCCTGGAAATGAAGATTGTCAACGGAGGTAGCAATCGGGTCTTGGCTTGCTACGCCGTAGTCGCGACTTAGATGAATGATTAGACCCTACTAGGAGGTTGACGCCAAAGAGGGGGAGTGGGTGGTGGCCTTGGGTCACTGAGAGAGTGTCGGCGAAGGAGGTAGTGTTGGATGGGTCGCGCGCGAGCAGGGAAAAGGAAGAGAGAGGAGAAAGGTCGAGGCTGAGGAGAGAAGAGAGAAGAGAGAGATGATGTCGGGGAGAGAGGAGAGAAAAATCAAGAATATTTTGGACTTTTGGGGTTTTGAAACCTTCGAGCATGAATAACAAAAATGGCCCTCCTACTTCGTTTGTCCATTTCTCCCAAATTGTAATTCTAAAACTTGTTCCGTTTTCATCTACGTGCTCGTGAACTCGAGAACTTTCCAACATGCCGAAAATTAGAAAATTTAAAGATATCTTTCAATTAATTCCCTTAGTAAACCCAAACTTTTCTATTAAGGGCACAAACGTCCACTTCTCTAATAAACTCACAAATAAGGGATCCGGGTCCGAAAAATGTTCTGAAAATCTTTATGGGTTCCTCTTGCCTTTTACTATTTTCTTACTGCATTAACTGTGAAACTGTGTATTTTTCAAAGATTTATTCTAAATATTTTGAGAATTTATTTTGATTATTTTGAGAATTTATTTGAAAAATAAAAAGGTTTTGATATAATTGTTAATTTTCATTTTAAATTGGGCTTGACCCAAGGTTGCCTTTTAAAACTAATGAGCTTTTGATTTTGACTCTGTGCCCGCTACAACGGCCTTGAGCCTACGATTTCATAGACACGTAGCACGCGTTGATCTAAGTTACATTTTGAAAGTTATGGACATTTGAAGTGAGTGGCAAACTTGTAATCTGTACCAAGGGGTTTTAAAACCCAAAAATCAGACTTTTTATCTCATTCTCTCTCTCTCTCTCTCTCTCTCTCTCTCTCTCTCTCTCTCTCTCTCTCTCTCTCTCTCTCTCTCTCTCGCCTCTCACCCTCGCCGAGCCTATCACCAGCTCGGGTTTTGGCCTGCCGCCATCGCCTCCCTCTCCTCTCTGGCCCATTGGTCTCTACCTCTTCGACCGATCACCCACGACGAAGAAACAATGCAGAACAAGGCCGACCTCCCGCCGGCAATCTGCATTTTCCAGCGACGACGCGACACCGGACCTACTGGGCTTTGTTCCCCTCGTCATGGTGAGTACATCTATGGTTTCCGTTCGTCCATTCGATGCTCCACGATGGAGCAATAAGCTCGGGAAGCCAAACCCCACCGCCGATTTGAGCAGTTTCCGGCGACTTTTGATCATCAACCCAGTTACAAAAATTGATCCTCGTGGTTTTTGCCACCGCTGCCACCATCGGAACCACCACTTTTGGCGGTGGGTTAATGGTTGTTTGACCCATTCCGCCCAATTGAAGTCTTAGGAACCCTTCTTGTTCCATTTGGTGCACGAGCTCGGGAGATCTTACTCTTGATGTCGTCATGCTGTTGGATTTTATTTTTGAGCAATGGCGCCAAGAAGGGCAATTTGGTATTTTTACGTAGTTAAACTGTGAGTGAAACTTATTGGATTGTAATGTAGAGTACCGTGAGTGATTTGTCCGTTTTGTGTGATTTGTTGTTATATGTTAGAGGAGGCTAAGTGTAGGATTTGGCTCATGAGAATGAATTGACGAGGATTTGAGGCTAAGAGATTAATTGGGAATTATAGAGTTGCTCTGAGAATAATTACTAAATTAGAAAAGAAATGTTTATTGTCGAGGTAAATGAATAATAAGTAGGCAATTATTATACAGAATGATCAAATTAATTATTGAGAAAGTATTTGTTTGATTTGAGTGGCAAACAAGTGAGGGGTCGTGAGTAGGAATCAATTTCGGAAAGGATTCGGCATAGCTCGGAGTAAACTGTGAGTGGACCTTGATCTTAATAATTTATGTTTTACTATGTGATTTCAATCTCTTTGATTATATTTAAATTAACTTTGAGTTTTAAATCTTAAGTTTGCTTAAATAACCTTTTGTATAGTTCGATTTCCCTTATCTTGGAATTTATATTTTAGACGATTAAGAAATATTTCAACAAGCTTTTGGATATAATTCATATCGAAGAATTCTTTATTTTAAAAGGGGGTCTTTAATTGTTATTTAGTTTATTAAAAGATTACATATAACTTGGATGTTCATTTCTTTGAATGTTTATGTATGGTTTGAGACGTTGTGATTTGAGGAAAGACACATTTCTAATGAGTTGGATTGTTAAGGAGAATTTTGGAAGGAATTAAAAAATGTTTAACCATTTATCTCAAAAGTGAGTAGAGATTTAAAGAGTATTTAAAAACTGCTGTGTAAATGCACGTACTGATCAGACAAGCGTGTCTGTGTAAAATGCACGGGATTGTGGCCAGGATATGAGCCTGCTTGTGCGGAGTGACCTCTTCGTACGAGATTGTAGCCAAGATACGAGCCTGCTCGTGCAGAGTGACCTCTATGTACGAGATTGTGGCCAGAATTTGAACCTGCCCATGCGCGGGATTGTGGCCAGGAGATTGTCTACAATTACGAGTTTGAAGTACGGTAAAACCTCATTTCTCTTTCCAAGGAATTTCTACTTCATAAGTTTAAAGAGGAAATTTCTTTTTATATTTAATATTGATTCTTAAGTATATGGTGCTATATAATACTTGTACTCATAAAGTATTCGAAGAACGACTTCTTACTTGTTTAACCCTTCTATCTTGTGTTTAAATAGTTTCTATGACGTTTGAGAAGAGATTTTGAAAATAGTTTTAAAACTGGAGGATTTCAAAGAGCGATGTGAGTGAAATTAGATAGTTGTTTTGTTTGCATGGTATGCTTGTATGAATTGTATGCTAGGATTTGGTTAAGTCTAGACTTGAATCTTGAGGATGAGAATGTTAATGATTTGAAATGAGATTATGGAATATGATGTGTGGTTTGGATTATCGTGAATCAGTTGGAGATATGGTATATAAATTATGTTTGAGGTTAATGGTGGATTATTAAGCTTGAAATGTTTGGAATGACTATTACTTTTTTATTTTTTATTGTGGATTATTATTGAGTATGGAAATTGAAGAATTATTTGAGGATAATTATTTAAGTCATTTCACTCATACGAGCTCTAGTGAGCTTACCGAGTTAGTTATATAACCCGGTACACCATGGATGTGGTGTAGGGTTTGTATTTTGCAGGTTTAGCAGGCTAAAGAGGCAATGAGGAGAAGACGAGGCAGTGGGACCCACCAAATATTTTATTAACTATTTTTACACAGTGGTGTGTTTAAATGTTTTTAGAAAAATTGTATTTATTTATGTTGTTGTGCATGGCTCAAAAGAAAGAGAAAACATGTTTAAAAGTTTGATATTCAGTATTTTTATGGATCCGAGGTTCGGGGTGTTACATCAACTTTAAACTTGAGTCCCCGAAACTTATTCAACTTAAATTAAATGTTTCCAAATATATCCCAATAAATCCTTCATGGCTTAAATTTAATCACCAAAAATCATTTTAACTACAATTAAATCTCTATAAACTTCATAACTTATTATTGCCTCCCAATTAATTAAAAAAAAAAAATCTTGGGTATCACAACTCAACTTTCTTTCTTACTTCTTAGGTCCTCAACCAATAAAATTTTAAATTCCTAGCAAAATTTGAGTTGGGTTGTTACATTATCACCTAAATTTTAGCCTTAAACTCAATTAGGTATCAAAATTTTATTTGTCTATATTTATACGTAAACTATTATTTTGTCCAATTTAATACCCAAATTATTATTTATACTAAATTCATACATAAACTTTTATTTATACTAATTTTGCATTTATCATTAACAGTATGTACCTTGTCATCTGATAATAACTATAAAAATAAGTTCTTAGAGTTATCCCAAGTGGTGAAAAAAGATGTGGTATGGCGTAAGAATTAGGATAAGTCAAGATTCCCTCCAATGTAATAAATAAATGGGCTAGTTTCAAATAATTCGTTAAATATTTTCATATTTACATATTACTCAATCCATTTTAGTCATGACCAAAATAGAAAAAAGATAAATTTCAAATCCTAAAAATCAGACATAAATATCCATCTAATTACGCTTATTGTCACTGGTATACATGTTGATGATGTTAGAAACTTATCAAATATATGTTTGTGTTTGACTGCTACGCAAACAACTTAAGATTTAGCTCCTGGGTTTTGGGGTCCGCCCAAACCCCAAGACTTAAACGCGCTCTAAAACCATAAGTTCCATAACCTCAATCCTAAGTCTTAAGCTCCATAACCCCAAGCTAAGCCCTAACCCCATTTCTAAACCGTAAATCCAATTCATAAATTTTAAACCCCACTTTTAAACAAATACTACTAAACATATGAGAGATTTGTAGTCAAAAGTTGCATGACATCAACAAGTTGGCTGGGCCCACTAACCATTATGGAACAAATTGTAAAACACATGTGACCATTATGGGAAAAAAATGCCCATACTTTTATGGAATTTGCTATAAATATAGGAGAGATTTTTCGATGTAACAAGTATGTGTGTCATAATATGGATGAATTTTATTAATATTATATTCTAGGAGAGATAAACATGTCGTCCAACAATACCCTGACACGTTAGATTAGTTACAACACATGGCGGTGTATCGGTTACACATAAAAAAAGTCTCTAAATATAGTAAATATATTATTAAATCTTTAAAAAAAAATTTAAAATAAATATAGATGATATGGACCATATGGTAATTAAAAAAATTTAAAAATCTAATTTATTTCTTGCACTTATCAAGTTTTTCATATTCGAAAAATTATTTTGTATAATCATAACATTGTCATATAGTGTAGCCAATCCATATGTTATATACGAGTGGACATATATTACTAATACAAAATCATTTTTCCCCTTTTCACATGCATCACATGTAAGTAACTTTATAGACTCAGTGAGTTTTGATTTTGAGTTTTAAAACCCTTAACTTGAAATTATTAAAATATCTCTCAAAAATAAAAAGTCCGTAACTTTTAAATCATGGCTCCGATTCACGAACGGTTCGCGTGTATGCGTTCGTGAGATCGAGACCTTTCCAACTGCACCAAAATTACGATTAATAACTCACTAAGTAAAATAGTCAACTTTTGGGTCAAACCAAATTATAAACATTAATTAAAAAAAAAAAACTATAACTCTCCAACAATTCCATGTAAAACAAGGTAAATTATAAAGGAAAATTTGAATTTTTTGGGATATTACAACAAACCCAGATTCAACCCCACCACCCAAGACCCACCCCAACCCAGAACCCTCCCCTCCGTAGCTCTCAGCCACCCACCTCGCCGCCGACCCCACCACCGACGACCCAACATCAAAATCACCATCCTCTGCAGCTTCATTACCATCAAAGGATCCTCGCCGAGATATGATTTGGCAGCGACCCCAACAACTCAACGACCCCAAAAATTATTGTCTATGATGATAACATCGATCATGTTGTATGTCAACGTAATATTACAAATTCATTCAAATTATAACACGCGTATAAATTATTAAGGGTAAAAGTTTTAGGGTTTAGGTTTTATGATTAAGATATTTATCTACATGTTATAATTTAAGCAAATTTAACACTACATCAGCATGATAACTTGACACTACTGTCACATGAAATAAATTCTCAGGATGCACTTGCCTGTTATGTAGAAAGGTGTAACCTTTACTCATCCAATAAAAAAAAATAAAAAAAATAAAAAAATAAAAAAGAAGAAGAACAAAGGTTACACTTCAAGTCTAAAAGGACAGATCTCCATCTTCGCCTTTGACAAACAAATTGACTTTAGTTACGGTAGGCACGTAAGGGTGGTCTATCAATCGAAACTCTCCCAAGCACTCTCTATTATCTAAAGGCCATTCCATCACAGCAACTCTTGAACTTGGATAAGCGAAATTGAAAGCAAGAGGAGGAACTCTTAACACCATTTCTTCTATTATGTACATATGAATGAATTTGGATCGATTTTATTGCTATATTCAGTTTTGCTTGTTAATTTCAATCCTAACCACATATACTAAAAAGGTATTATGACTTTGTGCCTTCGTTTGTTCATACTGATCTTTTAGATTTTATAATATGTGACTACAATTACTAATCAAGTAAAAAAGGGTTTAGCAGATGATCGAGGACTCGCCCGGATCTTATACGCATCTACACACATGTTAAAGTGTATATGCATGTGAATTTTTAAGATGCTTTCATGTTAATGCAACCTTAATTAGATAATTAATTACTTTAAGAAGAAAAACAAAAAACAAAAACAGTGCCAGTTGATACAGTTTTGTGCTTAGAAAAAAGGGAAAGAAAATAACACAAACCGTGAATTGTGGTATATTTAAGTGTTCATAGTTAACGTGGGAGGTGGTGGATAATATAATTAAAAGAAACCTATTTATAAACATACGAGTCTATCGGGACAAGTGTAGAGGTCTTCCAGTTGACATATTCAAGATCTGATCCCAAGGTTTCTCTTGTTATTGGATTTCGTACAGGGCTCATATTCCACAGGGGAAGATGATGTCAGGACATTTTTATTACATTATTTTTACAATAAAAAAATATCATATTGGATCTGGTTTTAATTAGATGGGTTAAATACAAAAATAGTTTTAGCCTTCCATTTGTCTTTCCAATATGAATTCTTTATACTAAATTCAAAATCTAAAACGCGCAGTTAATCTGTCAACCCTAAACCCTTATATGGCGATGTAGTTTTGGTGAGTATATAAGACCATTACAAACAATTAGTCGAGAATCTTATTTTTATTTAAATATGTAGGCACTTCATTCTACGTACCAGGGACGGATTCAGGAATTGAAATTGGGGGGTGCTAGTTAGGTAAAGCTTGGCACCGTGAAGCAGCAGAGAAATTTTTTAGGAACCGGGCAGGTGACCGGCTAAGGCAAGTCGCCAAGACTGGGTTTCGATTGCAGAGGCAAAACCAAGTTTAATACGCAACTCTAATGAGCTTTTTGATCTCAACAGCTGCATTCTCTACAAGTGGATTGATCTTGTCTTTAAATTTCTCATAGAAAACAGGAACAATGTGGAGCAAAACAAACATTGTTTTCTAAAATGAGGAAGTTATTTAATTATTGGCTTGATATAAAATAATAAAATTGAACACAAACCTATTTTGGTCAATTAATATATTAGGACTAGGCTAGCATGTAAAGCATTGGGGGGTTAATAGGATATTTAATTTAAGCAAAAAAAAAAAAAATAAATAAGGGGGTGCTTTAGCCCTCCTAGCCCACAACGTGGGTCCGTGCCTGCTACGTACATTAACATACTATGATTTCTTGCGAGCGCGCGCACACACACACATACATATATATATATGGAGCTTTAAGTGTGGGATCCCACATTTAGTGTTAAATGTGAGATGGGGCGGATGGATCCACTCCATATAATTTTTCAACAATCCAAACCGTCTATTTTTTAGGTCTTTATTTATGGATCATCCTTGCAAAAAATTAGCCAAATCGGAAATCATTTGCCTATCTAAGTTTGATTAAACAAATAAACTGTTTTATCGAAAATATTTGGTTCGTCTAATTGTTTGATCAAAGTTAGTTAGGCAAATGATTTTCGATTTGGCTAATTTTTTGTAAGAATGATCTATGAATAGAGGCCTAAAAAATATACGGTTCGGATTGTTGAAAAACTACATAGAGTGGGCTCATCCGCCCTATCACACATTTAATACTAAATGTAGGATCTCACACCTGATCGAAGGGGCCTGTGTGTGTGTATATATATATATATATCTCTCTCTCTATCTCTCTCGTAAGTCAGAATGAGGGTTTTGATGTTACAATCTTCACTAAAAATAAAATTTCCTAAATAGGTACCCTTTCATAATACAATTTTTTAATAAAAATAATATTCTAAGGATAAAACTATATATAAAATAAAATATGGAGACTTGCATTTAGGTCCTTTAAAATCTCATAATTAAAACCTAACATGTAGCCTCCACAAATCTTATTCTATATAAAAGCATGAAGTGAACTCGTACTCTATACTCTAAAAAAATAAAAAAAATAATTACATATTTATTTGACAAGGCAATGGTCAAAGGGTTTTATTTAGAAAAAATAAGCGCTTTATTTGAAAAAAAAAAAAAAAAAAAAAAAAGCCATAAGATTTAATTTTTTTCAAATAAGAAATATTAGAAGGAATAAACTCTAATTTTTGCAATTTTTTTCAATAAAATAATGGGATAAAAAAAATAATAATAACCAGTTATCATGGAACCCCCTCTCCTCTATATAGCTACTCTCTATCTCTATCATACACGGTATGAAAACTAATTGACACTCCGCAGAAATACGCCTCTAGGGCTAATATATGAGATATGAGAAGGAAAAAAAAGGTTTGTAAAGCAGAAACAAACTTAGTTTAAGGATTTAAGTAAATCATTTTTCTTACATAATACAGTGGATATAAATGGATGGCTTGTACTTATAAATAATATTATTCTCTGGGTGGAATTTTCACTTCCAATCAATTGTTGGAAGCACCCTTGCTTAGTTTGGTAGCCATTTGGTGTCATTTTTTAATTGTTCGATCTTATTCATAGAGTTTTTTATTTTAAGGAGTAGCATATATCGTTTTTTTGTTAATGCTTATATTTTAAGTGAACTTTAATTGATAAACAGGTGATCATCGATCCGTGGGAGACATAATTTACACAAACTAGTCAATCCTCGTCTGCATTCAAAGACAAAATTAGATATAAATTAACATTCGTTAACTGGGCAGCGATTATGTAGTTTTCTTTTTTCAAAATTTTCTAGAATATTGTAAATATTTTTTAAAATTTTTTCTTTTTTGAGGAAAAGTTTTAAACCTTTTTAGAAAATGCAGAGAGCAACATATATGTTGGTTAGGAGCCATAACCACCTTAAGTCCACAATTGGTAACGCCAAAGTTTATATATTGGGAAAATTTTTCAAAAATAATTTAAACTTTGCCCTTGGTGTCAATTCAAGATATTAATTATGGGTTATACTAATCTGCCCCTCAACTTAATTTACTTTAGATGCTAATATGTCACTTATATAAACTCGGCTGCAAATCTCGTAAAAAATTTATCACGTGCCACGCATGTGATCACCTTTTTAAGGGTAAATTTGTCATTCCACTTGTAATACTATTTGAACCGATATTTTTCCCATTGGCCAAAATATATCCTAGGCTACAATCCAACGGTTGATCGAAATCAGTTTGGACTAGGATCACATGATAGATATCCTTGTGCGGCCTAGATTAACATGTATTTAAGCCGTGATTTCAGGGTCGAGTTCTAGCACTCTGACCGCCACTAAATGTAGGCCATAGCTCGACAACCAAGTAAAGTAAGAGATTGGGCTTTGAGATGGTTTATATCATTATCTTGATTCTAGTTTAGGCCAACATCTATTTCGGCCGGCGCCAAATTAAAAAAGTCAACTAATATTTAGGTTAAATGTTCTTACAGTAATCGACCACATGGACGACCGTATACATACAACAACCTCACCTAATTGATGGTTGTATCCAAGCTTGATTGCGACCAAGTTATTCCAACAAGGAGGTTGGTCTTTAGAGATTATTCAAGAGCATCATGGAAGCCCAATCAATGCCCAAGGACGATGAGCCACGGTCGACGGTGTAATTGTGAACTTCCATGTTCATTTAGTCTTTCACCAAGGCAAGAGTCCACTCAAGTTCAGAATTTGGGGCGAAGAGGTCGTTCTGATTTGAGGGGAATCACATCAATTGGCAAGATCAAGACCGTACTCATAAGAGATTTCCAGATAATTAATGCCAAAGATTTTATCTTCAAACCCAAGTCTACTCCAAGCCTGGCCTCTATGGAAAGAGTTTGGATATTCTTGGAGACCAAGTCGATAGAAGATAAACATCTTATCTTATCAAATCTCTGAGATTGACAAGCTAGGAGTTTTCTTTGAGGCCAAGTAATGGCTGGGCCCATTAGGGTTGCCACTGAACCCTATAAATACAAGCTATATTGGAGAAGCACAAAGGATCCCCAGACTTCGCCCCCAGATTCAAGAATCAATCAACAAAAAAGCCACATATCATTCAAGTTTTTCAAGCTTCCTAATAATCATGATTTAGTTTTTTTCTCTTTTGTAATAGTTTGTTCTTGAGGGATTGGGGTTAATCCCATGATTAATCTCATGAACTTATTAGGGTTTTATTTTTCTTTTGAAGTACGTAGTTTTTAGATCGTTCTTGAGGAAATCTCATGGTCATCCACAAGAACTTAGTGTTTCAGAACATTTGGTTTTTCTTAAGATTTCTTAGTATTAATATGAGTGTGACTTTTAATTTGCATATTGTTAGTTTAAATTTTATTTTCCGCACGTAATTAGGTTTATTGTTTTCGTAGTTCTTAAAATGAATTCCATAAGAGTCAATGACTTTTTAAATACACAGAGACTTTTACGGACTCTTTAAAAGTATTAATTGAATACTACATGACTTTTAGAGACTCCTTAAAATTTTTACTTGAATATATACATAGACTTTTACGAATTTTTTTAAAGCTTTTAAAAGTCTTAATTGAATATCACATGACTTTTAAACTCCACAAAAGTCTTTTAAAATCCAAATACAATACACCCCACTTAGAGTAGTGTTAGATTATGCACTTTACTATTCATACTCGTATTAGTTCTATTAAATTCTAGAGATTAGTTTTGTTTTGATTACACTTTAGTTTTATCGCACTTTTTTGAAATATTTTCCCATATATATATTGGGTAATTTTCTTTTTGTAGATATCTACATCTTATAATATTATCGGACTCCGACACTAAACATGAATTTTTAATCAATTGTCCAAATTTACATTCTAGCAACGCGATATCTCAAGCTGGAGCAATGGTTTCATTTTCCCCCAATAAGGGCATCATATTTTCTTAGGCCATAAATTGATTTCGATCCCTTCCTTGTACTTACGTACCAAACGTGAAAATGTAATTGATTTCTCATTCCAAGATCTCCAAAACTTGAACCAAACATGCCCAGAGCCGTCCCTGAGCAAGGGCACCAGGGGCGACCGCCCAGGGCCCAATTTCAAGGGGGGCCCAAATTTTATTTTATTTTATATATATAGTATATATTATAATATTTAAAATAATAAAATATATATAAAATTGCTGCTGAGTAGCCTGAGTGTGTTGTTATAAAAAAAAACGTTAGTGTGTATATATAATTGCTGGTGGTTAGAAATTATAGTTTTTTTTAAGTGGGGTCTAAAGTTATTGGCCCAAAGGTGCATAATCATTGCACATGCCTTGGGAAAAAAAAAATGAAGTTGAAAGTTGAAATGTTTTTTTTTTTCTTAAACAAATATCTTACTCTCCCTCTCAGTCTCTCTTTCTCTCTCTCTCTCTCTCTCTCTCTCTCTCTCTCTCTCTCTCTCTCAGGCTTTCAGCTCGCCCAGACTAATCCAGTTTCCCAGTCGCTCTCTTCCTCAATTCTCAATTAATTGATTCAATTAAATTGAAGACTTGAAGTTAATCCATTCGATTCTCAAGCCTTTAGCCTTTAGCTCCCCTCTTCAATCTTCTCTCGAGTCTTAATCTCTTTCTTAGCCCTGTCTTCAGGCATTTTCATTAACTGTTTTGGTCTTTATCTTATTGTAATTGTGTTTTTTAGGTGGTGCATTTGATCACATAGTTGCTCAAAGTTTAATTTCTTTTTGTTCAAAGTTTGTATGTTCAAAGGCCCTATAACTTTAATTATTTCTCGTCCAAAGTTTTTTATTCAAAATTTGTATAAAGTGTGATATCATTTTATTATTTTCTTTTGAATTTTCAAGTAAAAATAAATGAAAAACATGTCTATAGAATTATATATATATATTGTACAAAGGGTCCATTTCAGATTTTCGCCCCGGGCCTCTAAAATGTCAGGAACGGCACTGAACATGCCCTAACAAAAAAACTTTTCTCTCTCTCTCTCTCTCTCTCTCTCTCTCTCTCTCTCTCTCTCTCTCTCATCTCTATATATATATATATATATATAAAATGTAAATAATAAACGTACAGCTAATTAAACGCTTGCATGTATGCATAATAATGAGGGTTTGTAAATGTTGTATTATGTACAAATGCGTGCATGGGCACAATGGCCGGCGTAATCCAACTACATATGAGGCGGCTGCTTAAGTAGAAGTGTAAACGCCGCTTTCCCAAGCTATCTTTTTCATTTATCAGTCTCTTGTAGCTTGCTAGCTAGCACTTCACTTTTAAACTTGCGCAGGAGAGTTATAATTTAATTACAAGCCCTAATACATCTACAGTAACAACCACCCATGCTACGCTCGCTTTGTCATCAATGAAGAGGGTAAATGACCTTTTTTTTTTTTTTAATTTATTTTTTTATGAGAGTACATGACCCATTTTATAGAGAAATTTTCAATATGTAATTTAACTAGGAATACGTACTACATTACACTTAAAGGAAATTGTTGGGGTATCCTAATTGGAAGGCCGTAAAACTTTTCTCTCTACATAGAAGTTTGATACCTCTTTCTTCCGAATACAAAAAAAAAAAAAAGAACAAATTACACTTAGGCGCCCTCATATTATTGTTCCATGATCCAAACATTCATTAATTTTAAGGTATTTCTTTAGAAATCATCATATATATACATAAATTACACACTTTAGACATCTATTAGTGATCTAACTAAAATAAATAGAAGAATATAGTGGCTTTGATGAAATTACTAAAATGATCATAAAATCACAATAATAATCAATTTTGATTTTTTTGATCATAAAATTGGAAACCATTCATCAAAATCGGAAACATACACTTAAAATGGCCACCATTTAATTAAATTGTTAAATGATTTTTTATTTATCTAATTTTTTTTTAATAAAGATGATCCTTTAATATTAAAGAAGACCTAAAATACAATATTGTTAAGTGGGTTCCATAAGAAATGCCTTATATAAGATTCCTTGACTTAATAAAAACAAAAGATGGAGTATATAGTTGGAACTTAGATGGGGAACCAGGGGTTGAATCGACTTTGCGCCTTAATCCTTACCTTAATGAGCGCCTATTAAATATATAATTCACATTTTATAATATGGAGTGTCCAAGTCAGTAGTGTTATTAAAGTGCAATGGGCCGGATTCTTGTAGTCTTTAATTAATGGAAGTGAATTAAGGGCCTAATTAAAGTCAAAGCTTAGATGCGTCCTTGTGTGTCTAATAATAATACGTCCTTGAGACGAGAGAATTGACTTCGGTGCCTCAAAAGCAGCATTAAAACAGAGAGACAGAGAGAGAAAAAAAACAAAAGAGAAATTCGGAGAGATTCTGCAACTTTGTCTTACTTCAATGGAGAGAGAAAAGGATCACAAAGACTTGGAAAATATTGATCTTTCACTCAAAATTGAAGCCAAACAAGAAAAACAAGAAGATGAAGATGAACAAGCAGAAGCAGAAGATCAAGAAGAAAAGGAGGAGGAGGAGGACGATGAGCAGGAACCAACAGCACTACAACTGCATGTACAGAATAACAGCCAAAAGGCTTCTGTTGATGAAGCAGTGGATCAAGATGAGGCTTCTGTTGAGGAGGAGGTATAGTATACTGTGTGTGCACCTATATACATTAATTAAAGAAATTCATTTTTAGTTTAGATTTAAATTATAATTGTTTGTGATGATTATATATATATGATCATGATGCTTGCGTTATTATATAGTTATGTGTTTTACAAATGGAGATGAGCCGAATGAAAGAAGAAAACAAGGTTTTGAGGAAGGTCGTAGAGCAAACCATGAAAGATTATTACCATCTTCAAATGAAATATACGGCTGTCCACCAAAATACCCAAAATAAGGTACTTAATTAATAATTAATTAAATTCTACTTTATATATGTTAACCCTTATTTTTGTGTATTAATCCTATGGCTTTTTGTAAATAATTAATTAATTGATTTGATTTGATTTGATTTAGGATCCTCAAACCTTTCTATCGCTTCATGGTAAGGATGATGGCAATATTGTTATTCCCAAGATCTTGGATATTGGCCATAGATCTCCATCCCCAGCACGTGATCATCATGATAGGATTAAAGAGAGTCAACTAGGGTTGTCACTGAGGCTACAAACCAACACCACCAATACTCAGTCAAGGGATCATGAAAGAGAAGAAGAACATAAACAAGAGAAGGAAGAATACTTGACAAGTAGTAGTAGAAGCCTTACATCATCACTACTGCAAAACAAGCTACAACGGACTGAATCGGCCGCCGCCGCCGCCGGAATTACAAGCCACGTCGCCTCCCAACCAAATAGAAAAGCTAGGGTTTCGGTTAGAGCAAGATGTGAAGCAGCCACAGTGAGTTCCATATATATATATATACATGTTGATCAGCTAATTTATATATAAAACGTAATATATGGGCAGAAAATTAAGCTTTATATATATATATATAAGAATTAAGGATAATTAAAATCTTTTAAGTTATATTTCAGATGAATGATGGTTGCCAATGGAGGAAATATGGGCAGAAAATCGCAAAAGGAAACCCTTGCCCACGAGCCTATTACCGCTGCACAGTTGCTCCTGGATGCCCGGTCAGGAAACAGGTATGCATATATATATATATATATTGATAATCTATAATGTAGGGATCCTCAAAATTTGTGTATCAAATTTGAAACTCAAATGAGTGTCAATATACATGTCAACATTTACTTATTGTAGATAAATAAATGAACCCATATATGAATTAAATTTGATACACAAATTTGACGTCTCTAATAGTATTCATATATTTTATGCTATTTTCATCAATTACTAAAACTTTTAAAAGAAATTTAAATATATTTTAGTCATATTTTTAGTGCTTAATTTTGTTAAGAATAATGCTATACTTACTACGTTCTTATACCATATTTTTATACCATCTCACGTGTCATTACTTTATTGGACATAATTTTTCTTTTTATTTTTTAATGTCTAATGTATGAATGCCATGTAAGTTTCTACATAAGATGGTATAAAATTGTAGTATGAAAATGTGGGATATCTAACACTACTGTTTTGTTAAAAACTGTGTCTTATTAAGTTTGAAGGTTAAACATATATTTAAAGTCTAAATAATTTAAATATATGTTTGAGTGTAGAGTTTAGTTTTATGTTGAAAATAATTTATAGTAAAGTCTAAAAATGAGTTTAGACTCAATAAATTGATATATATATATATATAGAGAGAGAGAGAGGATTCAGAACTCCATCTTTTTTAATACATTTTGTTTTTGAAAGCAAGTCTTTGTTAATACTAAAATTAATGCTTTCATTGTACTTTTTAATTAAATGGCATACAAATAAATAGTTTGAATGGTATACTACTGCAGGTCCAAAGATGCCTAGAGGACATGTCCATACTCATAACAACTTATGAAGGAACACATAACCATCCACTTCCTGTGGGTGCAACAGCCATGGCTTCAACAGCTTCTGCAGCAGCTTCCTTCATGTTATTAGATTCAAGTAATCATCATCTAATATCAGATGGCATCCCCTCTAATTTCACCCAAGCATCCCTCCCTGTCCCTAATTACTATAATGCCGCCCCTCATCATATGATGATAAACCACCCCTCATCTCATCAATATTCCTCATCCTCGAACTTTAGAAGCAATATATATCCTCATCATCATGACCCTTCCAAAGGACTTGTTCTTGACCTCACAAACAACTTTAGTAGTGACACTAGTATACAACAAATCCCTATGGCTGCTACCTCCTCACATTCATCTGCACCACCACCAGGTTTTAACAATTGGATGAGTAGTAGTAGCAAATCTGCAAATTATCATAGCAGCAGTGCTAGATCAGGAGTACTGGGAAGAGTGGAAGATCAGAGAGGTTGGAAAGGGGAAGAAAATATGACATCATTGGCTGAAAATGTGACTGCCATTGCTTCGGACCCTAAATTTAGGGTTGCTGTGGCAGCTGCTATCACATCCCTCATTAATAAAGACAATCATACTACCCATCATCCTGTTCCTGTAGGGACTCCTTTTGGTCCAAGGGATGGAGAGAATGGTAGCTCTACTACCAAGCATTGGGCCCTTGAGTCTCTCTCGGCAAATGGTAAGCCCAAATTCACAAAAACACCTTAGAATAATCTCAATAATATACCCTTTAAAAAAAACAATGTATTCTTAATAATACCTTGTGCAAAGAGAAATTTAAGGGTATACAAAGACTAAATATGTACCATTATATATCTTTCTACATTTGGTCCTCTAGCTACTTAATAAAATTAATTAATACTATGTAATTGATTTATTTTATTTTATTTCTCTCTTCGTTTCTTTTTTAATTTAGGTAAGTATTCTCAAGTTTCTTCTTTATGGTAATTCCAAGAATATGTATGAAATTAATGTGATAAATTTTAATTTTATATACGTACATATAGGATAATGTTTTTGTTACCAGAAACTATAGTATGTTACGTTGTCTAACTATTATTTTAAATATTAATCATGTGAGTTGTTATCTTAGTGTGTTGTGGCAGATTAACATGCATGTGACAACATATAACATGTTAGATATCTCTTATTTCTTCAATTTTACTTATTTCAATTCAACCCTAACTGTGTAATAAATAATGTCTAAGATTAAAAGTTAAGCACAAAAGCAAATAAAAAACAAGTAAAAGATTTGGATCTGAAAAACAACATTCCTCTACATATAGGGGCGAAGCCAGAAAAATATACCTGTGGGGGCACTAGCTATATATCGTATGCTGATTAAGGTTCACTTTAAGGCTCACCTGATTACTTCAAAACCTTTAAATCAAAGAAAAAGAGATAAACCATCAATCACTACGCCAAAATTGAGCTTTCACGGCGTGTGTTGCACGCCATAAATTGATATTTACAGCGTGTAGTTGTATGTCGTTGAAGCGCATGCAGTGATAAGATTAATCTTAAGAGAAACTGCAACTCGATTGATAACTAAGAAACAAATATGGCTAATTACAAATAAATCAATAAAACTTTTCACAATTAGATATTAATCAATGCACTTTTTCATAATTTCATTTTAGTCATTATTGACCAAAATGATAAATTACAATAGATTAATAAACATACATTAATATTCAGATTTAGATTTGACTTAAGTTTGTATTTGACTGCTACACAGCAAAACGACTTAAGGTTTAGCTCTCGGGTTTTGGGCTCTCCATAAGCTCCAGAATCTTACTTTTAAACATCATTTATATATATATACCATGCATCTCATTTCGATCTATACCCTAAATCTCATTTCGATCTATACCTTAAATCACATTTCTATACCTTAAACTAAATTAAGGATAACGTTATAATTTTACTTCCATAAGTAATGAAAAAAAGGAATGGGTTAAATTAGTATTTTTCAATGCACCAAAATACATGACATCATCAAGTGGATTAAGCTTAGTGACTAAAATAGAATATAATTTCAAAACTCATTGACCTTTATGGGAAAAGAAAATTTACATTGACCATTATGTAATATTGAAATATTTTATTGATTTAAATGTAATTTTCTAACAAAATATCATGTAAGATCATAACAAATAAACATAACAGGGAGAAAAACATAGCAAAATCATATCTTAGGCACTGTAATTACTAAAATTTTCTTTAAGATGAGTCTTTCAAAATGAGCCTTATAAGATGCATATAATTATACTATGCATTATGGTCACATATGAAGTGAGGCTTTGAAAAATTCAATATCTAAGTAGCACAAAATATTGATAAAATTATGTTCATTATAATTACAATTGTCCCCTACGAGTTCTCATATTTTAAAATTGTTGCATAATAAATTCATTATCAAGACAGAGAAAAATTTCTTTCTCAATATATGCTATCATACAATCATTCATCCATTGATACCCCATTCGATTGCATAATCGATTCTTCACAATCACTACAAGAAAAAACACTTTGGGCGACGAACCTAGTTCCTCTCCCAAAGTTGATTTTCGTCGCCCAAAACTTTGGGCGACGGAATGTGTTCGTCGAGTATTTGGTCGCCCAAACCTTGACGCCCAAGAGTTTGGGCGACGAACTTATCAATTTGGTCGCCCAAAGCTACCTAAGGGAGACGAATTTAGTTCGTCTCCTAAGGCATGTGGTTTGTCGCCCAAAGCATGTTTAGGCGACGAATTATTTCGTCGCCTAAACATACTTTGGGCGACGAATTAGTAGTTCCTCTCCCAAAGTATATTTAAGCGACGGAATTATTCGTCGCCTAAACATTCTTTGGGCGACGAATTAGTAGTTCCTCTCCCAAAGTATATTTAGGCGACGGAATTATTCGTCACCTAAATATGCTTTGGGCGACGAATTAGTAGTTCCTCTCCCAAAGTATATTTAGGCGACGAAATTATTCCGTCGCCTAAACCTATTTTATTTAAAAAAAATTAATTTTTTTTAAATTTAATATTTTATATATCCAAAATATATATAACACAAAATTAATAAATTTATACAAAACCTATTTTATTTAAATTTTTTTTTAATTTAATATTTTTTATATCCAAATTGTATATAACACAAAAATTAATAAATTTATACAAAATGTATTAATAAATTTATTGACCCGCTTCGACTTCAGTCCTCCGAATTGCGTAGATACGAAAGCCACACCGGATGACGCAGGAGCCGAGGTGCCTATAACTTGACTGTAGTGGTGAGCCGAAGAGGGTTGGACGTACTATAGCATCGGGAGCCGAAAAGGGAGTAGCCTAGACTGCTGCATCAGGAACGGGTGAGGGAGTGGCTTGGACTGCGGCATCAAGAGCGGGTGAGGTATCGGGATCGGGAGTGCATGCCAGCTCGGTGGTCCTAGATGCATGCATTCGCCTTCCACCTTATAATCAAAAAAATTAAATATAACAATTTAACAATTAAACTAAATTCAACAATTTAACAAATTAACTAAATTTTATAATTACTCTAAATCACATATTTTACACACGGTGTTGTGCTGCCATCTAAGAGTACATTTTCAAGCTTAAGGTCTCTATGGCAGATTTGCTGCCACAAATGAATTAATTCCTTACTACAATCAACACTACCAAAGATCATAAGGAAAAATAGCAGTATAACAACACATTAACAGAAGAGTTCCAATTTACAGTGGTTCTACAACCAATTAACAGCAAAAGAAAAGGTTGGTTAGTTCTACATTAGTAATCTACATAGAAGAGTAGCATTTATGGATATACACATAATTCATTAGTAACCTCTTTGAATTGAATAATATTTGGATGCTTCAATGACCTGTGGTTCATGATCTCCCTTTGCACATGTTCGACTATCTACAACACCAAAGAAATGAAAAACAAAAAAACCCAATTCCCAGAAAAATTCAAACATCAAAAACAAAGGAAAAACAAAGTGAGAGAATTGACACAAAAAAAAAAAAAAAAAGGAAGATAAGAGGTGAAGGAGATGAAACAGTCCTTCTGGCCTCTCTGGTCCACTTGTCTCCGACCAGCCTTGCAACCCCAAAATTTCCAGACCCTATATCCTTCACAATCTCATAAATAAAACCATAAATAAAAAATAAAAAAAAAACAGAAAAACCCACAATTTAAAAAAACAAATTAGAAAACCCACAATCGGGTGGGTTTGCTGCAGGTGGGTTCCGGTTGGGTTGCTGGCCAGGGTGGGGTGGGGGCTGATGATGGGGATAAGTTGCTGGTGGGGAATCAAGGGAGGCGGAAGGGAAAGGGGAGAGAGAAAGAGGAGGCCGAGGAAGGTTTGATAGGGGTGGGGATTGGTTTCGTGGAGAGAGAAAGAGGAGGGGGTGGGTATGGGTTTCGGGGAGAGAGAAAGAGGAGGGGGTGGGTTGGGTTTCGGTGGGGAGGGCGGCGGTCACGGAGGGAGAGGGGAGAGAGAAAGAGGAGGGGGCGGGGATGTGTTTCTGGGAGAGAGAAATAGGAGGAGCTGGGTTGGGTTTCGGTGGGGAGGGCGGCGATCACGGAGGGAGATAAGTGGTCGGGGAGGGAGAGAATGAGAGGTGGTCTGCGTTGAAGCAGGGGAGAGGAAGAAGACATTAGCAGGGGAGAGAAGGAAAAAAATAAATAAAGAAGAAGAAATACCAGATCTGGGGAGGGTTAATCGAAAAGACTTTAAGCGAGGAAACTAATTTTGTCGCCCAAAGAGAGTTTGGGCGACGGAATGTTCTATTTCGTCGCCTAAAATCTCTTTAGGCGACAAAATTAGTTTCCTCGCCTCAGTTTGTGAAATTTTTTGCGCGAGTTCACCCCGCCAATTTTTTAAGTAAAATTCAGAAAAAATGAATGAACTGGAGTTTGGGCGAGGAATATATATATTCGTCGCCCAAAGTGACTTTAGGCGAGGAATAGATAAATTCGTCGCCCAAAGTATGGCCCTAATGCCATTTTTTACAAATTTATAATTTATATTTAGTATTTAAAATTTATATATAATAAATCATTATAATAAAATTGTATACTTAATTATATACAATAGGATTCTAAAGTTTAACTTAATCAGTAAATTATATTTATAATTTTACATATTACAAATATAAAAAAATTTCATCGTTATTTAACTTCTACATCTCTGATTAAGCTAATTTTTGCATGTATGATCTTTGAGTGTGAAACTAAAAATGAACGTTTCAGGTCATTGAAAACACATCGAGATGTGATCATCTACATATAAATGAACGGTTTCGACAATTGAAGAGTATAATTTTATCAATTCTTTCATTGAAACCTTGTCATTTCAATAATTGTGAAGAACAATCAGAGCTGTTCATTTTCTATGTTCATACTCAAAGATCATCTCTGCAAAAAATCAGCCAAATCGGAATTCAGCTAGTCGTTGAATTATCATTATAAAACTCACGATCGTTCTTTAATTTGACCACTGTTACCTCATTTCTACATCTTCAATTGACCTAAATTTTTGCAGGGATGATCTTTGAGTAGGGTACTAAAAAATGAACGATTCTGATCGTTGTAAACACGATCAAGATATGTCCATCTACATATAAATGAACGGTTTCAACACTTGATTAGTATAATTCTATTAATTATTACGTTGAAACCTTGTCGTTTCAATAATTGTGAAGACCACAATGTGATTTCAATGATCAGAGCTGTTCATTTTCTATGTTCATACTCAAAGATCATCTCTGCAAAAAATCAGCCAAATCGGAATTCAGCTAGTCGTTGAATTATCATTATAAAACCCACGATCGTTCTTTAATTTGACCACTGTTACCTCATTTCTATATCTTCAATTGAGCTAAATTTTTGCAGGAATGATCTTTGAGTAGGGAACTAAAAAATGAACGGTTCTGATCGTTGTAAACACGATCAAGATATGCCCATCTACATATAAATAAACGGTTTCAACACTTGATTAGTATAATTCTATTAATTCTTTCGTTGAAACCTTGTCGTTTCAATAATTTTGAAGACCACAATGTGATTTCAATGATCAGAGCCGTTTCATTTTCTATGTTCATACTCAAAGATCATCCCTGCAAAAAATCAGCCAAATCGGAATTCAGCTAGTTGTTGAATTATTATTATTAAACCCACGATCGTTCATTAATTTGAGCACCGATACCTAACTTCTACATCTTCAATTGAGCTAAATTTTAATAAGGATGATCATTGAGTAGGGAACAAAAAAATGAACGGTTCAGATCGTTGAAAATACGATCACATCGTATTCTTATACCTAAATATAAATGCACATAAAAAATAAATTGGACTTTGGGCGAGGAATCTATAAATTCGTCTCCCAAAGTGACTTTGGGCGAGGAATACATGAATTCGTCTCCCAAAGTGACTTTGGGCGACGAAATATAGATTCGTCTCCCAAAGTCACTTTGGGCGACGAATTCATGTATTCCTCGCCCAAAGTCACTTTGGGGGACGAATATATCTTCGTCGCCCAAAGTATAGGCCTAATTAATACCATTTTTTGCTAATTTATAATTTATATTTTAGTATTTAAATATATATAATAAATTATTATAATAAGATTGTATACTTAACAATATATAATAGGATTCTAAATTTTAACTTAATTACTAAATAATATTTATAATTTTAAATATATACAAATATAAAATAATTTCACCATTACTTAACTTTTACATCTCCGATTAAGCTAAATTTTTGCATGAATGATCTTTGAGTAGTGAACTAAAAAATGAACGGTTCGGATCGTTGAAAACACGATCAAGATATGTTCATCTACATATAAATGAACGGTTTCAATACTTAAAGAATATAATTTTATTAACTCTTTCGTTGAAACTTTGTCGTTTCAATAATTGTGAAAACCACAATGTGATTTCAACAATCAGAGCTGTTCATTTTCTATGTTCATACTCAAAGATCATCTCTGCAAAAAATTAGCTAAATCAGAATTCAGCTAGCCATTGAATTATCATTAGAAAACCCACGATCGTTCATCAATTCGACCACCGTTACCTAACTTCTACATCTTTGATTGAGCTAAATTTTTGCAGGGATGATCTTTGAGTAGGGAACTAAAAAATAAACGGTTCAGATAGTTGAAAACACGTTCGCATTGTATTTTTATACCTAAATATAAATGCACATAAAAAATAAACTGGACTTTGGGCGAGGAATCTATAGATTCGTCTCCCAAAGTGACTTTGGGCGAGGAATTAATATATTCGTCACCCAAAGTCACTTTAGGCGAGGAATATATATTCGTCGCCCAAAGTCACTTTAGGCGAGGAATAATTTCGTCGCCCAAACTCTATTTGGGCGACGAATAACATATCCGTCGCCCAAAGTATGGTCTAAGAGTATTTTGGGGCGTAATTTGAGGCGACGAATACAATATTCGTCTCTCAAAAGTGCTTTAAGCGACGAACACTGTATTCGTCGCCCAAAGTCACTTTGGGCGACGAAATTATTCCTCGCCCAAACCTTTATTGGTTTCGGCGACAAATGTTTGAATTCGTCGCCCAAAACCTCTTTGGGTGACCAATTTGAGTTCGTCGCCCAAAGTTTCGTCGCCCAAATATTTTTTCTTGTAGTGAATTGTCATAGCAAAGTACACTCTTTCTACACTTGCATGCAGTTGCAACTGGTAGGGTAAACTTGATTTTTTTCGTTTTAACCATTTTTTTGTGCACATTCAGTAATCCCTTTTTAATTATGAAAATCCAATGTATGTTAGAAGCACATGTCCATGATATAATTCTGACGCAATGAGAAACTAAAACCAAGGTCTAGATCGACAAGCATATAAACCCAAAACAAAAGCACTGGAATCCACCAGATTGAGAAATAGACTAAAAGATGATGAAATATATAGAAACTATGCCTTTATATAGGCATCAAACCTTACTTCTACTAGGAAAAATAAAAGGGAAAGCCTAGCAAAGGAAACTAATTCAAACCCTCTTCCTATTAGGAAACATAAAAGAGAAACTTCTCCTATTCCTAATAGAAAACAAAAAAAAAAAAAAAAAAAAAAAAAAAAAAAAAAAAAACCTCCTAATTAAAAAAAAAAAACAGAAAAGGAAACCAATACTAATCCTAATTGAAAGGAAACCCAAAAATTAGAAATAACCCAAAACTAATAAAGAGACTAACAAATAAATTTTATTTTCACCTAAGTTGTCCTACATCAGTCCCCTTCACTTGTAAAGAACTCGACCTTGAGTTATCTTTAAGATACAACGGCTTAACATTAGCATGGAACTCATGTATGTCTACTACGTTGAAAGTTCTTGAAATGCCTATTGAGCCTGTAAGGTCGACGACATAAGCATTGTCATTGTTTTTCTAGTGTAGGGTCCACACTTTCACAATTTGAGCTTATTTTAGGTTTAGACAAATTATCATTCTTTCCTCATAAAACCATTCATTGAACACCTTTGCTCTTATATGTGAATCTGCAGCATCTTTGTACTTGGCATCTATGCTTTCCAATTCTTGACCTTCTCTTGCACTTCATTCACTCTTTTTGCTAAGGCTTTTGTTGCCACACTAAATTCTCGACCTTTAGGAAGCTTCACCAAATCCACAACATGTTTGGGGACAGAAACATAAATAATTGTACGGGAATTTCACTTGTGGCAAGGAAAAATCCCACTGTTTTGGCTTAACTCCACAGTTGCTTCGAATCATTCCCAAAGTCCGATTTGTAACTTCAGTTTGGCCATCGGTTTGTGGATGCGTAGTATTGCTCCTGTATTTGATCAAAATGGAATTAAGTTGAGTTTGGCCGATCATAATTCCTATTCTTGATCGGAATTGTAGTACCATAGTGTTGGAACCAAGTCTCCAGCATTTGGCCGGCTTGCAAAGATCAAAACTTGGTTTTAAAAATGAGTTGGCCGGTCTGCTATTACAAGGTGAAATCAACACGTGTTGTGGTTAGGCAATGTAAGTGGTAAATAAGGCTAATTTGTTTGAATATTGGTTAAGATGAAATAAGGCTAATTTGATTAAAAAAGTGTGGTAAATTTGTATTAATTTGGTTGGAGCATTTTTGCAAAGAAGTTAGTCCACCAAACTTCTTTCAAATTTGTTCACCTAAGTTCCTTCTAATTTGTTCACCCAAGTTCGATCTTCTAAAATGGTTTCGCCCTACCTTGTTCATTTTGCATCGACCAAATGTTGCCTATTTAATTAGTTCACCCAACTTTTCATACATATATGGTGTCGCCCAACTAAACTAACCCAGTCAATGTTTGCTTATTTTGATCAATGAATTTAATTTCGATATCGACGGAAATTTCTGTGGTAAAAAAATACGAAAATTTTGAGAGAAATTTTGAGAAAATATTGATATCGGTAAAAATTAGACAAAAACGGTGGAAATTGTGAGAAAAATAAGGAAATTTTGAATGAAACTTTAAGAAATATTTGTTTAATTAATTATCTACTATTTTGACAAAAATATTTGAAAAAACTTAATGACATGGTGGACTTAATGTGATTTAGGATGAACATAATACGTGCAGCTGACAGACACTATTACTTAGAAACTGTTTGTTAATTACTTAAATTTAATTGAACACACCTCAATTATATATATAACAACCTTTTAAACTTTATGCATTGCTTCTTAAACATATATCAAGCATGTCAGGCCCTAAACTGGGGTCCTAGCAGTGGCACCCGCCCCAAAAATCCCAGAATATGATAACATACTTTAGCATCACTATTTCAAGTTAATTAAGACGAGTTAAGCCTTTTATGATGGAAAACGAGTTGAATCAGAGAATAAAGTATACAACGAACATCACATAAACATACTTCGAAATGTATTTAAAATAAGCCAACCCAGTAGAGGATTTAAATTTTTACAAAATAACCCTTAGCACAACATGATATCAGTAAAGATCATGTTTGTGAAACAAAACCCAAAACGAGATACCAACTAACTACTAGAAAGATGTTCTTGAATAATTACAAACTGGAATGAATGATAGGTAATAAAACAGGTAGAAGATCCAATAAAACAACATGCTAAACATGAAGAAGACCTGAGGATGCCCAGCAAGATATATGAGTGCCTCGCCCAACTAATTAGTCAAGATCGTCAACCGGAACATGATCTGCAATCACAAGTAAAAGCAAAACAAACAACGTAGGGGGTAAGCATCACATACGATCATAGCTTCCCCTCGGGAGACCCTAGTTGGGTTTGAAAATAGTAAGTAAAATACTTAATAACTATAGCCAGTGATAAAACAGTTCATAAATATTCACCAACAAGCCAATATCAAAGTTTAATCGTTGAAATCCATGAAATCTTTGATGATGAGCATGCAACTTCTTTAAAACGTTTATGGGATCCCAAAATATCATTACCTGATGATCGATCACTAACGGCCAACTACACTTACCGCATCCACACTCGGTAATATAGCGAGATTACCCTTTACCATGGTAGTACTCCTCGAACCTAGCCTCCCTTCAAGGACAAATCGACTAGCTCGTTCGTACTTACTTCTTCTGGAAGTTTAGGGGTTCGAAACCCAAGCTCATCGTTTTTCGTGACCATTTACTCTCATATCATCATTAAAAATAACAACAAATCCATGCAACAATACATACAAAAAGCGATGCATAGTTTACAAGCAACATATTTATTATCATACATACATGTATAAAAACAGTCCCAATAGTCAGGGTGTGAGAATCCCTCTACCTGGTGTCCAAGTTTAACCTTTATGCACTTTCACAGCACCAATGTCCTTAAATCTTTTTCTGGGAAACTGGAAATCCAAATCCGACAGAATACCGACTTTAGTCAAACGGTAATTTCGACAGAGGTTTGGCATGACCTTTCCTTTCGATCATGTCTTACTAGAAACTAGTCTGCTAAGACTAAGTTTTTGTATTTTCGGGACTTAAGGTTTCTATTTACAGTATGATTTTATTTATAAGTTTGGAAGTTAACCAATTAAAGTCTAACAACATGATTAGGTCAATACGGGGGAGATTGGGGGATCAGTCCCAGTATCCTTAAGCCGACAGAACAACAGCAATCGATATTGACCTTGACATCATGTGTACGGTTACTTTAATAGTGTGACCTCAATCTATTATTAGATTGATTAATTAATGAGTAACCAGTCATGCAAGCAAAGTAATTTAATCTAATTAATGATTAATTAAGAAGAAGCTGCGGGTTAGGGTTAGTTTTAGGGTTTCAAAGGTCTTTGTAATCTCTAAATCTAATTCTATAGTACATTGATTTCTCTCAAAGAGAGGTCACAAGACTCACAACTAGAGTAGGCAAAAGTTTTGTCGAACCAGTATAAATCCTTGGTGTTCTCGTGTGTTTTTACTTTTGCTGTTTTCTTTTTGTTGCTTGTACCTATTGCCAAAATTGCTATAAACCTAAATACATCAAAGAACAAGGTCACAAAGGGGTTTAATTCACTATAAGAAGGTCATGCAGCACAAGTAAGGTCTGCAAACAAGAGTAAGGCAGGACGAATAGTGAGTGTAACTGTAAGTTTTTGGTATTTTTGGTCATATCTACTGATTATCTATAATGTGGTAGAAGTCATTTGCTTCAGTAATCTATAGTTGGCTCTTTTCAGTTACTAGTTTGTAGTTGTGCAAAGTCAATAGAATACATGCACTTGTGGTACGTTTTGGCAGAATGTTTAATATAAGTTAACACCATATGTTTGAAAATATGGCGTAGTAGTTTTTACATTATACTTTATCATTGCATGTTCCTACTAAGTCTCTTTGAACAGGAATCTACGATCTCTTAGAGAACAAATTGAACCCTTATGAGAATGATATGTCTTCCACTTGTGGCATAATAAGATTTACGGAATGCTCTGTTTGCAAAATAGTTATGCATCTTTGTCAAATGTTGCATGTGAACATGTCTGGATTACATATGACGTAGTGTCATAGATATGCAGTCATAGATATAGGAAAATAAATGTATTGCATATACACGTACCATGTTGATTACTTTAAAACCCATATGAAGTAGTGTCAGACCCATAAGAATCATCCACAATAAAGTCCTCTGGCCTTGGTGAATGACTAGCTAGCATTCCTGCTTTGAGCATGATAGTTATGATGATTGTTAAAATCTGCAATTTTTTTACCACTTACGTGATCACAAGCCGCATAATCATCTAATTGCTTGTATTTCTTAGTGCAATTCGGTTTGTTCGCATCATTCTTGTAGTCAGGGCTTAATTGCCAATTGATAGCATTGCATATCTCCACGATATTATTTAGCTCTGAAGCATGGATACGCCATTTTGGTCCCGTATCCCGTGTCGGGTACAGATACGCATCAGATACGGACCGATACGCCTTGGATACGTATCCAAGTCAACGGATACGTATTTGACTTGTTGGATACGTGTATCCTTTGCTCTAGACACGGGTATCAGATTTTTTGGATACGTTTAACAGCAATTGAAGAAAACGAAGAGAATTTAATTTGGATGAAGGATACGAAGAGTCTCTACATTGAAATCATGAAAACGATCGAGGACTCTGCGTGTCTGCCACAGTGCCACTTCATCATCTTCAGCCACTTCTTCAGTTCTTCACTTATTCTTGCAAACCCAAATTGGAAACCCAAATTGGAGCGCAAAAACCCACTCCAAACGATCGACCTGCACCGCACTGCCGACGATCGACCTGCGCCACACCCAGTTCTTCAGTTCTGCAGCCACTTCATCTACTGGTAAGTGCATACTGGACCTACTGGTGTTTGACTATTTGTTTGTGTCTTTGACTCTTTGTGAACTACTGAACTTTGTGCGTGGTATACTGGTAATATACTAGTTGAGAACTAGAATTGACTAATTGAGATTAAGGAAAGTCGTATAGTGTATACTGGTTGTTTGGTTGATATATAATAATATTGATTATTTCATTATTTGATTGTAATATAATATAATATAAATTATATTATTAATAGCTTGTCACTTTGTCGGCTTGTATATTTGTTTCTTACTTTCTGGACCAGTACAATGTGTATAATATATGTTAATAATATAATGTGTAATATTAGTTAATATATATGTTACCCAGTACCATGTCTAATATTAGTTAATAATATATATGTTTTGCTTGTAATATGTTTCCAAATGAGTTATGCAATATATATTTTTTTATGTTGCTTATATTGTATAAATTATTCATGTTCAGGAAAATGAGTCATTGGGATAATAATGCAAATACTAATGCGAATCCTACTGAGAATATTGAAAGTTTGGTAGATGATCATGCTCCACTGTGGAAGTATGTTAAGAGGCTTGGAAAAATGGGAAACGGAGGAGGCAACACTATGTTTGAATGTAATTTTTGCCAGAAAACTTACAGAGGATCCTACTCTAGAGTCAAGTTTCATTTGTTGAAAATGTCGGGAAATGGGATTGCAAGTTGCAGCAAGGTTAATGATGAAGTTTATGCAGAAATGAAAAAACTTGTGAGAGAGTGTGAGTATAGGTTGAAAAGTGCAGCTCCAAAACAAGTTTCTTTGCCCATAACTGGTTCTTTGGGTTATTCTGTGTCTGTCCATGTTCAGCAAAAGAAGAGACAAGCAATGAATGAGCCCCTTGAAAAAGCTTTTCAGAAGGAGGCTAGAGAAGAATGTGATGCAGAAGTTGCAAGGATGTTTTATACAGGTGGGTTGTCCTTTCACCTTGCACGGAATCCACACTATCGAAACTCATATCTTCGTGCTTCTACACTTCCAGGATATCTTCCACCAGATTACAATGCATTGAGAACTACTCTTTTGCAACAAGAGAAGAGCCACATTGAGCGGTGCTTACAACCAATTAAAAGTACATGGAGCACTAAAGGTGTAAGTGTTTGTAGTGATGGGTGGACAGATTCGCAAAGAAGACCACTTATCAATGTTATTGCAATTTGTGAAAGCGAGCCTATGTTCTTGAAGGCAATTAATTGTGAAGGAGAGTATAAGGACAAACAGTGTATTGCCAACTTCCTTATCGAATCCATTAAGGAAATTGGTTATCAAAATGTGGTTCAAGTAATCACTGACAATGCACCCGTTTGTAGAGCTGCTGGATTACTTGTTGAGGCCAAATATCCTAACATCTTTTGGACACCATGTGTGGTTCACACCCTTAATCTTGGTTTGAAGAGCATATGCTCACCAAAACTAAATGATGATTGGCATGATGAATGTAGTTGGATTTCAGAAAAAGCTGATGATGGTTGGTTCATAAATTTTTTTATTATGAACCATAGTATGAGATTGGCTATGTATAAGGACCACTGCAAATTGAAGTTACTCTCCATTGCTAAAACAAGGTTTGTTTCTAACTTTCTAAGCTCATCCGTGTAATAATATAATGATATATGTTAATAATATATATGTTACCCACTTACCCAGTATAATGTATATAATATATGTTAATAATACAATGTGTAATATTAGTTAATAACTTAATATATATGTTACGCAGTACCATGTCTAATATTAGTTAATAATATATATGTTTCACTTGTCTTCCTTTATTCAATTTGCTCATAATTGTCTTCCTTTAATCAAATAAATTCTTTTTTCCTGAATATTTCATATGCCATGATTTCATATGCCCATGATGTCACTGTGGGCATTTATTTTATATGCCCATGATTTCACTGTGGGCAATTATTTTATATGCCCATGATTTTATATGCCAATTATTTTATATGCCATGATTTCACCTCACGTCAGCCCCCTTTATTTTAATACAATGATATTTTGACTATATGTATCTATTTCAGGTTTGCTTCAACACTTGTGATGATTAGAAGATTTAAGGAAGTAAAGGAAGGTCTACAACAAATGGTGATTAGTCCAAATTGGTCTTTATATAAAGAGGATGATCCGGGCAAAGCAAGAGCAGTGAAGCAAAAGATATTGGATGAATACTTTTGGGATGAGATTGATTATATACTTTCCTTTACAGCTCCTATATATGAGATGATTAGGATGGCTGACACAGATAAACCATGTCTTCACTTAGTTTATGAGTGGTGGGATACCATGATAGAGAAGGTGAAGACAGCTATCTATAGGAATGAGCAAAGGCAACTACATGAACATAGCGACTTCTTTGATGTGGTGCATATCATTTTAGTGGAGCGATGGACTAAGAGTAGCACATCACTACATTGTTTGGCTCATTCTTTAAATCCTAGGTAAGTATTATGTGCTTCTTTCTTTTTAAAGTCTTTAAAATTTACTTTTACTTTTTTTATTATAATTTTATAAAATGATATCATTCTTTACTTATAGATATTATAGTCCAGAATGGCTTCAAGAAGATCCTAGCCGTGTTGCTCCACACCAAGATGTCGAGATTACAAGGGAAAGAAAAAAGTGTTTTGAGAAATACTTTTCGGATTAGCAAGTTAGAAGAAATATCAATGTGGAGTATGCCTCTTTTTCAATGTGCTTGGGTGACTTTGGAGCTATTGATGCTATGAATGATAGGTTTCTCATGGAACCAATGGTGTGGTGGATTGTCCATGGAGCTTCCACACCAACTCTCCAATCCATAGCTTTGAAGCTACTTGGACAACCTTGTTCCTCCTCGTGTTGTGAAAGGAATTGGAGTACATATAGTTTCATTCACTCTTTAAGAAGAAACAAATTAACACCACAAAGAGCTGAAGATTTGGTATTTGTGCATAATAACCTTCGTCTTTTATCAAGGAAGAGCCCAAGCTACAAAGAAGGTGTTACTCAAATGTGGGATGTTGGAGGAGATATATTTGATAACTTGGGTGAAGAAGGTATTGGGATGCTTGAAATTGCTAGCCTTTCTCTTGATGAACCATCATTGGAGGCTACTTTATTTACCGGGGAAGACATTATGAATATTGAAGTTGATTGAGACTTATTTTTTTGTAATTTTCTAGAGTTTGGATATTTTAAATTTGGATGATCTTTTTAAGTCTTTAGAGTTTGAGTGAAATGAATTTGAATTTTTATGTTATTTAAAGTATGTTTTAAATTATTCATATGTTTATTATTATATATTAATATATATTTTTATTTGCCGTATCCATGACGTATCGTATCCTAATTTTTAGAAATTTGCCGTATCGCCGTGCCGTGTCGTGTCGTATCGTATCGCCGTATCCGTATCCGTATCGGTGCTTCATAGTTATTCAGATATGGATCTCCTTCATTGTAGTCGGAAATAACCTTATGTGAATGTTGTGAAGGCTCACATCATGGAGTGCTGCAGCTGTTATCATCTTTAATAATAGCAGAGTTAGACTCCAAAAGGGTCAGATTGTTGTTGGCCATTACAGGAGGATTCAGAAGGCTCCATATCCACATTAAGATTGTTGTACCATGGACAAAAAATAAGCATGATCGGGTTTGGCACGGAAATTGGCATATTAGGAATATTAGAGCCAATAGAATATGGGCGAGGAGAGAGGTAAGTTGGTTGAATCCTTGGGATCTAAAGGAGGCACATTCCCTAATGGTAACAAAGAGTCAAAGTAGCAATCATCGGCTTGTGGCATCATGTTGCCAACAAGATAATCATTCAACGAGAGTGGTTCAATGGGAGGAATGAGATGATCATTGATGGGAAGTGGTTCAATGGAGGGATTAAGATGATGATTAATGGGAAGTGGTTCCACTGGTAGATCGATAACAGGTTTAGGTGGAGCAAATGGACCAAAATTGAATTTTGGTTTAGGTAATTGCTGCACATTGAATGATTTTGCAATGTGAAGGTTGTGAAGGTTCCATTGTGTACAATGTAGTTACTAACCTTTGTTTCATTCTGCAGCAATTACCTAAAACAATGTGCACATTGACTTTTGATTTATCTTAGAAGGCTGTGAAGGTTCCATTGTTTACAATGGATAAAGTAACTACAACAATTGGTTGCAACAAGCTTATAAAAAGATAGAGTAAAGTGAAGTGGAAAGATATTGAAAGTGAAAACAACAAGTGTTCTTATAAGTTCTAAACTGAAGTGGAGCAACAAGTGTCTTAAATTTAATTGTAGGAGGGGTGTTGAAGTACAATTTATGACCAATATTCCAAATACAAAGACAACCAAGTATTTTTTGATTTCTACATATCAACTAGTGGTACCGAAGATATTAAATAGAACTGATGGATCTTAAAAAGGGTTAAGAATAAGATATTAGTAATGAGCATTGCCTGTTGAGGGCAGGCATAGGGACCTGCGCGGGTCCCATCAAGCAATTTCCTACCTGACAAATGCCTAATAAATATAATTGTTTACATTTAATAAAAGGAAATTAAATTGTTTATTTCATGTAATATCATAAGAGACAAATGACAATTATACACAACTTATAATAAAATTAAGGCTCAATTACAATTTACCCCTACGAACTATGAGGATGATTTCAGGATGATCCACAAACAAAAAAATCTTTCAAGCTGGGTATTGATGATTTGTTACCAATGGGCCCAAAAGTACTAGATGGTCCAATCAGTTTCATGAACAAAACTATTACCGAATGAGGTGGACTAGTATCCACAAAAACAGTATCAAAACCCAATTTTTCTTATAGTGCACTTTACAGGTGTTAAACATCATATAAGTTGTGCACATCATACGTGGGTTTACATAATTAAATATAAATAAACAAATGCAAACATATGAATAAAATCAAACTCTAATATCAAGAGTATTGGACATCAGCAACTTGGTTGCTCCATATGACTCTTAGATCTAAAAGAGTTAGAGAAGAAAAAAATATAGAGAGACTATCGTGTTGATAACGTGTTATAAAACTAAAGAAAATAATGAGAGAACATAGAAGAGAATTAGGGAGATACCTATTTATAGGCTTACAATGATAGGATTCTTTAACCACCCATAAATTTGTAAGTCACAAATCATTAATTACTATCATTAGTTCATAGATTACAAAACTATCATTATGACATAAGTTACACAATATTCAATTATAGTAATGATGGTGATCCACACGTTTAAACGTTAAACCTTATGATTTACAACAAAGTTTAAGAAAAAGAAGTCATAAAAACAATTTCTACCTAAAAAGGGTGACTGAGGTAATTTACTCTTTTTTTTTTTTTTTTTTTTTTTTTTTTTTTTTTTATCAACATCCAAACAGTACTAGAAGCTCGAAAACATACATCTTTCCAGTAAACAAAGCAAGACACAACTCGAGGGTTTTTGGTGAACACAAACTCTTCTTCTTCTTCGACTCATGGGAAACGCCGCAGTTGAGAAAACAGAGGAGGAGCTCCGCAAGGAGATCGATGAGCTCCAACGCCAACAGCGCGAGGTTTGCTCTTCTCTCTATCTCTATCTTTCTCTACGATTTTTTATATTTGTGTTTCAACTTAGATTGCCATGTGCGTCTTTGAAATTCTTCAGATTACGGAACGGCTTCGAGACCCTAGAGGACTCCGAAAGGGAGGCGTGTCGGGCGCCGGTCCTCGCAATTTTGCCGCCAATGGTGCTCGTCAGCGAGGCTTTACTCGACCCGTAATATATCCAATTCCTTATTCAAAATTTCATTTCATTTTATTCTCTGTTTCTTTTCTTTTTTCCACTGGAACTAGTTACTATGGAATTTCTCGGGTAAATTTTGCATTTTCTGTCAAAATAAAGGTAGGTCTTAACTGGGCTTTGTATTTTTAATTATTTAAATTGAATTAACAGGCAGATAGGACTGATGTGGAGGACCAACCTCCTGCAAAACGCCGGCTTTCGTCAGCTGTTGTCAAGGTAAGAGCCCTTGCATTTTGATCAATCTAATTATGCTCTTGTTTTGTTTTGTTTTGTTTTGTTTTTGTTTTTTTTTTTTTTTTTTTTCTCTTGGTAGCTGTGAATAAGCTGTGTAGTACCTGAAGCCCAGAATAAGCAATCCGTTAATCTTGAGCTAATCTTCTTGAAAGAACAAAACAGTAATAGTTGTATGAAATTAATGATATTTTTCCCCAAATAAGAAAAGAAGCATATCATTTTGTACTGTTTAGGACGGTTTTTATTTGCTCTTTTGCTCTTCTTTCCAACAAAGTTTAAAATCTGTAATTCCTGTTTTTTTTTTATTTTTTTTTATTAATAAGGTGGAGGATGGAGAAATCACTGAAAATGCTGAAGGGGCCAAGGATGAGAAAAAGAAGGATTCAACTGGGGAGGCGACAGATGATCAGAGCGATAGGAAGCTGTCCAATTCCCAACAAAGTGGCTGGTCAAGGAGGGATGGCAATCATGGAGCAACAAGGAAGGTAACTTTCAAGTCTTGTCTTCGCAAGGAGTGCTGCTCTGGGACCATAAATCTTTATTAACTTCTGAATTGTTGTTTTGTGGTTAGGATTTTGAAATTCCAGCAGCGGATCATGTTCCAAGGGTTTTGCCAAAGCAAGAGGACCCCAGTTTGGTTAATAGGAATAAAAGAATGCTAGGGCAACTTTTGGGGACTTTAGAGGTATGTGTAGAGTAGGTTATTGGTTTTAATTAGCAACAAAGGATTGAACTGATTGTTTAGTTTTTTTAGTCAGAATGCAAACTTTTAATATAGATGATTGGTTAGAACATTTTTATTTTGTTTTCTTTGTTCTTAAAAGTTCTTGTTCAGTGGCTGCTTACCAATGCTGTCTGCAGTTCGTGTATATATTTGAGAATCTACATCTACAAAATCAGTGTTGTACTTAGTGCATAAAACAACTATAGTCAATTAATAGTTCTGGAGCATAGTTAACTTTTTGAGTAAGTTAGACCAATTCAGTTAATCTTACATACATTTGGAAATTGGGTTCTACATCATTTTGTTTACTTTTTTTTATTGTTTTTCTCTCTATTTTCCTTTTTATATTGTTTTTGTTATTATAGTCCTTTTGTCATTCTTGAAGTCCCATAGGACTGATCCCTTAGAATCTGATTCATTTTCTCATTAAGAGAAAGGTATAAAATAAATCAATTTTCAAATAAAAGTACTATACGAGATCTTTGGGTTTTTTATAAATTTTTACAATATTTCTTTTAATGAGAAACAATGCTTTTATTGAACCAACACAAGCACCATATATGGAACGGAGGAAATAGCCATTTGGTCTTCTTAAGGTTTAAAAACCATCAGTTTTTCCTGAAATTTGTTTCCGTAACCGGATTATCTGCATTTATTTTTTTGAAAGTTCAGTTTTGTTTGGCTTTTATTGTTAATCCATATGCTTATGTATTCTCCATGGGTGTGAAACTTCCAGAAATTCAGGAAAGAAGACATGAAACTTTCAGGAACTGAAGCATTCATGCGGAGATCAAATTCATTACAAAGAGTGAGTATAGAAATGACTTGTAGAATAATCAGTCTATTTGACTGTGTGTGTGTGTGTAGTATATCCATGATTTGTAAAATAAATTCAAATTACTTCAAATCATGAGTATACAAATGAATTGTAGAATGCTTATTCTGTTTGAGTATATACCCCTGATCTGTAAATTAATTTTCCTATATGAAGAATATGGTAAGATGGACGTTTTAGGATGAAAATCTATTCATCCACCAGTACCTGACACTCATTTTCATACTTTCAAAAGATTTATCCTCTCTTTTCTTTTGGCCAATTAGTAATGGTGGCCTTTATTATTGTGGGTAGCCTTCCCCCTTCTCATGTTGGTTTAGTACAAGGCCTCCCTCTTACTAAAGAGGAAGAGATACAACTAAGGCTATAGCTAGTAGGAAATTCACTTTCTCCTCTCAAAAATATAAGAGAAAGAAAAATCTGGTTAGCCTTCATTTATTTTTCTAAAAGAATTATGAGTTGTTGTGCATTTTAATTATTTTATATTCAGGTTTCTTTTGTTTTCATTGTTGTTATGCTATATGAAAGTCTGAATGAGTGCATACACTCCTGTAGGTTCTCAACACTTAAATCAATGTGTACATTTAATACCACAAATATACGAAGACCATATATCTAGCTTGATTCTCATCTCCTGCATTTTTTGGCAGTTTCCAAGTCAAGAACCCTGTATAGATTAAAAAAAGGTGCTTTTACAATTGTGGAATTTTATAAGCATGAAATAAATGTTATGAAATAGAAAAATAGTTTGTGCTTTCTGGTCCTAGAGCAGTAATAGAGTTAGTGGGGACTGTAGAATTTGCTGGCGCACGATTCCCTTGTGTATATGGTGTTTTGAGAACACGGAGTTCCCAATTGGGGTACTTAAGGATTACTCACCCTGTCTTTTTGGATTACAAGGAGCCTTTCTTTTGATCCTGTTGGAGTTTCTGAGCAGTCTTGGAGTTCAATTGCATAGGACATTCTGCTGTTCTGATCTCTTTGGAACTTAGCCTCTACTTTTGTTATTTGTTTGTTCTTCTTTTGCTTTTGTGAATACAACTGACTTTAAAGTTTGTACTTTCTTTTGTGAGTAAAACTGACTTAAAAAAAAATAAATAAATAAATAAAAAGAAAGTTTGTACTTCTATAGCTTAATTTCATATTGTATGGATTTTACGATGGATGTTGTTCATTTATATAGAAGTACATACATCTCTAAAGCCTAAACACTAATTTGTGCCACATTCTCAAAACAATTTTTTTTAATTTCTTTCTTTCTTTTCCTTTTATCCGTGAAATATTTTGAGTTCAATGGTGAACCTTTGTAATACCTTCTTGTCTTATTATATCTAGGCTGAGCAAAAAGCACGTGAAGAAAGTGAAAGACTTAGGCAACAGGAGCGTGAACAAATTGCGGAAAAGCGGAGGAGAGATCTGGTTTGTTGTTAATTACCCAATAATATTAACACTTTGACCTCTTAGTGAAGCATCAGAATGAACGTTTGAGGAACAGGATGATCCTTATTCAGTAATGCATGTACTTGTTTTTTGTTAGACTCTACGGGCACGTGTTTCTGCCAAGACGGAAGAAAAGAAATTGGAACTGCTTTTTCTTCAGTGGAGTGAACATCATAAAAAACTTTGCAATTTTATAAGGTACAAGGTTTCCAACTATCAATTTACTTTACTGGTATCCTGTAATAGTAAATTTGTTTTCTTGCTACCATTTTCGACAATTGAGAGTTCTCATGTAATTGTCTCACTACTCTTTTTTTTCCTCCTTTTTGCAGGTTATTTTTAATTTTGGTCCAAAAAAGTGTCCATATTCACATTTTATTGGGACGAAGATAAGTTTCTATTCATATGAGTAGTAGTGTTGAAGCAACTTGATGAGTGGATTTTCCTGCATTATTGTGGGGTTTTAGGTAGAATTTGATTAGAATTTTCCTCTGATAATTTTTTACACATTCATGATTGGTTGTGGGATGTGTTCATTTTCAGGACCAAGACAGAGCCCCCAATATATTATCTGCCCAAGAAACCATTGGATGAGGACACTATCTTGGCTGAGCAGCGAAAAGAAAAGGTGAGTTCCTTGTGACTTGCATAATGCAGGGTCGTCTTTTGAACATTGTGAGACTCTGGGCTTAGTTTTTCGGTAGAAGGCAACTTTTCCTGATTTCACACATGGAAACTGAAAATTTGAGAAGCAGAAAATTAAATATACTTGCGAATCTTGTTACAGTCTGGTATGCTATGTTGCTAGATTGTGAATCAGTACCATTGATTAGGTGAAATTACGTCTGAATATGTGGTCTTGTTTACAGTTTGGCTATTAACATGCCAGATATCTTGCACAAGATCATTCCTCTCTCTTATCTCCTTCTCCCTCTCTCTCTCTATCTCTTTGTGTGTGTGTGTATAATTTTCTTAAGATTCATCTCATACAAACTTGTATGTCAGGAGTTTCTGGAATGGAAAGCTGCAAGAAGGGAGGAACTGACTGAGTATCAGAAGCAGATTGGGGAGCAATATGTTGCAAATGTTGAAAAGGATTTGGAGAGATGGCAAAATGCAAGGAAAGCGAGGAAAGCGAACAATGATATGATGAACTTACAGGAAACAATGGACAAAGAATTGGACACACATAGACTTGAGCATGGTCCCAAGAAAAGAAAGATCCCTGACGGGAGCAACAATGAAGATGAGGATGATGTGGAAGATATCAATGTAGCGGAGGACTACATGATGGATGATGTGCTGGATGTTGATGATAACAGTCGGAGGGGTGATGAAACAGCTAAATCAGATGCAGGCAATACCAGTCCAATTGCGGACAATGTTGATTAGTGGTGATTAAAGCCACCTATCACACCCTTTCTTTCAGGTGAGTCTGTTACTAGGAATATTTGTATTTCTGTAGTTGATTACTCGCTTTCTGTCAGGCAGGTTTCCTCTTGGTTTGTTTACCTGTGTCTTTATTTATTGTGCTCTAGTGTGAACTTATTTTTCATTCTGCCTTCCAAGTGGCATGTGTAACACTGAAAGGGGAAGATTCAGTCTTATAGATATAGCGTAGTTGTTTCTGGTGACAAATTATTTGTTATTTCATATTTGACATAAGAATGAAGCCTACACGGCATTTTTGCCTAATTTAAATTTAATTTAGATATGTTCAAATTCTCTTTTCTTTTTGGGAGGTGATTTTCGCACTTTACTTTTTTTCATTTGAACTCTTTTTATTTTTTAAAAATATTTTATTATATTTTGTTACTTATATTTCCAAATTTATCCTTATGGCTTTGACCTGCAAAATAATTTTTTTTTAAATTTTATCATTTCTCTTTTTAACACATTTAAGTCTTCTTTTAACACGTTTAGATTTAGCCATGTACACCTCTCTTTGTTTTTTTCTATGAACTATACGCCCCTCTTTGAATTATACAACTTAGTAATAATACTTACCATGATGAATAGCTATTCAATAGCTACTAACGAGTTAACGTAGGATGACTAAACTAGAAAATTCTGAAATTTTTTTCATATCATCTTTGTATACCATATCTAAAATTTTTTGCAATTCGGGGTCCATGGTGTGTTGCTCATCCATTTTTAATCATTTACCATCAATCATAGAGGATGAAAATATTGTTTGTAATTAGAGAAAAAGAATTGAAGTGTAAAATGGATTAGGTATGAAAGTAGACACTAGGAATATAGAAAGAGGCAGAGAGAAGGTTTGACGACCATAGAAGACTAACATGTTAGAAGAACAAATAATAAAAATGTCTTCAATGAAAATTAAAAAAAAAAAATTGCAAGTTAAAAACTATAAGGGTAGATTTGGAAATATAAATAATAAAATATAATAAAAACATTTTGAAAAAAATAAAAGGAGTGCAAATGGAGAAATGTAGAGTGTGAAAATCGCCTCCCTTCTTTTCTTGTTTAGCTATTTTAAGCTTGAGTGTTTATATTTTTACCCCTCTGTTTATTTTCCCACCCATATTATTTTTACATGTCTCCTATTAAATTTAAAAAAATATTAAATCACTCACTCACCGCATCCCATTAATCCTAGGACATGAGTACAGCCAGCTTAGCTCCAAAAGAAGGTTGCCGTCACGAACCACCAGAAAAGGGAGTGCCGTCGCAAGAAGAGCCACGACAACATTAGTTAACCAATGACCATACCAATAGGAAAAAACATGGAGAAATCCCAAAAAATCAAAATACTCAGTCAATTCCAAGAACCTCCTCCCCATATCCAAGGACCCAAATAAGGTTAGGGAAATTGAACTCAATGGCCCCTTAGATGGAAGAAATTGTTTTTATAACCTTTTTTTTTTCAAACTTACATTCATAATCCTTTTTGCCCATGAAAAGTCCACAATATCCTTCATATATATATATATATATATATATATATATATAAGGAGTGCTCTAAAACTAACTGATTAGCAAGTTAATACGAAGATAACCATACTTTTGGGACTACCACATAACTAATCTCATAATCCGAACCGTCAATTATTTAGGTCATACTTCAAAGATTATCATTGCAAAAAATCAACTAAATCGGAAATCATTTAGTCATCTAATTGAGATCAATAAATAGACGATCAGTGTTTTCGATAAAAGCATATAAATAGTCGTTGTTATAATCAAATGACTAAATGAACATTCGATTTTGGAGATTTTTTACAGGGATGATCTTTGAACTAGGGCTTAAAAAATAAACGGTTTGGATTTTGAAATTACATTGTGCGGTGGACCTAATAAGGTGGTTAGTTTTATATTAACTTATTAACTAGTTAGTTTTAGAGCATTTTTGTATATATATATATATATATATATATATATAGATTCCATTGTAGGATCCTACAAATAAAATTATTTGTAGGATACTTTGTGGGGCCCACTCCTATATATTTTTAACAATGCGAACTGTCTATTTTTTAGATCTCTATTCATAGATCATTTTTGTAAAAAATTAGTCAAATCGGAAATCATTTGCCTATCTAACTTTGATCGAACAAATAAACGAACAAATTTTTTTTGATAAAACCATTCATTTGTTTGATCAAAGTTAGATAGACAATTGATTTCCGATTTGGCTAATTTTTTGCAAAGATAATCTATGAATAGATGTCTAAATAATATACGGTTCGGATTGTTGAAAAACTAAATGAGAGTGGGCCCCATGTATTCTACATTTAGTGTTAAATGTAGAATCCTACAATGGAGCCTTCCTGTATATATATCAAAGGAGTAAAATTTCGGTTTCGAGAAAATTTTCGATGGAAATTTCGACCGAAATTTTCACGGAAATTTCAATTTTGATAAAATTAGACAAAAACGAAAAAAATTGCTATCAAAATACAGAAATTTTGAATGAAACTTGACCATATGTTTATTTAACATATTATCTACTACATTGATAAAAAATATTGCAAAAACCAAATTATATAATAGGGTTCATGTGATATAAGATGAATATAATGTGCGCTGAAAGCAAATATTGTTAAGTAAAATTAGTATAATTAATAAATGAAATTAGTATATTCTATATTTTCTATGCACGAAACTTTATATACTCTATATTATTTAGGATATAGGATATGATATAAGATATTAAGGTTTATGCCCTTTAGAGTATTTTTAATTATTTTTAATATAGGAATATATTAAGGTTTAGGGGTTAAAAACAACTAAACGAAACCTTAAAAGAGCCAAACCAAATCTCAAATGAAACTCCAAATCTTTTTTTTTTTCCATTGCCTAAGGCTCCAAATCCCAATCAACCCTAAAGTCTTTTTTTTTTTTTTGTTCTTTTCCTCCTTTTCTTTTCTTTTTTTTTTTTTCCTTTTCTTTTTTTTTCTTTCCTTCCTTTTCCAGGGAGGACCCGTGACTTTTCTTCCTCTTCCTCTCATTTTTCTCTCCCAACCCTGCGCAGTCTTCTCTCTTCCCTCTCCCTCCACGATCTTTTCCTTCCTCCTTCTCTTCCTCCTCTCTCTCCCCGATCTCCTATCTCCCAACTCTCTTCTCTCTCCTCCCTCCCCAATCACCCTCCGATCTGCCGCCTCCGGCGACAAGACCAGCTCACCTTTCCTCTCCTCTCTCCCTCTGGTCTCTGCTGCTGGGAGTGTTAGACTGTTAGTGAAGAACTGAAGATTGGGCTTTGTGACTTCATGTAAGTCACAGTGAAATTTGGAGAAATTTTACAAAAACACACCTGCTCCATAATCGAAATTTCGGCAAAATTGCTTAATATATCCACATATATACCAATTAAACCAATATGATGGGCCAGATTTACTAGCTTTTGCTGGTGAAGCATCAAAAATGGATCGCTTCAATCCCAAAAAATTATCTTTATAATTATTGCAGTGAGGGTTGATAATAAGGTGTGGGTTCGGTATGGTTACCGAACCGAGAACCCTAAACCGTGTACTGACCGGACCCCCTCCGGTTGGCCACTTTGGTTACCGAGACCGGTACCGGAATGTCGGTAAACCGGCACTCGGTTGGACCGGAATTCTCGGTCGGCTCGGCTCGGCTCGGAATGGGATTTGACCGGAAACAGAGATATCGCAAAGAGAGAGAGAGAGAGAGAGAGAGAGAGAGAGAGAGAGATCGCAGCAAACAGAGGGAGAAGAGAGAGATCACAGCAGAGAGAGAAAGAAGAGGAGCACTTGGGGCAGCAGCTGATCCTTGCAGGTTCTTCTCCAGAAATCAAAGCTGGCCGTGATGCGGAGCTCGGCGATGATGGCAGAGCTTAGAGATGATGGCTTCACAGAGACAGAGAGTGATGAGAAATGGTGTGGACTGTGGAGGCGCACAAATAGGAAATGAAAGTTTGATTCAATTTTTTTTGTTAAGCGAAGGAACCAAACGAGATTGTAAGACTACAAAAACAATTAATGTCAGTAGAATTTTACCTTTATACACCTCACTTAATAATTAATATATAAGAAATAGTAATATTATAATGTGTAAATAAGAAAATAGAAAGGAAGAGCGAAAAGGCTTACTGTGTAGGGTAGGGTGATGATTTGTGGGAATTGAGATTCCATAGGGTAGGGTGTATGGTAAGAATGAAAACAACCAATCAAAGAATGCCACATATTTAAAAAAATAAATAAATAAAAGAAGTCATAAATTCTTAATCATTATATTTTATATTCTTCAAAAAAAAATTAGGGTTGTTTTGTTTAAGTCATGTTTCATTTAATTAATTAATTTAATTTAGACATTAGGGTATTTTGGGGTTTGGAGTTTTTAATTTAATACATTTATATAATACATTTCTATATAATTTATGCAATACATGTCTATATAAAAACTAATTAAAAATACCCTAAACCCTAATAATAATATTATACCATACCCTAAACCCTAATTTATACCATACATTTCTATACATATCTATAATTTATGTAAAACATTTCTATAAACTATAGTTATTAGTTATATACCAACTATGAATTATTCAATTATTATCAATACTAAACATTTCTATAGACTATAGTTATTAGTTATAGACTAAACATTTTTATATACTATAATTATTAGTTATATACCAACTATGAATTATTGAATTATTATCAATTATAGTCTTAGGGTATATGGTATATTGGTATAGAATATAAGCCTTATAAGGTATGAGATTTAAAATTTTTAAAATACACAATAGGGTTTAGGGTATGAGATATAGGAATATAATATAGGGTTTAGAATTTAGTTTATAGTTATATGGCATAAATTGTTTAGGATATGGTATAATATTAGGGTTTAGGGTATTTTTAATTTGTTTTTATATATTAATGTATTATATAAATTAAAAAACATATAAATTATTAATTATAGGGTTTAGGATTTATAAATTTATATATTTTTTTATATAAATTATAGAAATGTATATAAATGTATTATAGAAAGGTATTTTAGGGTATAGAAATGTATAAATATGTAATATATACTCGGTCCGGTTCGGTAAACCGGCGGTTCTAAGATCTGAGAATCGGAACCGGAACCGAACATACCGATTTAGTTGGCAAATCGATATCTCGGTACGGTTCCTTTCCAGTACGGTTATTTTTGGCATCGGTTGGAACAGTTTCGGGTACGGTCTCGGTTTCAGATACGGTCTCGATTTTTCGATCAAACCAACCCAGCCCTAGTTGATATTCAGTGGGGGCTGCAATTTATTTCAATTTATAATCCAAAATCCTCATTTTTATCTATCCAGATCTTTGCTCACCAACTCCTTAATTCAAATTTAAATGAAAGAATTAACCCGGTAGCAAATTAGGTGTAAACCATTAAAAAAAGTACCATGTAATATGTATGCAAACAATCAATCATAGAGGTAATTGTTGCTAACATCAAGGTTCTGCTCACAATTCGTCATCTTTTGGGAAGAAGATAAGAGTGAAAAGATCTTGGAATTGATTTTTGTCGATCATAATATATTGGTCTTTGTTGACCAGCCATAATTTAGTCTTTGTCAACCATAATATATTAGTATTTGTTGACTGGCCATAATTTAGTTTTTGTCAACCATAATATATTGGTATTTGTCGATCATGGATTCATAATATATTGTCGACCGTCCATATAGAGTCGACGTTAGGGCAAATTTAGAGGTATTGGGACCACCATCAGTGAACTAGCAAGAAGCTTTTGTGGAACTTCAGTTAACCATTTGGTTTTGAGTTCAATCATCTAAATTCAAGAGAACCCAAATTCTTATTCATAGTTGAAGCTTTATATATCTACACTTTTATAAATCATATATGAACTCTGCAATGCTTAATAAGTAAGAATCAAAGAGTTAAATTACTTTCCTTTTTTTTTGGCCAAGAAAGAGTTAAATTACTTTCAATTAGTAAGAATCAAAGAGCTTACTGTTGAAGAGGATTTGGAGCTCAAATCAGTAAAAATCAAAGAGCGCTCAATTACTTCTACCGCTTCCATTAATGATGTGGCAGCTGAAGAAATTAAGAACAAAAATGGATATCACCGAACCACCATGCCAATTTGGCTTCAAAGTATTTTTGGGCTAAATTTGATTAATCAACCAATTTGAATCCAAGAAAATCCAGATTGCAATGAGAGAGAGAGAGAGAGAGAGAGAGAAAGAGAGAGAGAGAGAGAGAGAGAGAGAGAGAGAGAGAGAGAGAGAGAAAGAGAGAGAACTAAGGCCAACCATGGTTACTGAGGCCCATCATATTACTTCAGTTCATACACACCATAGAGAGATGTATTTTGGTAATGAACTCAGTCAAAACCACACTGAGTTATAGGATCCCAATTTTTGCTTAAGTGTTGACTCAGAGATTAATCAAACAATCATAAATCTGAACCTCATATTGACTCTCGAAACAAACTCACAAATCTTGCATCCAACTTAAATCAAACACATACAAAAATCAAGTGACAGCCTAAGCATTCAAATGATCCATCTTTGTAGTCATCCCAGTGCTAGCAACAACTAAAGTGATGTGTAATTGTTTTGCAAAGTTCATTCACTTTTCAAGAATTTAAGTTATCATGCTCAAATGTGAAGTGAGTGTTCTTTGTGTTTATATTTCAGATTAAAGAACAACTCAGAGAAGATAGAGACACAACTTTGGTACCCGGAAAAACCACTAAAGGGTTAAAAAATCGGAGGTCTTTTTGGGTTAACCAGGCAATTCACTATTCAAGAGTTTCAATACAAGGGAATCACACAAACAAGCTCATTCACTTAAATTCTAAATCTAAGTGGCAGCTTCTCTAGGGATGGGCACGGTGCGGTTCGGCTCAGTTCACCCCGAGAACCATGCACCGCGCCCAAAGTGTTCTCTCGGTGCGGTTCGATGCTGTGAACCGGACAAAATGGGGAAAAACCAAACCAAACCAGACCATTGCAGGGACGGTTTGGTTTGGTGTAACATGCACGGTTTTGGACCTAAAGTTTTAGGCCTAAGCACAATTATTTTGTTGGTACTCACATTTGGTTTTTGAACTTTTTGACATAATTGGGTTTTTGAACTACAATTCTACCAATTAAACAAACACAAATACAAATACAACTTTAAACTTTGAACTTTGTTTAACCTACTTAGTACTTAAAATTTTAAAATAAATACAACCTGCTTAAGTTATAAGTTATAACTATATATAAGATTGAATAATGCTATACTTACCACATTTTTATACCATCTCACGTGTCATTACTTTATTCGACAGAGTTTTTCTTTTTCTTTTTGGGTTTTTTATTTTATTTTTTAGTATCCAATGTATGAATGCCATGTAAGTTGCCACATAAGATGGTATGAAATTATGGTATAAAAATGTGGTATATCTAGCACTACTGTATAAGATTATATATAACTAATATAGAGTAATGAGTATAGTATATATATAACTATATACTACTATATACTAGTATACTACTATAACTATATATTACTTATATAGTTATATATAACTACTGTAGTATGTATACAACTATATACTAAGTTATTAACTATATAGTTATATACTAAGTTTATATATAACTATATACATAAAACATTATTATATAGACTATAAACTATAGACTATATAGAAATAGAATATACTAATTTTATTATATAAGATATAACTAAAATTATATACTGAAACATTATTATATATATATAGAATATTAAACTCATAGGGTTATATAAAATATATTTTGAGGGTCTAAAATAAAAATGTATAAAATGTATATAAAAATGTATAAAATGTGTACAAAAATGTATAAAATGTGCATAAAAATATATAATTATATTTTTTAAAAATTATACGATGCGGTTCGGGCAAAGTGAGCATGAAACCGGAATCGGAACCATCCATATACGGTTTGGTTCGGTTTTCTTTACGGTGTTGATTTTTTTTTTTTGTCAACTCAGTCTATTTTCGGTTTTTATTCGGTTGGTTTGGTTCGGTGCGCCGGTTATTATGCCCACCCCTATTTTTCTCACTGGTATAACTTGAACCGTCTTTGATCTCAAACCAAAACAATGAAAAATTCAAAAATGAAAGAGTTACAAAAAGAGAGATGACACTCTCAGTTTTGTCCAAAACTCATTCTCACCTAATCAAGACACTTGGAGGATTCTAACTCGTTTGAGCTAAGGACAAATGACAACAAGAAAAGGAATGTCCAAGAAAAGAATCCAAAGTTGGTTTGTTGATGATAATGATGATGTAGATTGAGATAAAAGAGGAAGAGAATATTTCCAGTTAAGGAATATCCACATGGTGTGTGTGTGTGTGTGAGTGAGTTGAGGAAGATAATAAACAGTGCACATGTGTGTGAGTGTGAAATACAAGTTGAGGAAAATGATCTCATGTGCACGACACATTTTTCTTTTATTAATGAAAGCATTTTTAAACATGTAAGGAACTAACTCACTACACATAAAAAAATTATGCATGAGATGCATTTTACCTTAATCCACTTGCTTTGATTCTTCCAATCTTGATCTCTTTGTCCCAAAACAAACTTTAATAAGCTAATTATAAATTTTATCCTAAAACTTGTTGAATGTGGCAAATGTAAAATAATTACAATAGCTTGAAAGGGAAGAGAGGGAGAGAGAGAAAAAAAAAAGTCAGCTAAATGAGATTTAATTTAGTATATATGTGAATATTTATAGGAAGGGTATTGTGGACTTTTCATGTGCAAAAAAGGTTAGGAATGTAGGTTTGAAAAAAAGATGTTATAAAAACAATTTCTTCAATTTAAGGTGTCATTGAGTTCAATTTCCCAATAAGGTACCCAAAGCTAAACCCGTAAACCTGCAAGTAGAACAACACAGAGCCAGGTACAGGTCGTGACAAGAGCACCCATGTCGATCAAGATGGCTTGCCAAATCCAATAATCTAGTGTAAACACAAATATGGTAGAAGTTTGCATATAAAATTTGGGTGACTCATTGAGATCATGGCCGTTTAGAGGCCAATATTATATAGGAAGGAACTAAGGTGAAAGAAAGGAAGATTTGATGGGAAAGAGAGGTGGTTATTGAGTTGTAGAAAATTAGGGTCCGTTTTGATTCTTAATTTGGATTTGGATTTGGATTTCAAATCTATACATTTGAAATCCTTGTATTTGAAATTATGTTGTTTTGATAAAAATTTTAAATGTGAGGATTTTTTTTAGAGTTTAGGAATTTAAACATATGATTAAATATAAAATATGGAATATGATTTTTATTTTCCAATATTTAACAATATATGATAAATATATAAAAATAGACAATTAAACACCAACATAAGTTTGATTTAGTTGGTTGAGTATTTTACTTGTGTGTATAAGGTTGGGGGTAAACTCTACCAACCACACTTTGTCTTTATCTTTTATAAAAATAAATCAAGGAGAATGCACACTGACAATTGTCGAGCACTCAGTGAATAGTATCGAGCGTTTGGTATTGTTCACCTAGCGGTGAGTTTCGTGTCGTGTGCATTTTATTAAAGTGGACCGAACCGGTAGCGCATTGGACCCAAGATTTGATCCGGCTGTGGGCTAGCCTTATTTTTCAATTGGACTTTAAAAAATTTAACCCTTTAATTTTAAACCACTTAATTTTCGGCAATTTGTTTGAAGTCATTAGAATATGTTTGTAATTTATTTTGGCAGAAATTAGAAATTTCCCTCTCTTTTTTTTTTTTTTTTTTTTTCACTTGAGTTAAAGGGAATTACCAGTTTACCACAACTTTTTAAGTCCTGACCACTTGGACCCAAGATCTGCGCCGCCTAAGGAGTCCATGCTGCACTAGGATTACCAATTTCATTAGGAAAAGTCATTGGCAAATTAAGACCGACTTAGTTGCCTATATAAAAGCTAGTTTAAATTTGTAATCATTGGACCTAGTGAGTTCGTGTCTTGTGTTCTAAGAGTTTAGAATAGAATTTATTTATGGCCAATGCTATTCAGACCGCCCTAAATTGTTAAGTTGACCACTATATTTTAAATTTTTAACTTTACCCTTAAAACAAAAAAATTTCAATTTTGTTCATTGGGTTATTCGACAGTTATCTACCGAAATATTTATGGTTATTCGACAGTTATCTGCTGAATATTGATGGATTATTCGGTGGATAACTACCGAATGGAAATGAAAAAGGCATTCGACAGTTATCTGTCGAAATATTTGCATTTATTCGACACTTATCTGCCGAACATTGGTGGATATTTCGGTAGATGACCACCGAATGGATCTGGGTGATTTTATCATATTTTTGCAATAAAGGGTAAAATAGAAAAAAAGTTAAAAAAAATTTATTAAGGTGGTCAACTCAGCACAAAAGGGTGGTTTGCATAGCCTCCCTCTTTATTTATTTTTGGTGGAAATAATAGAATAGAATTTAGGAATTGAACAAACACTTGTCTCTTCAAACGCGAAACACAGGTCCAGAACTATCATATCTCTGTCTCTCATTCCCCGCCGCCTACTCGAAACACGAGATCAGATGGACTCCTCCAGATGGGGATATGATCATCCCAGACCGGCGGACCCAAGTGATCATCGGCGGCATCATGGGTCCCACCGGAAAACGATGAAATCTTCTTACCGGCGACGACATAAACAGAGTCGTTGTCATAAAGGAGAAGGAGGTGAAATCCCCAAATCCTTAAATTCTTGTGTAATAGCGCAGCAGCAAAAATGTTGGGAGTTGGGTTTTCATCGAAGCAGCAAAAAAGCAAGTTTTCCTGAAGAAATCATAGGCGAAATTCTGGTGAGGTTGCCGTCAGTCAAATCTGTAATCAAGTGCAGCGCAGTGTCCAAGTCATGGAGATGTCTGATCAAAAGCTCTACCTTCGTTCACGCCCATCTCAGCCGGAACCAAAACAAAAACAATGATGATGATATGGGTAGTCTCCTTCTACTAAGGCAGCATTTCAGTGGTGTATTCTTGTTGTATTGCGATAAGCCTGCTGCATCTGCATTTGGGTTTCGATTTGGTGGTGAGAATACCATTTTCAATAATATCAATACCCAGTTCATAAGTCCTTTCATTTACGAATCTCCTTACATTAGAGTTGACATATTTGACATAGTTACTTCTTCATGTCCGTGTTTCAATCTAGTCGGAACTTGTAACGGCCTCATATGCCTTGCTAATGACTATTCCCACCTCCCACTCCCCACAATAATTTGGAACCCTTCAGTTAGAAAGTTTGTGACTTTGCCTAGCCCTAGTATTATTGGTGATGCTGTTATTGGTAATGATAGGCTTATACGCAGTTCTGCCTTTGGTTACGATTCGCAGACCGATGACTATAAGGTTTTGAGGATTTTGAGTAATGTTTCTGCTGGTGGTTATGCTGGGGACACCCCATTTGGGGTTGAGGTTTACTCCTTAGCCAGGGGCTGCTGGAGGACTCTTAGTCCAGCTGCTGCTGCTTTTCCTGGTTGCTTTCATATTGCTGAAGAAGCCCCTATTCCTCCTAGACATGTTTTTGTCAATGATGCTCTACATTGGCTTCTACCCCGTCACAGAAACTTCGAGGAATGTCTCATTGTGTCCTTTGATATGGTCACTGAATCATTCGGTGAGATAAAGATGCCTGAAGCTTTGAGAAAGCCACCATTTGGTTTCCCCACTCTTTCAATATATGAGGAGTCCCTTGCCTTGATTGACGTTGAGGTTGTGGTTGACCCAATACTAGCAACAAGAAGTTATGATCTCCACTTATGGATCATGAAACAGTATGGTGTGGTGGAATCATGGACTAAATTATATAGTGTAACCTTGCACGACCAAGAGGACTGTCCCATCCTTTTTTCTTTTAAAAACAGTGGCGAACAAGTGTTCAAAATGCTAACTAATAGTGGTGAGCACCTGCTAATGGTGGACTTTAAAACCAAACAAGTTAAATATTCTGGAGTTAATGATGGATCTGACTACCGGTCAATGAATTCTTTTGTGGAAAGCCTTGTCTTACTTGACCATCCCAATGCTACTTCTTACGAAGTAGCAGCGATCATGAAGCAACAGCGGGGCTTCTGTATTTTTGAATTTTAGCACTTTCTTTTCATTTATATATGTGTATGTTCTATTCCATCAAATGTATGAACTTCAATTTATTAATCAATAGCCACTTGACACATGTGCGTGTCAATTGGATTGACATCTTCTACTGTTTATTTACAGTCTTTTACTCTGTCCATTGGATTTACTCTTCTATTGTATATTTAGAGTCAATGTTGCTATATATATAAAAATCTAGTGTTGGTTAATGACTTGCTGGAGTGTATCTTTTCTTTTTTATCTTCTGCCTTGCCAGGCACCTTCCCAGTGGGTCAAGGTGCTTGGTTACTTTCTATGCCTTGCCTCCTTGCTTCTTTTGCTTTCTTATAGTTATTCACTGTAGTTTTTTCAAAAATTGAAAGCGTACAGGTTTCAATGCCACAAAGAATTTGACAAAAAAGAAGAAGAAAAGAAATGAACAAAACAGTGAACATAAATTCAATCCTAAGTATAGTTTGTGCGCATGTGTTGTGTTAATATAGATTTTTACCTGTATATGATCATTGCTCTTTTGGTATAAATATATTTGTAATCATCTCTATTTACATACTGGTATGTCGAATTCTAACTGCTTTACCTTCTCTTATATGGTTGTGCTTACTGGCAGTCATCCTTCCTCTGTGTGTGTGTTGGGGTGGGGGAGGAGGGGGGAGGGTGGGGGGTGAATTAGATGAATGCCTCTATCTATTTATGTTTTTATTTACAGAACTAACTAGTGCATTGGATTTACTGTATTTGTATTCCTCATAGTACATCATTATTTCTTTTTTGTTGGATCTGTTTTTCTCTTTCAAATATCAGAATAAAATTTATTAGTAATTAATGAATTTAGTGTTTTTTTATTGGTCTGGATATAAGTTTATAAGTTATTAATAAATTTTTTTATTTATGCTTGGTGAACTCTTTGTTCAAGTTATGAAGTATATAATTATATATAACAAAGCTTCTACCGCGCCGTGCGATCATACAACTACTCCACGTGGGCCTTTATCTGCGCATACGAAGAGCTAAGAACATGTTTTCAAAGACCTCATTTTGGCTCAGCTTCAACCTCGTGAGAGGTGATTGCACCAGTAGCAAGAGAGATCTCAGGATAAAGAGGTACCCTATCATATGTGTAATGAGAACGGACATGACACAGGAAGTTTTAATTTTGGTGTTTTGTACTGGTTTTTTGTTCTTTCTGGGAGATGCACTTATGTTGCATATGAGGGTATTTGAGTCGGTCATCCATCTGTTGCTCTGTACAGGTGCAAGGACAGATAAGTCTTTTGCATGATAGGGTCTTAAGCTTTGGACTTCAACATTATGCTTCATCAAAATTTGAGATATTGGCTGAAGAATTGTTAATGAGCAACTGTGTAATCAAGGTAAGTGGCAACTTTTGTGGATTTCCTTGCTTGCAGTTCCTTGTTCTATTAGATACAATTTTTTTGACTATTTTTTCAGTTGCTGTCAACTATTAAGGTGACAGTTCAACTCACGGCTTAATAATATTACTGAGAATATCATATATCTGCTTAATATCAAATGTGCGGAGGCATTTGAATTTTGGTGCTTCTGATTTTGAACTTGAAATGATACTTGGTGGTGGGGAAGAATCTGTTGAAACATCTTTACTTGAGGCTAGTAACTTAATTGTTCTCAAGGTAAATTGCCTACTTTCTATTTGCATTTGGTGAAGTTTATTGCTCATGATACATTCATATATGACAAGTAATCTTTCTTCATAATAGGAATCATCTGTACACTAATGCAAATCTTGGAGTTCATGGACAAGGATTAATGAACTTATCAGGATCAAGAGATTGGATTCAAGCACAGCATCTGGTTCTATCACCATTCTACAGTATTCATGTGAGTGACTTTGCTTGAGATTTTTTGCTATCCTTGATGTCTAAACTTTTGTTTACGTGTACCTTGTTTAACTGCTTATTATTATGTTTTGGAAACTGATCAGTAAGTTTAGAGATTTTAGTTGTGGCATTTGGTTGTTATGCAAATTTTTGCTTTGGTTTGATGGATTATTCTTCTGATTGATTTTTTGCTCGGTAGCGGTAGAATACTTTCCTCTCAATTTTGTTTGTTGTTAACTTAGCACTTAGTTAACAACAAACAAAATTTCTTTTGTTAGGGCATGTAGATTACTTGATTTCTTTTGCTTTTTTTGGTGATAAAAGTTATGTGTATTGCTTAGGGCTTCCTATGGCATATACTTGTCCATACCGGATCATTTCTTTGTTGAAATGGGCTACGTTTCTCATTTATTCAGCAGTAACAAAAGCAAAGTCAAAGGTATTATTCTCTTTTAGAGCAGTTGTTTGAAGAAAATAAAGAAATTAAGAGCCAAATTTCCAAGATAACTAATTCTCTTGCTGTTATTGAAAAAGAAAAATTTCCTTCTCAAACTGTACCAAAATATCAATTGCCTCCGCACAAGGTGAAATCAAGCCCTGTCAATGGCATCGACCTTTGACATTAAGCAGATATATGATATTCTCAGTAATATTATTAAGCTATGAGTTGAACTGTCACGTTAATAGTAGACAGCAACAGAAAAAATTGTCAAAAAAATTGTATCTAATTGAACAAGGAACTGTAAGCAAGGAAATCCACAAAAGTTTCCACTTACCTTGATTACAACGTTGCTCATTAACAATTCTTCAGCCAATAACTCAAATTTTGATGAAGCATAATGTTGAAGTCCAAAGCTTAACACCCCATCACCCGAAAGACTTATGGTGTCCTTGCAACTATACAGAGCATCAGGTGGATGACTGACTCAAATACCCTCATATGCAACATAAGTGCATCTCCCATAAAGAACAAAAAACAAGTACAGAACACCAAAAATTAAGAAATATTACATTATTATATATATAAATATTTAATTATATTCTATCTTCTATCTATATATATAATGGGAGAAGGGGGAGTAAGGTTAAACTTTCAAAATGCCCAAAACTACCCCCATTTTTTAAAAAAGTTACTAAAGAATAATCTTATATAATAAAACATTATTAACAGATTTAAAACAATTAAAAATAAAAACACATTTTGGTTTTTGGAAATTCAAAAAGTAAGCCCTCCCCACTTACAAAAGCTCAGTGTATTTTTGAAGACTTGGAATGAAAAAAAAAAATGAAAAACAAAAGGGAGACTACCCACATTTGAGATATCCAAGCGCACTCCCCTAATCAGCACAACATTAGCAGAAAAACAAAATTGTTATAAGAAAAAAAAGGAAGAACAATGGAGACATGGGGAGGCGGTGCGGCACCAACGTAGGTTTCCCAGAGGATCTTCTCCATTCCCACATTTTAATTGCTATTCAGTTGCTCACATTTCCAAAATCAAACAAGCCCCAGATTGAAGGCAAGCTTGTAAGGTATTCTCTGTTTTCTTCCCTCCCCAAACTTCTTTTCAATTGTGTAATGCCAAGATCTTTTCCCTCACCCAAATACGCCTCAATTTCTCTTATACATGTTGAGTATTCAATAATTTTTCCATTTTCTGTCTCTCCCTCTATACCAATGTAAAGAAAGTGTTGGTCAATGTCTGAGTTGTTTTTGTGATATAAATTTTAAACAGCTTCATACATTGGTTATGGCAGGATTCAAAAAACAAGTTAATATGTATAAATAGTTCCATTGGTCCACTCGGCGGGTGAGTATTATTTTCACAATGCCTTTTTGTTTCTTCTCTCTCTCTCTCTCTCTCTCTCTATATATATATATATATATAACGTAAGCAACTTCCCTTTTTGCTAATTTGGGTTGGTTTTATGATATTAGTTTAGGGTTTGAAAGGAATGGGTCACATGGAGGCTATGGATGTCAGGTGATCACTTAATTTCTTGACGATTTCACAGCTTCTTTCTGACAATTGTAGTCTTTTTCTTTTCCATATTATCTATGTCTGGGTATTTTTTGTTAGCCTATATTTTATTAGGATAACGGTTTTCTAGAATGTTTTCATGCTATCTATGGAATTGTTAATGCTCATTCTATATTCCCAGTGAAGGCAGTTTATAATTGTTGATATTTAATTTACTTTGACCAAATAAAAAGGAAAATTAAATGTTTCTACATCTTCGTTGGTTATGAAGTTGGATTAGTGTACCCATGTTAATTAGTTGGCATCTTTGTATGAAGCTAAGAACATATGATCAAATAGTATGAGAAATGAAAATGACTTTCTTCATTGACACAAACATAGAATCAATTAGATTAAAGTATCCATGTTAATTTTTTTGTATGCATCTTTGTATGAAGCTAAGAACGTATGATCAAATAGTATGAGAAATGAAAATGACTTTCTTGATTGACACAAACATAGAATCAATTAGTATAGATTAACATACTCATGGTAATATCTGCAGTTTCTAGCTTTGTATGAAAATGTTGCAGTCACTCTAATTATGAGTTTTAATACTTTAATTTTTATGCATAGTAAGAATTTATAATATAACTTGATCAATTGCTTTGTTTATGAAAACTAAAATCTTATAATTAATATTCGATGCCATGTCCGTTAAATGAATTTATAGGTTCCATATTGCCTAATTGTTGCTTGGATGATGGGACAAAACATGGATCTTAATGCCTTTGTCTGCAACTTGATTTCTTAAATTTTTCTGATTTTAGTCAAAAACACTATTCATATGGTTTTTTTCTGACATAAATACCAAAAGAACAAGGAAAAAGCTAAGTTTAGTGATTTGCAGTTCCATCCTAATGAATTAGAGTTAGGTCCCTCTTCCTCTTTCTCTCATTCATTTTGTGTTGGTGTTTTTTATTCCTCATATTCATACTAATTTTTTATATGTATATTCTCTTTTAGATAGCGGATGAGCCACTAAAGACAGCATTTCAGGTTTGCAGTTTCTCTTACATTCCTCTCTCCAGTCTGTTATTTTTATTTGGTATTAATTGAGTGTTTTGGAAATTGAACTTTGATGATTTTGACTGATTTTTTGTGTAGTACTTGTTTTGAATATTTTGTTATAAGGTAGTGTGCTCTTAAAGTCTTAAGTTTACAATATAGTCATTGATGAGTATCATTTTTTCCTTTTAAGTTTACAGATTTCATAACATGCTTATAGTAATCTGTATACATTTAGGATATATTCTCTCTATCAAGTTTTGCAATCTACTTTCACCAAATACTTTTGTAGTTGATCATGTTTTTATTTTATGATGAGTTTTGTCTGATTGGCTTCTACCCTTAATATTTATAGCAGAACAGCATTTACAGTATTCTTCATAAATAAAAAAATGCAAAGCTTTATCAACTTTGACATGATCACCTCAACGTTATTTCCTCATTGAAAGAAAAATCTGATAACCTTTACAGTTTTACAGATAGCATTATCTATATATATATATATATATATAAAGGGAGAAGGGACGGGAGAGTAAGGTTAAACATTTGAAAACTCCAAAACTACGCCCTCTTAAAATAAAGTTATGGATAACATTATTTATTAGCAACTAAGGAATTTAATAAACAAAAAAAAAAAAAAAAAAAAACAGAAAAAACACGATCATAACCCACTATCTTATACTGTTCTATATCTTCATTCACCGGCCATCCAACCTCCTCCCAACATCTTTTTTTTTTTTTTTTTTTTTTTCATCTTAAAACTCTTCAAAACTGTTGGCAAGGCGTCTGCCATCTTAAAACTCTTCAAAATTGTTGGCAAGGCGTCTGCTTTCGGAAAGGAGGAATGCAAACTGTTCACTCTTCTTCGCCTATTTCACACAGTGTACACTCAATTCCTTAATTATTTGATTGTGTCTGATAGTTTATATTGAATGCAAACTGTTTAATAAAATGACTATTTTAATTATTTAAATGTTGTTAATGATTCCTTCATTTTCTCACCCAACAGAGTCTTTTGTAGTCCGTTCACAGTTTTCATCCACATCCAGGTTAGTTCCTCTTCATCTTTTGTTATGATCCAAGTTCGTATAATATTAAGGAAATTCATGAATCTATGATTTTGTATCTTTATAATTCTGTTTCTGTGTTGTATGTTTAAACTAATTTCTTTTGCCTATTTCTTGATTGAAGCCCAAATATACCCATCCAGATTTCTATATAAAATTGATGTTGGCAGGTTTACCAACTCATATAAATTGTTTGATGCCAAAATTTCCATGTCAAATTTTGCTGCACTCATAAAATATTTAGTTAATAGATAACATTCGAGAGGTTTTTAGAAAAGTCCATGTGCACAATACAAAAAGCCTCTTGAAGATGTATCTACACAGTTTAAGATTCTCATGCTTGGTGAGTGTGTCAATTTGTTAATGACTGAGAGAAAACAATTTGGTGAAACTGTTCCCTCAAGTTCAGTGATCTGTTCTCCCCCACTAGGCACTTTAACCTATCTCTGCAGCTGCACTTCTCTCTCCCTCCCTCTTTCTCTCTATGTCTTACTTTTTTCTTTTCATGGTTCTCTTTGTAAATTGATTATATTTTGATTTTCCTGTGGATTTGTTTGTTTTCCAGGTTCTTTGTGTGAGTTTGTGATTGGGTTTAGATAGATTGGTAAAGGATTTCAAGTTTCTTGGTTCAGGAATGTATGTGCTGCATTGAGGAAACCGTTTCAACAATGCCTGTCCTTTATTCAGGAAAACATATAGGTGCAGATAAATCATGGAATCTTTAAGCATGAATTTCAGATAAATTATTTGGTTCTCATTCTTTATTTGAAGTCCTTTTCATGGGTTTCCTCTTTATTAGGTTCTTTTAACACCAATCCTTCTTCTTAAAAGTACAGTCAGTATATATGAAGCTTCAAGAAAGGGGCCAGAAAGGCTTTTATTGTGGTATGTATGCTTGGTTAAAAATCAGAGTGCCAAACTGAGTTGTCTATCTGTTTCTATATATTGATGGTTGTAAACAACAAATGAAAAGAATGTTGTTTATTGTTTATCTTTTTTTTTTAATGTTTTTCCTTTCTTTGTTACTGTTTTCTCAATGTTAAAAGCCACATTCAACAAGAAGGAATAAAAAATAAATCATAAATCACAAAACCGAACAGAGAATACGTGGGATTCTATTTGACATAAAAAACTGTGGGCTGCTATTATTAAATAATAAAAAAAGATAAAATAAACGAACCAAACAATCATAGGATGAATGAGGACAAGCAATCAAACTCAGAAAACCAAAGAGAGCAGAATGCGGGATGAAAAAATCCCAACAAAAAAAAAATAAAGATAACCATAGAAGAAAAAGAACTAGAAAAGAAAAATGCCTAGAGTAGGTATGGGTTTTGTTTTGTTTGAACCACTTTGAAGAAATCCGAGTTTCTTTTGTTTTCACTTTTTCTTTGATTGATAGTCTTACAAATTGTAAAATTTTCTGTTGCCTATTTAAGCTGAAAACTGCACATGTGCTATGGATTTATGATCTGTTTCTTACACGTTACTTTGTCTTGATACATTCCAATAATTGAATTGTAAGGGTGAGAAAAATGACTTATACACCTTCACAGTTTGGACATCCTTTATGCACTGATTTTAATGAAATGGAAGGAATCAAATGAAGAAGAGACAAATGTTTGGAATTATAAAGCTGCTAAAAAAATGGAAGCATATAAAGGAGGAAATAGAGGAATAATTAACAAAACTGTTGCTGCAAGAGTGAAATGCTGCAACTCTCTCTCTCTCTCTCTCTCTCTCTCTCTCTCTCTCTCTCTCTCTCTCTCTCTCTCTCAATCTCTGTTGATGCTCAAGTGAATGGTCATTGGCACTTATTTCTCTTATTGGATTGTCTAAAGAGAAGTTTGCAATTCGTATTGGGATTTGAGGACACTTGGAGGCAAAAACTAAAGGATGTTAAGGTTTTTTAATAAACATATATGTTTTTTTTTGTTTAGCGCAACTGCATATTTTTGGTTTGGCTCATAAAAAGTCTGTTATAAAAAGTTGCATATATTTGGGTTGATTTTCTTATGACCTTTTCATTTATTGTTCGGCTCATATAAAGTTTGCATTATATTTGGTGTTGTGTAATGCATATATAATTTTTTGTAATTCTAATCCCAGCATGTCATAAGTTTTGGCAATATTTTTTTGGTTGTGTTGAATAGGCTAAGCCTTAAAATGATGATCAACTTTTTTTTTTATTTTTTATTTTTTATTTTTTATTTTTTTTATGCTTATACGCACCGATGCCCCTGAAAGTATGACTTTTTCTCACTATGACTTCTTAAATTGTAATTTTCTTATTTTGTCCCCTGAACTTTACATATTCTTTCAGTTCACCCTATTATGTCAAGTTCGTCAATAACTCCGTTAAAAAGCTGATGTGACAGCCTAAGTGGCATGAATAGGCCCTTTTAATATTATTTAAGATGTCATGTGGATAAATAATTAATAAAAATATGTAGATTCCCATTTTACCCATGAGTTAAATTATTATTTTTTTTAAAAAATTGTTTTTAAGTATTTTACACTTTTCATTAAAAAAACAAAAATTTAAAAAGAGAAGAAATACTTTCTAAAAAAAAAAAGGAAATACAAAAACCCCACCCCACCCACTAATCTGCTGGTGTTGCACGTCGAACCCCAGACATGCGGTAGAGGCATCTTTCTTGAACTTTTCGAGAAATTAACACCAATAATTTAGTATTAATTTCCCAAAAAACTCAAGTTGGATTAAATCTTTTTAATTTAAATTGGCTGAGTTGGATTAGAGTATTAACCAACCCGCTAGGGTAGAATAGTTTAATCAACACCTCAGAAAGGGAATTACAAAAATATAGTGTAACACAAATAAGTTTACAAATTGAATAAAACATTGTTCGGACTTATCTTAAATGAGAATAATATAGAGAAAGTCAATGAAAGACATAAATAGCTGCAAGACAAAAGACATGAGCAATGAAAAATGAGCAATGAGACCTCAAGACATCGGACAAGACTTCAACGTTGTGCACCCATTCAATCAAGATCGTCTCCAAGAGGCAAGTCTAAGTAAGAGAAAAGAACACAAAACAAAGAAAATAGGGGGTAAGCATCACATACGATCATTCTTTCACCTCAGGAGATCCTGCTAGGTTTGAAAACCTTTAAAACCTTTACCAGTGAGAGATGGTTTTCCACAAATTTTTTTGAACACCTCAGCTACAGCAATATATGGTAAACATGCATAAAAATCCATAGATAACGATAACTTAGATGGTCGATACATGTTAGGTACAACTATGACCAGCTATTTAAAAAAATAGCATCCATAGCGAGAGTGCCATGGTAAACAGAAACAGGAACTCGCAATTGAGATACGATAACACTGCCACCTGATCAATCATGGGTCCCCGCTTTGCACAAGCACACATAGTCACATGTTGGCTTGGATAAATTCTTTATAATGTACTGATCAATTCTTCTAGAAGGTTTAGGGATTTTGTGAGACCCAAAATTTTTTAAATTTATTTTGGGATTTTTCCTTAATTTCTAGAATTTTTCTAGAAATTGTTTGGCGGAAAATCATATTTTTCACCTTGAGCTGTAATTGTTTGACCAACTTTGACTAGGGTTTTGACCTAAGTTTAAAAGGTAGTACTTTTACTCACAAACCCAACGGTGCAAGTCTCGTATTATTCCGAGTCCGGGAGATTATTTTATGAATTTCTCAAAATTTTTTTAAAAAAGCATTTTATCTTAGTTTGTGGAGCTTGAAATTTCTGAAATTTTTCTAAGGGCAAATTGGTAATTTGACCTCATAGTTAATTAGTACTAGTCGATACGAGTCTGTAGTATTTTTCAGGGTATTTTTCTGAGTCCCGAGCTATTTTTAATTAATTTTTGAAGTTGAGAAAAATAAGAAAAATAAAATAAAATAGGAAACACCAGACGTGTCATGTGGCACGATCTGGGCCGCTGGATCTCACATGGCCCATCTGATCCGACGGCTGCATGTGCAACCAGCTGCATGGCCTGCAACACGTGGCAGCATCCCCACATGACACGTGGCGACGGTTGGTGGTGAGTCCACCCACTGAGTCAACGAGTTGACCGAGTTGACTCAATCAAGCTTCCCTATAAATAGTATTGTACCCTCTTGCTGGTCCTTCATTCCTTAACAGCGCACGCTGTCTAAGAGAGAGCTTCTCTCTCCTCTCTCCTCATTTCTCTCTCTTCTTAAATATTGTTTTGAGTTTATCTTGAGTTCTGGAACTCCGATCGACGATCCAATTTCGCCTACGCGATCGTGGCGATGAGCTCTTTGATTCTAGTAGTGTGAAGGCTAGGTTTTGGTGAAGTTTTAAAAAAATTATTTCTGAGCTCTATAGGTAATTTCTTAATCCTTGTCGAGGTTCTGATAAAATTTTGTTAAATTAATCTTTTGTTAATTAGGCTCTTTTAATCTTATTACTTAACAAGTCTAGTAATATCGAGACTCTGCCCGTGAGAAGTCTTCAACAGGTATACCCTTAACCCAGCTTATTTTATCTGCTGTTATTTAAGTTGTGGTTATAGACGGAACGCCGTTTAATTGTTGTTATCAAATAAACTTAATAAATATTAAGGCCATATCAGTGGTGACCAAATAACGTGATGACTAAGGTCAGTCTATGAGCATACAAGCGTTGAGTACGGAGCCTGAGCTCCCTCAGTTTCCCCATGTACTGACCTGGTCACATTGTAAGGTTCATATCTGATCAACCTCTTCGACAATAAATTAAAATAAAATTAGAAACCACACGGTCTGACATGACTGTCTGCCTCGGGGAGCAGAGTCATGCCGGATCAAGAATTTAGAGAAGCTTAGTAGTTACGCTAGTGTCAAACCTCTAGATTTTACCTGGTCTTAACAGACAAGGTCGAGAGTACGTTTAGTACGTTCCCAATGGCTGTTGTCGGATTCGGATCTCCAGTTTCCCAACAAGTACAAGTGGGACCTAGACACAGGAAAAAGATCAGACAAGGGACACACTTTGGTAAAACATGTAGGGGGAAGGTACCATATCCCGATTATTGGATTTCCTGCCTATTTTCGTACTATATGTATATGGAAATGTCTTTCACAGAGAATGTGCATGGTTTTTGTATGGCATATCTATGTGATTTTCTCTATGTGATACCTTGGACGATCTAAGAGTAAGGGGCACGTGTTGTAACTTTGGGTTTCAATCCCCTAAACCTCCGGAGGGGTAAGTATGGACTGGTTAGTCGAATATCCTTCTGGGGAGGCTAACCAATGTGGTATTACCAGGTAAATGGATACTCTCACCACAGTATCGAGGTGGTGGTTGAATTTCCGATACTGGCTGTTGGCCTGTATGTGATTAGTCGCAGGTATGTTTCTGAACTATGTCACGTGACAGGAAAGATTTTCACTGAAAAAGATGTATGAGCATGCAAAGGCCTTACTCACTGATTATTGACATAATTATCTTTATCATTACTGGCTTTGGTTACAATATTATTGGTATTGATACCATGTTTTTGGGTGTACATTGTTTTTAACTGTTTCCCTTGAAATCCTATATTTTCGAGTATTGTTTCAAACCTAGCCAGGATTTTCCCCCGAGGGGAAGCGATGAACGTATGTGACGCTTACCCCATACTGTACTCTTATGAGTGTAGATAATCCAGTTGTTGGAGACCAAGACTGAGGTCGTGGGTGTGACACTTGCTGCTTGTCAATTTTAGCCTTGCTATATGGTTAAAAAAATACGGGGTCTCAACAATTTAAAAACATAACACTTTTAACCGATAAGTTTTTAATAGCGTTGATCAATTTCAGTGAAAATACCGAATAAATTCTTAAAACATTTACAAAGTAATTTAGTAAAAATTTTGAAGGTCTTTCAATTTTTTGTTTCCTTATAAAGTCTCTTAAAATAAACAAAGTTTAATAAAAATTTCAAATTTCTAAAGAAATTTGAGTCGGGTCGTTACAACCTTCCCCCCTTACAAAAATTTCGTCCTCGAAATTTAGTATAAACGTAAAAGATAAGTGACCCTCTAATTCAAAATCTTCTATCAAGTTTCGAAGCTGATTCCTCCAATGTATGATCCAACCGAGAGACTTGATCAAAGTTAATCTCTCCTTATATGTAATACCTCGTTTCTCTAATCCAAACAAATTCGAGGTGGGTTGTCGCTATGTCGATATCCAGAGGAGAGCCGCAAGCTCCTGTCTTGAAATTACGGTGATGACGTGTCCAGAAATTCGTTAGGTGATCCATTAAAAGTTTCATCATTGTACCACGGAAGTATACATCACGAATAGGTAACGAGAGAGCGTCTTCGTGTCCATAAAAAAAAATCAAGATGAGACGTCAAGATCGTTATCAGTGCATGATCGTGTATTATGTTGTCTGACCACAACAATATACAATCGAAGTGTTGGCTAAATTACTTGAGTTGATCCGCGAGTCCTCAACTTGCATAACTCATAACTGTAGTCCATAATTCTGTTTTCATATCCGAAGAAAACGCAAAATCTTGGCCAAACTATCTCAATTCATATCGATCTCGCTAATCTCCTTGCTAACAACATGTCAGGGTGATCAGTCTAAGTCTCACCATACTTCCGTTGCGCTACTCTAATTGACTTTGTAAGCTCTAACAATATCCAATACTATTAAAGATAAAATTCGATGACAACCTCAAGCATCGTTATTGTGATTTCATCCATCGAGTAATCATTAACCTCCAGTCGTGAAAGTTTAGTGGGTTACTAAAATTTTCGGGTTCACCCCTAACTTAATTCACCACTTCACATGCTACTGACATACAATGTCACTACAAGAAAAACCTTCATATATATCAGTGATAAACCGATATCTATTTAGGTTTCCAACCGATATAATGCGTGCCGATATCTATTCTCCCATATTACATATCAGTTATTCACTGATGTCTATATTATATTAGATATCGTATTTGTTTGATAATCCGATATGATATACCATCATTGTTATCAGATATTAATGATTTCTGATACCTTAAAAACTACATTCCGATATGTAAGATACTTATGATATCATTAGTAATTTTGAAACCGATATACAAAATGTATTCAATATCGTCTTGGTACTAAAAATCAGATATAAAATGAGTATAGCATATCGGTTTTGTAATTAAAATTGGATATAAATGGTGTATCACATATCGGTTTGGTACTTAAAATCTGATATAAAAAGTGTATACTATATCGGTTTTGTACTTTAAATCTGATATAAAAGGTGTATAACATATCGGTTTTGTACTTAAAATCGGATATAAAAGGTGTACAACATATCGGTTTGGTACTTAAAATCTGATATGTAAGGTTGGTGTGAAATATATATTTTTTTTTTTTGTGCAAAACCTCATATAAATGCCATGGATATGCAAGTAGACAAATGTGTGGCCTAAAATTGGTGCATTTTCAAATTTGCCTTCCATTCAAATATTCCAAGTACAAAAATGCATTTCATTCATCCAAACATTCCAATTAAGTACAAAATAAAAAGATTACAAATTAATCCCACAAAAACAATAGTCGCAGCCATGATCAAATTAAATTCCATAACCCCATCAATTGTTCCAATTCAAAGCTGCCTACACTTTCAAAATATTGGCATGGCAGCAATTTTCTGAACCTTTGACTACATTGTTCTAAAATCTGCATGCACTTGTTCTTCCTTTACAAAAAATTGGCTTGGCCATCTAAATACCACAAAATGGCTAACGTACCCTACTTCATACGTACCGACATGGCTATATATAAGTCAAGATGACAAACTGTCCCCATTCAACCCACACCTCATCAATTTGTGCTTGGGTGTAACTGCTTCGCTTGTGCTTTGGATTAGACCACTGAAAATATATAGCATAGCAAATTACATTATAATAAAACATTTTTCCCAACTTGCATGCTATAAAAGAACCAATCCACATATCAAAAACCATGGAAGAAATTTACATAAAACAAATGAAACATAACCAAGAAATGTAAGAAAGATCAAATAATTGAGAATAAATTAGCAGAGAATAAATTATTGGGAAATGGGATATAAATGGGTACTTACTGCAGAGTGTTGGTTCCTCATGTTTTTTGAAGCACTGCCCAAGTAAGGGAAGCTGAGGGCCTGCAACACGAAGTAGAGGAAAAATGAATAAAATTTATGACTTTCATAACATACAAATGTTTTAAAAAGCACGCACTATTGAGAGGATCATCTTATTGTGGCTTCTAGCAAGACAGAAGCAGTGTCAGTCTGCAAAAGATAAAACATGTTTTAGTAAATCATCTTATTGTGGAAGATGGATTTCAAAAGTTGGAGAAAAGAACCTCTTTATGCTGCTTCAGTTTCTTTAAGGTTACTATTATACAAAAAATAAAATAAAAAAATAAAGAAAGAGGATCACAGCACAAGGGAATAGGTCCTGCATAACCACACAAATGAGAACAAAAAAAATTTAAAAAAACAGGTCATGGAACCCAACTCATCGTCATTGAAGAATCCAACTCATCCAACCTACAGATCCATGCCAATATATGCCAAAATCATAACAGAGAATAACAATACATCATTGCATTTTGAAATAACAAGAATCAATCCATTAGCTTCTTTGGACAAAGAGATCTAGAATATGTGGCATCAATTCTGCAAATGAAAAATGAAACCAACAACCACAAAAATATTAATGCAGAATTTAGGGGCATATGGTGATCATTTGAAACTTTCAAAGCATGATCAACAAATAAAGCAGAATGTGCTAACCTTTGACATAAATGGGTTTGTCAACAATAATCTTATCCACCAGGTAATGTCCACTGACTATTTCCTTCTGTCTTTATGCACATTCCAAGGATAAAACATTTCAAGGCTATCAGCTGCAAACCACTAGAAAATGTGTCAATCCATGAACACTGAATTTTCCCATCAATCAATAAACCATGAACAATTTTGCCACTTTTTTTTTTTTTTTTGCACAAAAGTGGTAAGATTCAGTGTTCTATATTACTAAACATGGGTTCATTCAGCAAAGTTTCTAACTCTTTATAGTTGACCCAAAGTCTCAGATAATGTCCACATATAATCTCTTGAAGAAAAAAATAGAAAGCAAAAGGCAAGGAATAATAGATATAATGTACATTTCATACCTCCTAAATTTCTCCTTCTAGCCACCAATATAATGTACTCAACATTCTGCTGCCCCACACAAGCAGTCATTTGTGATATGTTGATAAAACTTCCTTTTGAACCTGCTGTAACCATGGCCTTAAGATTGTTACTTTCTGGTAAATTCTTTTGGGCACTACTTCCAGCATCATTGTGGACAAAACCAAGTAAACACACCTGATTCACTTTGTTTCCAAATGAAAACATCATAGTTCGTCCAGGTTCAGCCTCCAGGCTCTTGGATTGGGCTTTAGTTATAAAATCTTTCACCTCATTCTTCGCTTTTGAAATTGTCTCATTTATTTTCTCCATGGTCGCTGCATCAGCAATTATATCTCCAATTCCAATGCTAAAAGCATTCTGCAACAGCCAATAATTAACTAGCCACTGGGTATGACCCAGGAACTTGCAGGCTGCATCTGGACCAACCTTTTCCCTGCACAACAGAATAATTCAATCCATAAAGTACTCAATTTGTCTAATTTTCTTTTTATTCAAGCCAATGCAATCAAACATTTTGTCTAATTGGTTACATAGATACTAGACTAGAATGTGAGAATTCGCAGGCAAGTCTCAAGTCAAGTCACTAAGTGGCATAAAAATTGCACAAATTTCAATTAGTACAAATTATTCTATCAAAACAAACAGGTGGAATTCTGTTATGGTATATATTAAAAAGCAGAAAAAGGAAAAACTGCACTTAAGTTTATTAGCGTCGAATGCATAGTTGATTCCTACGATATTGTAGTCCCATTAAATTTTTGAATTGCTAGTTCTAATTCCCAGGGAAAAATTGAAAACAAAAGTTGCCAGTTGATTAAAAAGAGAAAAAAATCCCAAAAACAAAAAGAGTTCAACTTGTTTCCATAATTTGAACATTTATCAATCAGAATAAAGAGTTCAACTTGTTTCCATAACTTGTGTATAACCATTCCGCTTGTTCTTCGGGTTAGTCCACTACAAATATTAAAGACAAGTGCAAAATTAATATTAATAATATTCATGTCAATTTCAATATCTCAACATGCATGTAACTCAATTTCACCAAATCAAAAGAATGCAACAAAATCTGACCAATGTTATAAATAATCCTGCATATATGCCACTGTCACCAAAGTTGACATTTATATATTCTGCCCTTGTACCTAAAGGAATCAATTAATGAAATAAAAAGGCCACTGTAGTTCGAAATCCCCAAACCAGAGCAGTTCCAAGAAAAGTGCACACACACACACACATGCAGTACATAAGCAAACCACACAAGTTGACAAGAAAAGCAGTTCCATGGCAGAGAAGTTTCAAACCCAACTAATGTGATGAATATATAACAAGGCATTTTATTAATTATTGGTTTGAAACACTTCAGTGGGAACTCTTACAAGGTTTTTTAAGTTTAAATCATATAGAATGAAAACAAGAAACAATAACTCCATGCTGGAAAGGACAAGGACATAATCTAGTTTAATAAGTAATGGACACTTTTGTTTCTAGATATTATCTGTATAAAGAAAATAAAGCACAAAGCCCATGTACACACTAGATAATTACTAAGCAGATAGAACAATTTCCTTTGAATGAATATCCTATAATGAGATGTTTCACAGTCTATAACATATGAGCTAAAACTTGTTCTAAGCCTCAAAATATATATGGTTCTTGCACCTACCTCCTTAAAAGCCCAATCATCAGCTTGATCATTACGCTCACAGCTCCTTGGAGACCAAATTAATTAACCCTTCTATGATGCGAGTAAACTTGTTTATCTTATTTCCCAAAACAGCTAACTCTCTCCAATCCCTTTGTCCACTCATCATTTCATCCATTCTGCATAATCAAACTAACACCTTAAACCTAAAAAAAAAAACAAAAAAAAAAAAAGATAATAAGACCATTAACTATAAAGGTAGGCACTAGCCTCTAGTTTTTTTATTGTTAAAAAATTTACACTTTTCTAGTTTGAATTCTTATCACAAGAACAGCCATGTACGGTTTGACAACTACATAGACAAAAAAAAAAAAAAAGGAAAGGTTTATATTTTAAAAAGCCAGCTCTTAGTTAGAGAAAGATTTTGATCTCATGAAAGGAGCTTTCCGACAAGAATTCATCTCTTTTGAATCAAGTGCTGAGGGGGGCATTATAACTGGAAAGACAAAAACCAAACAAGTAATTAAAAAACTATTTAATGTTATCATGTTCTGTGAAAGAATATATACATAGAGGATGACATGGATAGTATAAAATAACTAGTCAGGCAGAGAAACATACTTTTATCACCCTTTTCCAGATGTGGCTGCAAAGATCAAGATTAAGAGGAATTAGTACAAACAATCATGAGGCTAGCCAAAGAATAACATCAATTATAACTATATATATATATATGTATATGTATATATTACATGTAATATAACACTGAGTAATCCCAGAACTCAAATAAAGGGAGATATTTGTCCTCATTTTTGGAGGGCATAGGGGGTGCAAACTTTCAACTTAATTAGTGAAATTCAATATATATTCCAGGTTTGGAACTCAAACCTTGTCATTAAATGAGACTGGGAAACAACGATAACTCTGCTCGAAGTCTGAAATGCGGTAGTCTTCATAAGCCTGTGACATTAAAACACTCAGATTTATGAGCCAAAAAAAAAAAAAGGAAAACGATCAGATTTGCAGCTCAAGTAAAGAAGAGTGGAAAATAAAAAGAAAGATTGCATATTTTATTCATCTCTTATATAGGATCCAGAAACCAGTTGAGGTGAAGATTAATTTTGTTTCCAGTAGACATGGAAGCGATTGCCACATGGCCAAGGTCTAATTACCAGTCAACTAGTAGTAAACCATTCTAGTCATCTAAGAGTATATGAACAAGAAGTACAGTATATAGAGCATAAACTTATTACCAAATTGGGGACCCATGAGATTGAGAATTCTCATATGTCTACACTCTTTCAAAAAGCAACACCAATTCCAATTTCTTTACGAAAGGAGTCATTTGGAACTAATCAAATCCACAGACCAGATAATGAAGTGTAATAATAAAAACATATACTTTATAAAAACAAACAAATAATACAAAGCATAAGATAATTTAAAAGCACATTCAATTACATAAATCTATAATCACAAATTCAAGCTGATCCAGAATCTAAAATCTAACAACAAATCCCAGAAAACAAAAAATCCCCATTCGATCAACAGATAACCACAGGCATCAAAGTAAGGGTTTTCGACCAAGAATCCAAAATCAAACATATCCCAGAAAACAAATTTCTCCAAAAAACTAAACACCTGAACCCACTGGTGATTTATACAGAAGCCAAGATAAAAATCAGAATATCTCTCTCAAAAAAAAGCAGTTCATCAATTCACTTCAGTCGGAAAAATAACAAACAAATCGTTAAAAGCTTTCAGAAATAGACACAGACATCAAACATGCAGAGAGAGCTGAATTAAAGAAAGAGAATGTAACATGTTTTATTAAACAAATAAACAAAATTAAGGTGTGACATTGACAGAGAGATACAAGCCTGAAGAAAAACAAAGAGGGACTGGATGCGATATAGGCAGACTTGAGTGTGAGTGAAGACTCAAGACTCAAGAGCCGGACAGAGGAGGCTGGACAGATGAGGAGCCAAACTCAGGTCGCTAGCGAAGGGGTTGGATAGATTCTCCCTCAAAAACAGACACGGACACCTCGAAGCTGCTAGAAAACTCAGATCGCTAGCGAAGGGGTTGGATAGATTCTCCTTCATGATTGACTTTCCAGACTCAAGGAAGAAACCAAGACGATCAGTGTCGAGAGGACGATGATATCTTGGGTGGTCGGTGTCGCAACTCGTCGGAGAACGCGGATCGCCGTTCCAATGTTGAATTTGTTCATCGTCGATTTCAACGAGCGAAGGGCAGAGAAAGAGAGAGGATGGGGAGATACAGATTTGGGGGCCGACTGAGAATGAGAACGAGAGAGAAGGATCGAGTGAGAGAGACGGACCGAGTGAGTATGAGCGAGGGTGAGAGAGAAGGAGATGTCTGCGGAGCGCGATGGGAATGTGTGTGTTTTGTGAAGGATATCGTGACTGGGGTTGGGAACCTAATTAGCCAAAATTTTTAAGTTGGGGAAAAAATTCTCCGTGTTTTTTTTAGGTGAAGTATAGATATCAGATGGTGTGGCTTACATATCGATTTTAAAAAATTCTTAATCAAAATTGCAAAATTTAGATATCGGAAACAAAAATTGGTGATATGTTAATGAGTTTAGATATCATCTAAAAAATTAACTGATATCTAAAACTCTACAATATCGGTTAATGGAAAAACTGATATTAAAGAAGTGATGTCTATTACAGTTTTTCTTGTAGTGTGTACTTCTTCTCTCCTTTTCTTTTATCAACACCACTAGCATCCATTTCCTTAGGGCTGTCACTTTCCAGATGCTTACTACCTCCTAATTTTTATTATCGTTCATCACCTACAGTCGTGTCACCATACTCAGTTTCCTTAATTTTCCTCCATGAACTTCCGAAACAAAATCAATCCATAACACTTTTAATCATTCTTATGGTATACTTATTCCAATCCATCAGTCGACGTCCCTAGCAGCCCAGCCCCTGTGCGCACAATAACGACGCCAAAGGTATCTTGCTGTCTCGTCGGAGTCTGACCAAGCTCCGGCGCTATCCACCTCGAAAATAGGTGGGTTTTCTTCCCTCTTCTGTGGGTTTTCCTTCTCTCTTAATGGGGTTTCATTCCCCTTTGTTCTGGTTGTTAAAAGTTCAGAATTTGAAACTTTAAATTGTAGGTCTAAGGTTATTTTCGGGTTCCCTTGAATCTCTGAGTTGGGAGGGTTGTTATTGATGTCTTCTTGGACAAATTACATCTCTAGGAACCTCAATTGCTGTTAAGAATTAGAAATTAGAGTAATTTGGAGGATTTTTGAGTTTCTTGGGGAGTGAAATTCAAGGGCTGGAAACACATTTCGGGTTGTCTAGAATTTCTGGGTTGATGGTATTTTTGAGGGTTGTTATGGACATTTTCTATTCGTAGAAACGAACCAAGTTCCGATCCTATAAGAAGTTTTAAGAAAATTTAGAGTTTTGGTTAGTTTTGCCTTCGGAACTACCAAGTTGGACAATGGCAACCGCGATTACAGCCTTTTCGCCGCCAACTCTAATTTCTAGCACCTTTTGAGCATCTAACTTAGTTAGTTGTCGTGTGTATTTAGGGTGAAAGAGTGGGAAATGGTAGGATTGCAATTGGAATGGTGTTTGGGTACCTTCCGAGACCGAACAAGCTCTAGAATAATTGTGGTTTTGGGGGTAGGCTCTACATATTTGATTTTGGATTTATGGCTAGATTACTTTGCGTATTTAACGTTAAATTGAGCCGGGAAGTTTTGGAGCTAAGTAAGGTATTGTAAGTTACAGAGAAGAAGTTTCGAACCGTTGTGTTGAACGAGAGTTAAGTGGGACGTTAGACTTCGTACACACACACACACACACACTTTAAATGCTTGTGTCGAGTCTAAATATATTTTACTGTTCTATGTTATAGGCGAGACGACTGTGGCCCGAGACAATCCGACAGAGGATCGAAGTTAAAATTTTTACTGTGAGTGGACTTTATTTCATATACGTTTTTTTATGGATTCATAAATTAACACATGTTTCGTATCTTGAGTTTTGATTGAGAAACAATAAATTATGAGTTGGACCTTGTTTGAAAGTATTTCTTGAAAATTTATGTTTTTTTTAATTTAGTTCGGTTATCTCGAATTTTGGTTAAAAATAGTGATTACGGGTTGGATATTGTTTTATTGACATGTTTTGCGAATTTCAATAGTTTAAATTACATTCCTTGACATGGGTTTAATTTTGAGTATGAGTTTTTACACTAAACGAAAATGGTTTATATTTATATATACTTATGTCAACTTGTCTTCAAATGAAATTTCAAGAAAGGCCTAGAGCAATATGTTTTGCGGGTTGATTACAACTAATGGAAGTTATATGGATTTATAAGATCGTTTTATCCTCAAGGCACATTTGGAAGGAGGTGATCTTGGATTGTCGGACTATCTTGTTTGGACACGAACGTTTTGATTCTAAAATGAGCAGTTAAAATCATCCCAGTAGTACCCTCTCTTAACATGTATAAATTGCTCTGCACTTGCCTAGAGATGACTCAGCGGTGTATGACCAGCATTACATATTCGCTCTGCACTTGCCTAATTGGCAGTGTATGACCAGCATAGTATATTGCTCTGCACTTGCCTAGGGATGACTCGGCAGTGTATGACCAACATGAGATATTGCTCTGCATCCGCCTCGGGATAACTCGGCGGTGTATGACCAGCATCATAAGCTCTGCATGCATGTATGCCAGCATCATAAGGTTTGCGTGCACGTATGACCAGCAGTTCCCCAGGTACTAGTACGATGTGATTTTATACGGTCATTGAGATCTTACTTTGATTAAGTTTTAAGTTGTGAGATTTAATAATTTGACTATTAGTGTTTTTATTTAAGGATTTAAATGATATTACCATCTAACTTATTTTGTGGGAAACTTTGAAGTCTCTTGTATACTTGAGTTATTTAAATATATGCGTTTGAAGGTTGCATGATGTTTTGGGAAAGGTTTGAAAATTGGTTTTAAAACTGGGGAATTTTAAAGGAAAAATCGAGTTTAGATGTTTACGACAAACTCCACGTTATTAAAACCTTTTATGTCCACTCACCGAGACTTTTCTCGCATGTTTCGTCGATAACCTATAAATTTAGTTGTATTTATCTTTGGAAGGGTCAGAAACTCTTATATGCTTTGTGGTAGAGGTGGCTGAAAGATATAGAAGTGTTTTTCTACAGGTTTTAAAAAGTGGGTTAGTCCAATTTTAGGGGAGGTTCTGTCGTATTTTCCGTAGAATTTTCCTTCACTTTGGATCCCACAGAACCACTCCAGATTTCAGGGTGGAATCCGGAGGCGGTCCTGTCAACTTGGTATCAGAGCATTAGGTTTTAGATTCCTTGATTCTGCACTGAATGTGCATCCCCATTATTGATAAGTTCTTGGTTTTTATATAGGTATTATGCCTCCTCGACTTGGCCGACTGCCGAGGACCCATCTTAGGGTTACAGATGGTGGTGATGTGACGACACAGGGTTTTGAGCAGTCCATCGATAGGCTAGCTGAGGCAGTGACTACTGCTATTCGCACTAGAACATTTCCTGATGGTGAGTGTAGTATTGAGCGCGCCCGTAGACTTGGGGCCTCAAATGTTTCTGGTACTTCAGATACCAGCATGGCCAATGAGTGGATGATACAACTTGAAAGGATCTTTGAGGTTATGGGATGCCCCGATGACCGAAAGTTGGTCTTGGCTACTTTCCTGCTTGGGGGTGATGCTTATCATTGGTGAGACTCCGAGCGTTTGGGACTCACATCAGCTGAGATCACTTGGGACAGGTTCAGGAAAGTCTTTTATGAGAAGTACTATCCTCGAGTTTATTGCGACGAGAAGAGGGCTGAATTCTTGAGGTTGAGACAATGGTCCATGACAGTAACAGAGTATGAGAGGAAGTTTACTGAGCTTTCTAGGTTTTGCCCAGCATTGGTGGCAGATGAGACAGACAGATGCTCGAGGTTTAAGGAGGGTTTGAGAGACTCCATTTGCACAGCGGTTACTGCAGCTAACCACTCCACCTTCTCTTCCCTGAGAGATGTTGTCATGAGGGTCGAGAGATCTTTAGTTGAACGGAGCAGCAGCGGCGAAGGGAGACGTCGCCCTTATCAGAGTGCTACAGTGGGTGGCCCTAGTCAGGGACCATCCAAGAGGGGTAGTTTCAGCTCTAGCTCTTCGGGGAGTGGTAGATTCAGAGGTTTCAAACGTGACTTGGGTGGTAGTGGAGGATTTGGCCCATCTGGGCATAGACAGAGCTCTAGTCATCAGTCCGTGGGAAGTTCGGCGAGAAGTTCAGGAGAGTTCAGTGGGTCCCAGGGTAGTCGAACCCTTAGGACAAATTGTCCGCGATGTAATCTTTGTGAAAAATACCATGATGGGGTGTGTCAGAGAGGAAGCACGGGTTGTTTTCATTGTGGACAAGTAGGGCATTTCATGAAGGATTGTCCGACTTTACACCAGAGGGATAGTAGAGTTTCAAGTTCAGCCCTCCCTCTGGGACAGACTTCTAGGGCCCAGAATCAGGGGCAGAGAGCAGTGCAGACTGCGGGTGCTACGTCTAGTAGTGGTGCCCAGTCCAGCCATGTCAGTAGAGGCGGAGGACAATAGAGAAGCCAACCAGGACGCCCTAGGGCTCAGGGCAGAGTCTTTGCCATGATACAGCAGGATGCTCAAGCTTCACCGGATGTCATTATGGGTACATTATCTAACTTTGAGCATGATACAATATTTTCGATAGACTCCGGGACACACACACACTCTCGCATGTCACAAATTCTTGTTTTTATTGTTGATAAGAGATAAACTTTCTCGATTTGTGGGTTAGACTTGTTTTCAAATGATTTAAAGGTTTTAATTGATTTATTTCATAATGGTCTTATCCATGAAAACTTTACCTAGGGTCTGGTGTTTCTATTAAGCTTTTATTTTTCAGGCTCACTTAATTTATTTAGGTTCGATGTGGAGTGATCTCATTAGTTTAAATATCCTTGGTTTTCTCGAACGGAAGGAAATGCCAAAATTCACGCATATTTTAACTTATGTTTGCTGAAAGGAGGTTTCGTTTGCAGGTTTTACTACGATTTGGATTCTTGTCCTGAAAATTTTTATTACATGAAATTTTTTTTCTTCTTTTTGTTACAAACTGAGTCAAGGAATCAAGTTTAGTCTTGTAAGTAAATTACACATTTGTGGAGACGAATTGGTGATTTGATGGGTGATAAGAAGTTTGCAACTACAATTCACTTAAATTAATGATTTCTACTAAATTTCGAGGACGAAATTTTTGTAAGGGGGGAAGGTTGTAACGACCCGACCCAAATTTCACAGGAAATTTTAAATCCTTAATTCTTATTTATAATGGCTATTTAGAGGCATGGTGAGAAGTTGAATTGTGAGATCCTGTATTTTTTCTTCAAAGATTTATTTTAAACATTCAGAGAATTTATTTTGAAAAATAAAAGATTTTAGATTTATTTTATTTATTTAAGTTTTGAATTGGGTTTGACCAAAAAGGTTGACTTTTTATTTAATGGGTTTTTGATTTCGAATTTGGACTTGTTAGGAAGGTCTCGAGTTCACGAGCACGTAGACACGAACCGTGCGTCAAACGAAGTTTCGGTTTAAGAACTACGGACGACCAAAGTAGAGGGTATTTTAGACTTTTTGATTTTTAGGGACTTTTAAAATTTTTAAAACTCAAAAATCAGGATTTTTTTTCTCTCTCTCTCTAGAATTTTCTACAACCTTCTCTCTCCTCCCTCATTTTTTTCTCTCCCCGCATCCGCACCCTCACTCTCTGGCTTTCTCTCTCTTTCCCGAGCTCGCTCTCACCCCTCTCTTTTCTCTCCAGCGCGGCCAGCTCTGGCCAACTTCCCGGCGACCAGAGGCCGGCGGCGGGTCCCTCTCGTCGTCGCCGACACCCCCCCAGACTCCTTACTTTTGTAACGCCCCGAACCTTGGGCTCATAAATACACTGAAACTTTGCCATTTAAACCTCTTTTCAAAGAATGAGTCATGCCCTTAACATAATAAATAAATACATTTGATAAATCAGAGTGCGAGCCCAAAAACATTTATTCAAAATCACTGTATAAAATCAATCACATAAATCAAAATAAAATGGGTCCCACTGCCTCGTATTCTCCTTTCTGCCTCCTCAGCCTGCTTAACCTGCAAAACACAAACCCTACACCACATCTATGGTGTACCAGGTTATACAATAAACCCGGTAAACTCGAAAGCTCGTATGAGTGAAATGACTTAATTAACTAATCTCAATAATTTACTCAATTTTCATACTCAATAAATAATCCATAATAATAACCAATATTACTCGAACACAAAATAATTTTATCAACAATCATGAAAGTTTGTATTAAGTGATTTATTTACCTAATTAACTTGATTAAATCCACTATCAGTAATCGGACCCTAATTTTTGTTTTATATGATCACTCAGGAACTAATCAAGCAGACACAACTCTGACGACACAGTGGCTAAAATCTGAAGACACAGATTGACTTGTAAAACAAAAAATAACTTTGTTTATATGATCACTCAGGAACTAATCATGCAGACACAACTTTAACGACACAGTGGCTAAAATCTGAAGACACAGATTGACTTGTAAAACAAAAAATAAGTTTTGTAAACAACACAAATCAAACACACCAAAGGATTGAGTGACAACCTATGCACTCAAAGGATCCATCAATGTAGACATCCCAGTGCTATCAACAACTAAAGTGGTGTGTGAGCAGATTATCAAACTTTCATTTAGCATTCAACAGGTTAAGTTAACATGCTAAAGTGAAGTGTGTGATCTTGTGATAGAATTTCCAGATTAAGAATAAGCAACACAATCGAAATAAACAACGAACAAGGCACAAGATTGTTCACCCAGAAAAACCACTAACGGTTAAAAAACTGGGGGTCTTTTTCAGCTGACTAAGCAATCCAATATCAAGGGTTTCAATACAAGCAATCACACAACAAGCTCAATCACTCTAGTCCTAACACTAAGTGGCAGCTTCTTACTATTGTGCATCCTTGTGCAAACACCTTGAAGCTAGCAATTAGTCATTCATGTCATTGGCAGCTCCTCCTTGAGCTCTTCAACGCACGGCACCGATTGCAACTAAGTAAGTGGATTCCAATGATAATGCTATGAAATGATATGCAAATTTGGATTCTTTAAAAATTAGCATTCTCAAGCAAAAGACATGAAAAGGCTAATGGAGAATCCTTAATCTAAAATCTAAAGAGTTAATTACACTTCCACCTTTTGAGGTTTGTTGCCTTTTCAAATACTCCCTGGGGTTTCAAAAATTACACATACACCCCCCTGAGGTTTCAAAACTATTGCATATAACGCCCTACAAGAGAAAAAAATAAATAAACAAAAAATAAAATATTTGTATTGATGTTGGATCTTACACCTTAAGTAATCTTATTAGGCCATTTAACCCCTTAGCATGCATTTTTTGCATAATTTCTTATCATTTTTCATCTCATTATAGAGGGTTATATGCAACAGTTTTGAAACCTCAGGGGGTGTATGTGTAATTTTTGAAACCCCAGGGGTATATGTGAAAAGACGATAAACCTCAGGGGGTGTATGTGTAATTTTTGAAACCCCAGGGGTATATGTAAAAAGACGATAAACCTCAGGGGGTGTAAGTGTAATTAACTCAAAATATAAATGATAGTGTTTATGAATATGTGAAAAGATTTAGAACAACACTCAAACCCATTCAGATTTTAGAAGGTGGATAACAAGTTAAGAAAATCATTTTAGTTTTAGAAAATAAAAAACATTTCTTATTTGAAAAAGGATGAGCACTCACACAAATTACCCAAGCTAAAACACAACAAGAGTACCCACAGAAAATGTGCTAATCAACCCACTCAGATAAAGATGGACCATTACACCCATATACCCGTACACCACACACACACCCTCACCGTGTCTGCCCAAGCTACGTGGAAGCCAATCAATGGTTGTCCACAAGAGACAAATGAAGGGCATATTTCTTTTGTCCTAGAGAGGTATCCTAGTACTGCTAAGGATAAGAATGAGGAGCTATAAAATCAGATATTTCTTTATTTTGCAAAATAGAAATGGAGAAGATGATGAATAGTGCTGAGGTGTGTGAGTGAGTGGCGTGAAAGTGATGAGAAAAAGATCTGATCTGATTGATTCAGTGAAGGAACCAAATCATGTGCTATGCACATGCATGTTTAAAAAAACAGAAATTGGGCTTTAAGAAACAAATCTCGAAATGGCCCACTAAAGTAACTGTCATTTAAGTGTTAACCATTGTACGTGAATAATATTGTCCTTATGATCAGTGAATGACTAGTCAAATAGACACAAAACTGTTATTTTCGTGAAATGCATGAAGTGCAGTATACCTTAGATCTTTTTGCATTTCAACTTCATTCTTGGTTTCTTCAACACAAGAGATCTTACCCTTAATTCTAGCTTAGAGCTTGTGAGTGGATAATTAAAACATAAATACAATAGTTTTTTGACAAGGAAAAGCCAATATATCAAATCCTAGAAACTAACAAATCATCCAAGTAACAAGATAATCATAATTTCCTCAAATTCACATCAAATCCCACCAATAAAAATGTAATAGTCAATCCAACAATTCAAGCTTAGTCATCCACCATTAACCTCAAACATAATTTATATGCCTATATCATATCTCCAACTGATACACGATAATCCAATTCACACATCATATTCCACAATCTCATGACGAATCATCAACATTCTCATCCTCAAGATTCAAGCCTAGACTTAACCAACTCCTAGCAAACAAATGCATACACGCAAGCAAAGCAACAATTCAACTATCTAATTTCCCTCACGTTGCTCTTTGAAATCTTCTAGCTTTAAAACTATTTTCAAAATCTCTTCTACCGTAAATCAAACTCTGAAAAACAAATAATAATCTCAAAATACTCCACAACTGAAACCTCACGCCACACTAGTACCCGGGAAACTGCTGGTCATACACTGAGGTAATTAAGCTCTCCACATCCCGTGCATAGGCACGAGCAGGTAGATAATTAGGCTAGCCACTTCCCGTGCAGAGCGAATCAATGCACGAGCAGGCAGGATGCTCGCCACTTCTGGTGCATAGCGAATCAATGCACGAGCAGGCAGGATGCTCGCCACTTCCCGTGCAGAGTGAATCTATACACGAGCAAGCAGGTAACTAGGCTCACCATTTTCCGTACTGAGCGAATCGATGTACGGGCAGACAGGTATTCTCGCACAACCTCAATCGCAGCATTCTCGGAACTAACTCATAACTTTCATTGTTAATAATATATTAATGCCCCTTGTATTTCTTTTCAGATTCACCTCTACATATGCATCACCATCAATACTTGCTGTGAGAAATTTATTCTTAAACATTTATAAAACAAGGTCCACTCACTATTTACTCTGAACTATGCGGAATCCTTTCTGAAATTTATTCCTACTCACGACCCCTCACTTGTTTGCCACTCAAATCATACTAACACTTCCTCCATAATTACTTGATTATTCTGTAAAATAATTTCCTAATCATCATTCATTATCCTCGATAATAAGCATTTCTTCTCTAATTCTGCAATTATTCTCAGGACAACTCTATAATTCCCAATTAATTCCTTAGCCTCAAATCCTCATCAATTCCTTCTCATGATCCAAATCCTACACTTAGCCTTCCTAACATATAACACAAAACAGACAATTCACTAACGGTACTCTACATTAAAATCTAATAAGTTTCACTCACAGTGCAATCACGTGAAATGACCGAAATGCCCTTCATGGCGCCATTGCTCGGATATCAAATCCGGCAGCATAACAGCATTAAGAATGAGATTTCCCGAGCCTGTGTACCTGTTACGACCAGCAACCAACACAATTACAAACTAGAAACACAAATGACTGCCAAACGACCGAAACGGGCGGCTGCCACCACACACGGTGGCTGCCCCGCCCCAAACAACACACAAAAATCACCAAATGGAACTAAAAGGGTTCATGGGACTTTAATTGGGCGGAATCAGGTCAAACAACCATTAACCTGCCGCCAAAAGTGGTGGTTTCGATGGTGGTAGTGGCGGCACGAACCTGGAAATACCCAAAATCAACTCCAAATAATCCTAATTGCACAATGGAACCTTCAATTGCACAAAAACAACTCGAATTCAAGTCCAATTTTAAGATTCAAAATAGGCATAAACCTTAAAATCGAATTTCCAATTTCTGGAAATTGGACGTGCCCACATTAGGAGAAAGATTACCCATACTTAGAGGATCGTTTTTGAAAACTGGACCAACTGTCAAAAGTTGCCGGAAACGGCCGAAAATGGCGGTGGAGCTTAGCTTTCCGAGCTGATTCGCGCGTGTAGGCGAGCTGGCCATCAAGATGGTAGTTGGGGGAGAGATGGCCAGCACGAGGGGTGCACACCAGTGGCTTTGGGTTATCGGAAAACCCGTCGGGGAGTCGCCCCGGTGCTGCTGCTGCTGCACGTAGAGGGAGAATGAGAAAGAGAGAGCCTGCGAGGGAGAGAGAGAGATAGAGAGAGAGAGAGAGAGAGAGAGACTGGGGCTGTTCACGGGAGGTTGAGGTCGGCCGGGGGGGGGGGGGTGGCCGGTGATGGCTGGGAAGGGGATGTGTGCGCGCGGAGGGAAGTGCGAAAGAGAGAGTGTGTGCGGGAGGAGAGAGAGAAATAAGGAGAGAGAAAGTGATTTTGGATTTTTAAAACCTATCTCTATAAATTTACAAAATTACCCCTCACAGCAAACGCTCGTAACTTTCAAACCGTAACTCGTATCGACGTGTGCTACGTGTCTACGAACTCGTGGACTCAAGACCTATCCAACGTGCTCAAAGTCAAAGACAAAAGACCACTAATTTTAAAAGTTAATTTTGGGTCAAGCCCAATTTACAACATAAATTAATATTAAACGAGCACGTAGACACGAACCGTGCGTCAAACGAAGTTTCAGTTTAAGAATTACGGACGACCAAAGTAGAGGGCATTTTAGACTTTTTGATTTTTAGGGACTTTTAAAATTTTTAAAACTCAAAAATCAGGATTTTTTCTCTCTCTAGAATTTTCTACAACCTTCTCTCCCATCCCTCATTTTTTTCTCTCCCCGCACCCGCACCTTCACTTTCTGGCTTTCTCTCTTTCCCGAGCTCACTCTCCCACTTTCTTCTCTCTCCGGCGCGGCCAGCTCCGGCCAACTTTCCGACGACCAGAGGCCAACTTTCCGACGACCAGAGGCCGGCGGGGGGTCCCTCTCGTCGTCGCTGACACGCCCCCAGACTCTCTACTTCTCTCTCTCTCTCTCTCTCTCTCTCTCTCTCTCTCTCTCTCTCTTTCTATGTGACTCTCTTTTCTCTCCTTCATTGTGTGCAACCACCTGCCGCCAGCAGCACCGGCCACCACCCACCAACCTGAGCCACCGCGCGACCCTCTCTCACCGGCGTTGACCACCAGCCGACGTCCCTGGCAGCCCAGCCCCTGCGGGCACAGTAACGACGCCAGAGGCATCTTGCTGTCTCGTCGGAGTCCGGCCAAGCTCCGGGGCTATCCACCTCGAAAATATGTGGGTTTTCTTCCCTCTTCTGTGGGTTTTCCTTCTCTCTTAATGGGTTTTCATTCCCCTTTGTTCTTGGTTGTTAAAAATTAAGACTTTGAAACTTTAAATTGTAGGCCTAAGGCTATTTTTAGGTTCCCTTGAATCTCTGAGTTGGGAGGGTTGTTATTGATGTCTTCTTGGAGGATTTTTGAGTTTCTTGGGGAGTAAAATTCAAGGGCTGGCAACACATTTCGAGTTGCCTAGAATTTCTGGGTTGATGGTATTTTTGAGGGTTGTTATGGACATTTTCCATTCGTAGAAACGACCAAATTCCGATCCTAATAAGAAGTTTTAAGAAAATTTAGAGTTTTGGTTAGTTTTGCGTTCGGAAATACCAAGTTGGACAGTGGCAGCCGATGCCTTTCCGCCGCCAACTCTAATCTCTAGCACCTTTTGAGCGTTTAACTTAGTTAGTTGTTGAGTGTATTTAGGGTGGAAGAGTGGGAAAGGATAGGATTGCAATTGGAATGGTGTTTGGGTACCTTCCGAGACCGAACAAGCTCTAGAATAATTGTGGTTTTGGTGGTAGGCTCTACATATTTGATTTTGGATTTATGGCTGGATTACTTTGCATATTTAACGTTAAATTGAGCCGGGAAGTTTTGGAGCTAAGTAAGGTATTGTAAGTTAAAGAGAAGAAGTTTCGAACCGTTGTGTTGAACGATAGTTAAGTGGGACGTTAGACTTCGTACACACGCACACACACACTTTAAATGCTTGTGTCGAGTCTAAATGTATTTTATTGTTTTATGTTATAGGCGAGACGACCGTGGCCCGAGACAATCCAGCGGAGGATTGGAGTTAGGATTTTTACTGTGAGTGGACTTTATTTTATATATGTTTTTTTATGGATTGATAAATTAACACATGTTTCGTATCTTGAGTTTTGATTGAGAAACAATAAATTATGAGTTGGACCTTGTTTGAAAGTATTTTTTGAAAATTTATGTTTTTTTTTAATTTAGTTCGGTTATCTCGAATTTTGGTTAAAAATAGTGATTACGGGTTGGATATTGTTTTATTGACATGTTTTGCGAATTTCAATAGTTTAAATTACATTCCTTGACATGGGTTTAATTTTGAGCATGACTTTTTAAACTAAACGAAAATGGTTTATATTTATATATACTTATGTCAACTTGTCTTCAAATGAAATTTCAAGAAAGGCCTAGAGCAATATGTTTTGCGGGTTGATTACAACTAATGGAAGTTTTATGGATTTATAAGATCGTTTTATCCTCGAGGCACATTTGGAAGGAGGTGATCTTGGATTGTCGAACTATCTTGTTTGGACACAAACGTTTTGATTCTAAAATGAGTAGTTAAAATCGTCCTAGTAGTACCCTCTCTTAACAGGTATAAATTGCTCTACACTTACCTAGAGATGAGTCGGCGGTGTATGACCAGCATTACATATTCTCCCTGCACTTGCCTAGTCGGCAGTATATGACCAGCATAGTATATTGCTCTGCACTCGCCTAGAGATGACTCGGCAGTGTGTAACCAGCATACCATATTGCTCTGCACCCGCCTCGGGATAACTCGGTGGTGTATGACCAGCATCATAAGCTCTGCATGCATGTATGACCAGCATCATAAACTCTGCGTGCACGTATGACCAGCAGTTCCCCGGGTACTAGTACAATGTAATTTTATACGGTCATTGAGATCTTACTTTGATTAAGTTTTAAGTTGTGAGATTTAATAATTTGACTATTAGTGTTTTTATTTGAGGATTTAAATGATATTACCATCTAACTTATTTTGTGGGAAACTTTGAAGTCTCTTGTTTACTTGAGTTATTAAAATCTATGCGTTTGAATGTTCCATGATGTTTTCGGAAAGGTTTGAAAATTGGTTTTAAAACTGGAGAATTTTAAAAGAAAATTCGAGTTTAGATGTTTACGACAAACTTCACGCTATTAAAACCTTTTATGTCCTCTCACCGAGACTTGTCTCTCACGGTTCGTCTATTTTTGTTGTAAATTTTCCCCAGATAGGAGCGGTCGAGCCAAGAGGAGCGTCGATTCATTTTGAAAACGTTTGAGGACCTTGTAGGCTAGAGTCCCTTTTTTTTTAGTTTATTTTATTTTATTTTTATAAAAAACTTAAAATGGCTCTGATAACCTATAAATTTAGTTGTATTTATCTTTGGAAGGGTCAGAGACTCTTATATGCTCTGTGGTAGAGGTGGCTGAAAGACATAGAAGTGTTTTTCTGCAGGTTTTAAAAAGTTGGGCTAGTCCAATTTCAGGGGAGGTTCTGCCGAATTTCGGTAGGATTTTCCTTGACTTTGGATCCCACAAGGACCACTCCAGATTTCATAGTGGAATCCGGAGGCGGTCCTGTCAGAAAGAGACCATCTTTCACCCATAATGTCATATATTATGGGTAGGTAGATCTTCTTTCCACATTTTAGTTTTATGGTTAATCTTCTAAACACAAACCTTTTTGAACTCTAGTTGTTCCTGAGTTTTTTGTTTACTTGAGTTGCTTAAAGTTTGTATTTTCTAAGCAAAATCAAGGTCTACCATTTAAATCTTCAATTTTTGTACTCAAATCATATTTATCTTTGTAAGAGGGCATCAAGTGACAATTGGGTGCCCTCCTTTTTGGGAAATTACTAAAAATCTCACTTGTTATGTTCATAGTGGTGTGGAACCCTAACCTTGGTTTTTATACCATTGTTTAACTTCCAAAACCAAAAGGTTGTTATTTTCCTCTCTAGATTTAATATTTAAATTCTAGCACCTTTATTTACTTTATTCTCTTTTCATCTACTTTATTTGCTTTTTATTTTAGTTGCATTTTCTTTTAAGTTGCCTCATTAACCCACAAAATTTTCAAACTAGGTTAGTTTTAAATTAATTTAAGTTTAAGCTTAGTGTATCGTTTTGCATCACTCATTGAGGTTCAACCTCATTAATATACTACAAGACTCGTATATTTGCGAATAAATAAAATTTTACAACAGTTTAAGTGTGTTGTTCGGATTGGAATTCTTGTGGAAAAATAAAAACTTAGACCTCATTTGATTAGGAGGACATATCGATTATTTTACCTTTTTACTTGAAATTCGTATATCTAACTTCCCAAATTATTAACTTAGGCATGTTTTTATACTAGGTCGATAGAGCTTCATCTCTCGGCTATTCTAGTGGCAAAAAAGTGAGGGGTCGTGAGTATGAATCAATTTCGAAAAGAATTCGGCATATCTCGGACTGTGAGTGGACTTTTATTTTAGAAACGTTTTACGCAAATTATGAGTTAATTTATATAAAATAATTGGGAAATTTAATTGAGTTTTATTTGTGCGTGAGACTTATTAGATGACATTCTATATCATATTTTATTTGGTTACCTTGAGTGTAGCGTAAATTCATTGAAAACATCGATTTAATATGCAAGAGTTGGGCACTTGGGTTTTTATAAGAATTTATGGTATTTGCTTTCAGTTAATAATTTTATACGCATGACACAAGTTTGATCTCAAGAAATGTAGATGGGTTCGGTAGTCATGTATTAAATAATAATTTTGATCTGAGTTAAGGAATTGGGGTTTTCAATTCATGGTTGCTGGCATGATTTTGATTTGAAGGTTGCATGAGCATAATCTAAATAAAAAGGTTATTTTTGGATACCTGAATGAGTTAAAAATTGATCAATTTCTATAAGCTATGTTGAAATGTTTTGAGGGGAGCTCAACATGAACGTATAACCATACCTGTCTGCCTGTGCAAGGAGATCACCCTACAAGGGAAGTGGCGAGCATCCTGTCTGCTTGTGCATTGATTCGCTCTGCACAAGAAGTGACGAGCATTTTGCCTGCCCGTGCATTGATTCGCTCTGCACGGGAGGTGACGAACTTACATGCCTGCCAGTGCATCGAGATCACTCTGCACGGGAAGTGGCAAGCTTATTTGCATGCACGTGTATGGATTTTACTTCGCGCGTGTGTATGGCCAGGATATTGTCTGCCTGTACGATGCAGGAATTCCGCACAGTTGTATGGCCAGGTTTTCAGGGTATAAGCATGGTGAAATTTAATCGTTACTTCCAAGAGTTTCTAAAATATGAATTTAAGTGAGAAATTCATTTCGAGTTTATAAAGATTTTGATTTTATTACTTTTATGACCCCCTCATTTTAGATGGTTGGCTGTTGAGAGATGTGCTTTAAGGGATGTGGCGAGCTTAATTACCTAAGTGTATGACTATCAGCTTTCCTGGATACTAATATGATGTGATGTTTCATTTCATGGCCTAGAGATGGATAGTTTGCATAAATGACAATGGAGGATTTGAGTTAATTACATTATTGTCTATTTTGGTGTGATATCGTGTTTAATCGTTTACCTTGCATGTTTTATGGAAGTTCTTTTCGAATCATTTGTGTTTACTTGAATGATGAAAATGTTTACGTGGACTAATCGTCGATTTTGTTGAAAAGGAGTTTCGATAGGGTTTTAAAACTGGAGGATTTCAAAGAGCGATGTGAGTGAAATTAGATAGTTTGATTTGTTGCTTTGCTTGCGTGTATGCATTTGTTTGTTAGAATTTGGTAAAGTCTAAGCTTGAATCTTGAGGATGAGTATGTTGATGATTTATCATGAGATTATGGAATATGATGTGTGGTTTGAATTATCGTGAATTAGTTGGAGATATGGTATAGGCATATAAATTATGTTTGAGCTTAATGGTGGATGATTAAGTTTGAATTGTTAGAATGACTATTACATTTTTATTGGTGGGATTTTTATGTGAAATTGAGGAATTTGATTTATCTTGATGCTTGAATCATTGGTGAATGAAGTATTATGTGATTGAGTAATTATGAATATTATTATGGATTATTATTGAGTATGAAAATTGAAGAATTATTGATGATAAGTGTTTAAGTCATTTCACTCATATGAGTTTTCGAGCTTACCGAGTTTGTTGTATAACCCGGTACACCATGGATGTGGTGTATGGTTTGTGTTTTGCAGGTTAAGCAGGTTGAGGAGGCAGTGAGGAGAAGACGAGGTAATGAGACCCAGTTTGATTTGTTTAAACATTTTTATACATAAGTTTTAAATAAATGTTTTAATTGAAAGAAATGTATTTATTTATGTTTATGTGCATGACTCATTGAAAGAGAAAGAGGTTTAAACGTTTGATGTTCATAGTTTTTATGGGCCCGAGGATCAGGGCGTTATAAGTGTCACGTCAACAGTTAACATACCTCTTAACGGTCAGACTAACGGAGGTACCCAGTTGACTAAATACAGAAATTGATGTACCCAAAAGGAAAGTTTTTGAACCTGAGATACCAAGTTGATAAATAATGTATAGTTGAAATATATAATTGAAATTAATACATATAATTGAAACACTTTTTTCTTTAAGCAGCCAAACTAGGCCTCACCAAAAAGCCCAAGGCCCGAAGCCCACTCGGCCCATTGGGTTCGAAGCCCGATTTGGCCCGAAATTTGGACCAGCTCGAAAATTTCTTGGGCTGGGCTTGGGCCATCCCCTTGAAGCCCACGGCTCGCCCGAAGCCTGGTCCAAAGCCCGTTTGCACATAAATATATTTTCAATCAAAAAATATAGGATTTTGGCTATATTATGAATCGAACATGAGACCTCACAAAATAAGTTTCAACTCTCAATCAATTGAGCTGACTAGTTTATTTGTCTAATTTGTGAATCATAACATATTTAATAGGTTTTTCGTTTGTTTGTTTTACTAATAAATTATTAATATGCTTATTAAGTTATTGTATAATATTATAAGGCCTCGTTTGTTTCATAGGACTGTCTTGGCATGGACTGGCTTGGCATGGACTAAGCTACCTAAAAACTGCCTTTATGTTTGGTGCAGTGCAGGACTAACAACCTGGATAATGAAAATTGTATTGTCCTATGTTTGGTACAGTGCAGGACTAACAAGTTGGAAAATTAATTTTTGTAACAAAATCATAAATCCCCATATTTATTTATTTAGAATAAAAAGATTAAAAATGACATATTTTTGTAAGAAGAGATAGAGGCAAGTAATCTTCTTATTCAAATTATGTATGATCATCAGCATGTGACAGAACCGCCCCCAGATTCCACCCTGAAACCCGGAGAGGTCCTGTGGGATCCAAAATTAAGGAAAAATCCTATCGAAAATTCGGCAGAACCTCCCCTGAAAGTGGACTAACCCAAAAATTTCAAAACCTGTAAAATCACTCTTAAAACATCAACCACCTCTACCACAACCAAAAGGGGTCTCAGACCCCACAATTTCAAAGAGAAACCATTTTAAAATTTAAGTGTGGTTATCAGAGCCACTAATCTATTACAAGAAATTTTTACAAACTTAAAATAGCGCCTACGGGGTCCGAGTAAGGATATGGACGTAAAGGCCTCGACGTTCCTCTTGGCTTGACCGCTCCTACCTGGGGGAAACTTTAAAACAAAATATATGGGAAAAACGTGAGATAAACTCAATGAGTGGACAATTTATAAGTACGGAAAGTAATTGTCATTTATCTTTTTACAAATCCTAAAAGGTCAATTTAAACTCTAAGACCTCACGTCGCTCTTTGAAATCCCCCAGTTTTAAAACCCTGTTGAAATTCCTTTCCAAAAAAAAGCAACGATAGTCCACAAAACATTTTCATCATTTAAGTAAACACAATTGATCTGATAAGAACTTCCTTAAAACATGCAAGGTAAACGATTAAACATGATATCACGCTAAAATAGACAATAATGTAACTAGCACAAATCCTCCATTGGCATTCATGCAAACTATCCATCTCTAGGCCATAAAATGAAACATCACGTCATATTAGTATCCGGGAAAGCAACTAGACACACACTTAGGTAAATTAAGCTCGCCACATCCCGTGCATCGGCACGAGCAGGCAGATAAGCTCGCCACTTCCCGTGCAGAGCGAATCGATGCACGGGCAGGCCATGATGCTCGCCACTTCCTGTGCAGAGCGAATCAATGCACGAGCAGACAGGTAACTAGGCTTGCCACTTCCTGTACAGAGCGAATCGATGCACGGGCAGGCAGGTATCCTCGCATAATCTCAATCACAACATTATCGAAACTAATTCATCAGTATACATGCCTCTTAAATTTCAAATTCATCTCCCTTAAGCAAAAATCATTAGAACGTGTTTGTGAGAAATTTATACTTAATTCATAACCCCAGAACCCAAATCAAAACTTATTAGTTACTCAAGGAGTTGCACTCATGAATAAAGTCAAAGTTTCCAAGGTGCATATATAAATAAACATCCAATTTAAACAACCACCCTCCACCAAAGAGAATTTCCTCAATCAAATAAATACATCAAAGCTCATATAAGTCTAAAGATATGAATATGGATTTATATTATAGAATTTATTAAATTTCTTTCGAACACCAAGTCCAACCCCCAATGCAACAATCTAATTAACTCAAGATAACAATTAGAACGAAAATCATGAAATTCATAAATCATTTATTAAAAACAATGGGTCCACTCACAGTGCGAAATCAACGTCGATCCTCCGTCAGATTATCTTGAACCTCGTTGATACTGCCTATAATGTATGCAAATAAATATAGAATTAGGCTCGGCTCAACAAAAATATAAGGTGCGTGTGTGAATCTAGACACTTCGTTCAACCTTTCTATTCCCAAAGATAAATTTCTAAATTTTCATAAATCACGTAAACTCAAATCCAAAATAAAACCTTCCCGGCTCAAAATCTAACAACACCTAAACTTTTTAATTCGACAATTCAACTCAAATAAACCTTATGTGTAGTATATCTCGAACGAGGTTCGTCCAAATGTCGTTTTGGTTCCGAAAAAGTGTCCAATTTACGTTTAAATTGAAGTTTCGTCAACTCTAATAATTTTTAACTAACCAAAATTAATAATCAAACCTAATTTGAATCTCAAATTCATGTTATTCAAAGAAATTGACGGTTGGGTGGTCCGAACCACCGCCGTCGCCGCTTAAAGTGGCGGTTTCAACACCAAAAATCATAAATTCTCAAAGTTTCTCTAAATTTCCAATTCTACTCAATAATTAAAGGTTTCTGGGGGTGGAATTTGTCCAAAAACACTTCAAAAACAACTCTAAATTCTGAAATCCAAGGGAACCCGAAATGGGTCCTAAACCCTCAATTTTCCAAAATCACAAATGCTCAAAATTGATAAACCATACTATATGGGTTTGGAAGCCCATGAAGAGAGGAAGAAAACCCACTAACCAATTTCTCGATCGGAGCTCGAAGGTGGCCGGAATCGGCAAGAGAAACTGATGGCGGGGCTAGCCTCTCCGGTGATTTCCTACTCACAGTGTTGGCGGGCCGGCGAGGGGAGGCACAGAGGAGGACGGCCGGCTCACGGGGGTCACGACGGTGGTCTCGTGCCGCCTGGAAAATGGTCGGAGGCTGTCCTCTGGTTGTGGTGTCACGCGCACAGAGGGGAAGAAAGAGATAAGAGTCTGCGAGGGAGAGAGAGAGGTCGGGGGAGGAGAGAGAGAGAGAGAGAGAGAGAGAGAGAGAGAGAGAGAGAGAGAGAGAGAGAGAGAGAGAGAGAGAGAGAGAGAGAGAGAGAGAGAGAAGGGAAAGGCTGAGGCAGTGCCGTCGCCGCCTCCTGGCTGGACGGTGAGGGAGGGAGGCCGGAGAGAAGGAGAGAGTCCTGGGGGGGCATCGGGGAGAGAAAACAGGGAGAGAGAGAGAGAGTGAGTGAGTCGTGAGAGGGGAGAGAAAAATCCAGAATTTTCTAGACCCTTTTGGGGTTTTAAAACCCATTCATGAAATTTACAAAATTGCCCCTCACTTTGAACGTCCGTAAAACCCAAACTGTAACTCCGGTTTACGCGTGCTTCGTGTCTACGAATTCGTAGACTCGAGACCTACCCAATGGGCCCAAAGTCAAAATCAAAAGTCCACTAATAAGAAAAGTCAACTTTGGAGTCAAACCCAATTTAAAACGAAAATTAAAAATTAACCCAAAACCTTTTTATTTTTTAAATAAATTCCCTAAAATAATCAAAATAGAATCTCAAAATATTTAGAATGAATCCTTAAAAAATACGAGATCTCTCAATTCCATTTCCCACTATGCCTCTACATGGCCATCAGAATAAAATTTAAATTTCTCGTGAAATTTGGGTCGAGTCGTTACAGCTTGCCCCGGCCAATTAATTTTCAATATCCAAGTCAATCACTTTGGTCTTTGGAAGTTAATAGAAAGCACACATATCTTTACATATTATGTCAATGGCCGGCTTTGCAAGTAATCAACCTTCCAAAATGTTGATCAGTGTCAAAACATTCATTGAGGTTTTGACTTTGAACTTAATTAATTATTGGCACCACCTATTGTAGAAATTAGAGTAATTGATGAAGAGCCAAAACTTTATATATGACAAGCGCACATACCCATCTCTGCCATTGCCAATCTTTACAAGTTATGTGGATGTATATATATACGTGCATACACACAAGTAGTATGTAACAATGTTCTCCAGAATTCCATTAATTAAACTTGTTCACACAGACAAGCTTAAGCTAGCTTGTCAATTGCCCAAAAGATACAAGCTTAACAAAAAAACTTAAACAAGCAACAACAACAATTCCCAAAAGATACATACTTCATTCCTTATCAAAGTTTTCAACATACAATTTTCATATAGGCACAATTCCTATATCATAGAGGTTGTCCAACCCAAAAACAAAATCATAAATCCCTATATCATAGTGCCTATCCAATACAAAAACCAAATCAGAATTCTCATATCATCGAGTCTATCCAACACAAAAATAAAATTAGTTCTTAGTCCACAACACAATGGAAACCATATAAGCACATCATCCTCAAGCATTGTTGCCTAGCAAATCTTGGACAAACACTTCTTTGACACTATCATCTAATGAGAACACTGAGATAGTTTGAGGTTTTTCCAAAATGAGAGTTAATGCCTTTATTTGATCCCTAGGTGACATCCCCATATTCTTGAGTTCTAAGGCAATGTCAGAACGATCTTCATTACCTCGAACTATGACCTCAGTGACCCTTTCCATTCTTTTTCCAGATTCTTCAAATAATTTTTGCAATGCAACAACTAAGGTTTCTGATCCATCACCTGAGGTTCCAGAAGCTTTTTTTCTCTTTCTTTGACTAATTTCAGATTGGCTGCCATCTTTGGTCATAGGAGATGCAACATTCTCAGCTCCAATGTCATCAATCTCATTTTGGTCTTCCTCCTCCATCATGTCAATAGGAGCTTCGGCTCCTTTTTCAGTAGCACGGTCTTTTCCAAATATATTAGCAAATCTATCATACAATGGATAAGATTTGTTTCTCCATGGTTTCGCATCATCATGGTACTATGATAAAATAAGAAAAACATTCGTTTAATTTCAAGGTCAATAATAATAATCAAAATAAAATAAATATGGAAAACATGTACTTGCACATAAGTATTCCATGCATCATTACTGTCAACTTCAATGCACTTTTTTACATCATTCCATGCGAATCCACTTGTGTTCGACATGTCATAGATTGTACTATAATGTTTTTTTCATTTCTTCAATTTGGACTCAATATGTGGATTCACCTTGATATTAGAGGTGGGACATACAAGTTCCAAAGCTTTCTCCATTTCTTTCAAGGTACCAGGTTTGAAACTACCTGTTTCACATCGGTGGCCACGAGCAACAAAATCCTCGAGGATCGCTAACAAAGCTTCTTCTTCAAATGGCAACCATTTCTTCCTAGTGTTTTTCTTCACTTGTTCAAAAGTTTTCTAGAGTAAGCCTTTATCCCAAACTTTTCTTTTCCCAAGGGCTTATAGAGGATCTATGAACCAGTGGTTGCCACCAATTGTGTAGGAGGTAACCAGTGGTTGTTGTGAGTCACTAGAAAAGGTACAAAAACAAGTCTCCTAGACTGTCATTCTGTGGATGTTTTTCTAATTCTTATGCTGACAGTTTCCTCTTTAATTATAGCTTCAAATATCAATTAGCTGCCAGCCTGCACGTTTTCTTATGCAGTCAAATTAGCTAATTCCCGCTATCCCACATTCCCACTCCAATTAATATCACAGTAAAGCATTGATTAATAGGAAAAAAAAAATTGGAAATGCCTATTATTAATTGAAACAAACAAATCAGGGAAAAAAATTAATATTAGCAAAATAATGTATAAAATATAAATAGTTTAATTATAAATAATGTATTATATGGTTTTTATTAAAATATAAAAATAAAAAATATAAATACTAGTTGATTGTCTGTAAATGAAAAATTATGCGTAATTATGTATATGATTATGGAATGGATCCAGAATAAGTTACAAGATGAACCACAACCCAGAATACCGTACCAACTGAACCTACACCTTACGCACCCCACCCTGTACGGAAAAAACTTCATATCCCGTATATGTGCCCATTCCACATACCAACTAAATCCACAATCCAGGTAATCCGTGAACCGACCAACCTAGTTAGTTCTTCAATGCACATTATATAGATATATAGATATCCTGATATTAGTTTTTCAGCCATAAATTCATGCAACCAAGTAAATATTTCACATATGCAGTATTGTTTTTAAGTTCGCTGTACACTATAAAAAAGCGACAAATATCATCTGAATGCATTTCTTCAAGCCAACTTGAAATGCTTTTCAGGGGTTTTGCAACCTTGAATGTTATAAACATCCAGAACACTAAATCACTTGCATTTGGCTTAAAAATTTCACAATAGTTTTAACAAAATTAAAAAACAGACCACTTTCTGAAAAACTTAAAAACGCATTCAACATCACGGTCAAAGTACCTGAAACATGGGAACTTCATAGAATGAAAATATGATATCTGATAAACAAAATGACTTGGAAAGGTATACAAGTTAGATCACTATGACAATTGACAATCAGAAGTTACAATAAACAGTATGAAACGTTGACTGGTATTTGTAAGTAACAGAGCTTCTTACATCTGTGCATTATGATGTGATACAGAAACCATTTGTGGAAAATCAATCATGGTGACCTTCTTCGTTATCATCAATCTAAAAGAAGAGAAATTGGAAAATGATTACAAGTTTAACAATGAATTGATATAGGAAGCCAATGAGGCATTTGGACTGTATATATTAACTGTATTACCAATACAACCATATAGAAAAAACTGTTTCGAGTGAGAGCAGAAGAAGGTAACACAATGACATGAGTATGAAACATAATGCAACCGAGAAGTTCCAAAGATGTTATTCCAGAGACAGCCTCAAATGCATACCATAATGTTAAATTCATTGAAGTCGCAGTGAATTAAACCATGTTCTGCCAGACGAACAACGAGTCCAATGATTATTTCAAAAACCATCTCTGGATTTTGCAATTGCTTCACCTGCACACTGCATTGGACAGAGTGAATTTCATAGCTCCATGAAACAGCGTGATCATAGATTATTTTTTTTTTTTTTTTCTTAAGAAAGCTAGTTCCAAAGGAGACACACAAAGAAAACACTGTATCTGGTAATTTCATTGTGTAGAATGACAATCCTTTCTCATTCAATTATTTGAAATGGAATTTTTAAAAAGAAGAAACTTACAGTGGGTAGCCTTGTACAAGTGACATAATCAAACAATGCCTGTTACAATCCACAGCATTTGGAACAGGAAAACCATGCTCTTCTAAAGCCTGCTCAAGCAGAGCAACAGTTATGATAAACACACAACAGGGACAATACACAGAAATAAAAATGCCAAATATAGAGAAAAAGAACCTTCATAAAAGCAAACTCTTTGAGTGCAGCAAGGCGGGACAAGTAGAGCCAATTATAACTGCTACGATGTTTTAAGTAATCACGCTTAGATTTGACAGCTCTAAAAGAAACCCTACCAAGCCTGTGCAACTTCATTGCCAGCACCGTACCATCTTCCGTGGCCACCTCAAAGATATCTGGAAGAAATAAATTTTATGAAGAATAGTGACAAAGTAATATTGGAATAATGGAATAAAGTACCACAACCAGGCACCAGCATGTGTTCTAATGAAATAGAAAGGGAAAAAAATGGTACCAGACTCTTTTCCTACTCCAATTTGACGACCAACAGACACAAAGACTCCGCGGTTGACCATAGTCTTAATTGCAAGAAAATCATAACCAAGATAGGTGAGCGGAAACCCATCATCTGGATGCACATAATAACAAAGAAAGTGAGAGGAATTCAAAACAATTATTCTTGATTGTTATAACAACATTATTTATATTACATTTAGAAGAGTCATGGTGCAAGAGCTTATGCTTGAGTAGATTCTTTAGAACTTTATAAGTGCCCCCATGCCTATAAATTTATGGATTAGATAAGAGTTAAAAAAAAAAAAAAAAAAAAAAGATGGAGAATTTCAAAGTAAACATGAAGGGGAAAAAACAAAATTAAATGCATACTTGAGCGAAGCTATGCGCTCCACCAGTTCAGAGGGTACGAGTTCATGCTGAAAAAAGGATATGAAGAGTATATACATACATATACATATATAATGATAATTAGGGTAAGCTATGCTGAGAAATTTAAAAGATTTCAATAAAAGAATAGTAGAGACATTTACATTTCGCATTCCCATTTCCACAGCAGTTAGAACCCTAAAATCATCTTTAGTGAGGTATCTCAACACGTCCACGTTCAGCTTCATCTTACGTGTTCTTTCTGCTTATTTTAGACTTGGGAAGCTGAGGCCTTGTTTGGTATCCTATTCAAAAACTATTTTAAAAAATTAGGATTCTTTTTTAGAATTTGAATTTTAACATAAAGTTTTTAAAATTTGAAAACTTGTTTGGTATAAAATTTGAAAAATGTTTTTAAATTTTGAAAATTTGTTTGGTTGATATACATGAAAACATTTTTTTTTTCAATTACTTGTTTATACCAAGATCTAGACTCACACTTGGGTCCCGAGTCTCGGGACTTGATACTCGATACCTGAGACCCAATACCCAATATTCGACAACCTGGAAGTATACTATAATCTAGTCAGTGATATATGCAACAACTATCATACATTTATTGTTTTCTTTTCACAAGAGGTTATACATATCTGCAACCACATGCAATCTAAAGTCTTTTGTGCATTGAAAGCATTAACCTTATTGCACCAAGTGCCTCATTAGGCCCCCATTTTCAACATAGGAATCAATCAGGGATGTCCATAGAATAACATTTCTCTGTTCCATACCATCAAATAAATTTAGATTGCTGCAAGATGCCACACTACTAACCAGGTTTCTTTGAGAGGAATACAATTATGACTCCCAGCTGCTAGTGAAGTATAATTACTGATTAGGTAACTACTGATGCAGTGAACATTCATAGTAGTAACAACCATACAAAATTGGCACCTATCAAAACACATTCATCTACGTGCAAGTCATTCTAACTAGATAACAAAGAAATAACAAGTGGTGAAACAAAGCTCTGTAGTATGCTTTATTCCCTCAAATATATAAATAGAGCTTTCTGGAGCCAAATTGATGTATCAATTCTTGACATACCCTAAAGGATATCTTTCTAAGCAATTAAGGGGCATAGCCTAAGCTTGAATCCACAACTTGTTCTCTTTAATTTTGAGAGATTAATGTGAAGGAAGCTTACAAGTCAAGCCTATACCCTGCACTGCCAGAATACTGACCAAGAAAAAACCAAAGAATTTTTATCTAGGAATTGAATATCTCACCTTCTTCAAATATGTTGGAACTCAAATCAACACAAATAATTCAATTAGCAGATACTCAATGCTGAGGAACCAAAAACAATGCCCAAATTCTAGAAATGTATATTACATGAATAAGAGAGAGACCCATATCAAAAATGTAAACAGTCAGCTGACTCTGAACGCTAAAAGAAGGAACCTTCGAATAAATAAAGATTTTCCAAATAGTATATAGCTGCACCAGCCCAAAATAATAAATCAAGCAAGCCAAAACTCAATGCACAGCAAAACCTGCTATGAAAAACGCACAGAAAAAACCACTAAAGGAAGAAAATTAAAACAAAATCATTAAACTAAATGAAGAAAACCCAATGACCAGAATTTATTGTGCAGCTTTAAAACCCAAAATGTATTTAACTTGAAATTCAAATTGGAAGAGACACAAACAGAGAAAAGAAGCTTACCAAGATCACCGAGTAGAGAGAGACAACGAGCAGATTGTAGCAAAAGACCAGGGCGAATCCAGAATTTGAAACTGGGGTGGGCTGAAAAACTCCTCGACGGTACGAGGAAAAGCAGCAATATGCAAGTATGCAACTAATGAGAATTAAAAAAAATAATAATAATAATTGGGTTTTTTTTTTATTTTTTATTTTTAATCACGGTGGGCTGGGCTTAGTTTTTAGTAATATACTAACGTAGGTTTAAAAAAAAAAAATTGGGATGGGCTAAAGCCTATCTAACCTTCTATGTACATCGCATAAGACACAAAATCATATATGATCAAATAAGTCTAACAAAGTGATTGTGGTCGAATATGATAATTGAACGGCTAGGGTGAGACTGAGAAATAAAAACAGGTATGAAGAAAAGGATAAAAACAATGTTTTATCGTTTTTTAAAAAACCCCATTTTTTAGTTTTATTTCTAAAAGTTATTTTTAAAAAGACTAATAAACATGGTTTTTTTTTTTCATTTAAAATCGCCTTAATTAACCTTTTTTCATGTCCTCTTCTTAACCTATTACTATAAGGAAACCCACTAATATACAATTGTAGTAGAGTTGTACATTAATTACTATACCTAATGGAGTATAACAGCTAGGATTTTGGAATTTTTGTTTGTCTTGCTTAACTGTGGAATTTAAATCTAAGTATTTATGTAATTCTATTCACACCCAAAGGTTATACAAATTTGGTTCTTTTTTTTTTTCTTCATACCCTTACACAATAAATTCATGGCTAAGATTTTTTTTTTTTCCAAGTCTAAGATTAAAAGTTAAAGCATAAACAAGTAGAGAAAAAGCAAACATAGGATCCGGATGCGATTAGCTAGGTAACCGCCTAAGACTACGCTTTTGTTTGTTGTTATGGTTTTAGAGTCCTACCAAGTTTTATCTAGTTGTCCTCAATTTCCACATGTCAAGTTCTTTGGGGAAGGGAGAACAAGAATTATTATATAGCACATATCTTCTCAAACGGATAAAACCCAAACCATGTAATTAAGGAAGAATTTTGAAAAGCTACGAAGAACTATAGCACGGTCAGGCCTGATAATGGCTCTACTCTGTTTGTAAACCTCAAATAAAAATAACCCAACAATATTCTCACACAAATCTAACTAATAAAACCAAGAGAGATGATAGAAGCAAACAAGAGCAAAAAGAGAATATGACTTTTCATTAGTCTCTCACATTGTAAATGCATTCACTATATCTCAGTTGTATGGCATGACAAAAGTCAAAATACAAATTGATTGTTGGTACCAGACCCAAAAGGACTGCCACGTGTCACTTCCTGAAAAATCGCAACATGAAAAGGAAGAGGACAACAAAAGTCAAGGTAGTCAAACTTATGGCCGAGAAAACCATTTCTCAACCATGCTACTTTTCTCGGCCTCGCTTTAGTTACTACGTATACAATCAGCCGTCCAATACTCCCGGTCGTGCAGATCAAGAGACAAAAGGAATAAAAAGTGATGTCACCCAAGAGACAAACTCTAAAAAGCAGCACAACAAATGTCACTATCTCAGGCAGAGAAAGGATAGGCGTGGCACAAAAGGCAGCTGACATAGTACAAAGCTAGGTGAAGAGCTGAAAGGGAAAAGTGGGATTTCATGGACCCTAAATGTGGAACCCATCTGAAGAGGAACCTTGGCAAACCCTAGCCATAAACCCCAGTATAAAAGAGAACTTTTCAGAAGATTCAAGGATCATCAATAACTCCCAAAAAAACAAACTCAAATCCCAAAAAACCTTTCCTGAATAATCAGAGCATTGTCTTCTCAATCGATTTTTCTTAAGGTTTTTAGTTAGTTGTCAATCTATTATTATCATCCTTGTTGCTTTGTGTTTGATTTTCAAGTGATTTATTTCCTCTTGCAATGTCCCTTTTTTGGACTGAAAGAGTGAAAGTGTTCTTGTCATTTAATAGCTTTTACCATATTTTCTATTTTTCTTTTATGTAGGTTTTCAACCATGAGTAGTATGAAAGGAATTTACCCTTTACTCTGAATGTTGATATGAATGCACATTTATTTATGCATACGTTTGACTAGTCTCTTACCCTCCTAAACTATTAGGATTTTAGTGCATTTAAGAGGTTAATTCTCTTTGCATTTAGGTTATTACCCAGTGAGTAAAAGTCATTTGTTAACCAAATTTGTTCTCTGCCAGTTCTTATTTTGGTTGTTGTTTTTTTTTTTCAAATGATATGGTCAGATTTGTGGTAAGAACTACCATTAGTTACCAATCTCACCCACTTCATATTTCTCTTATTTTTCGCTTTAAGGTTATTTGCTTTTATTTGAGTCAATCTGAATTGATCCCGATATCAACCACTTTTGAGTTTACACACCGAGTCCAACTTTACATAGATTGAGTGAAGTCATAGCACAAGACTAGGCAAGAAAAAAGCCTTGGCCGAGACTCGTTACTAGAATCTCGGCCCATAATCGCCTGATCCAAACCTCGGGCCATTTATCTCGGTCGAGGTTTTCCCTGTTTTTATTCTGTCTTCTAAGGACGGTGTCACGCCTGCACCTCTTCGCTTACATGGCATTAGAGGTCCCATTTTTTAGTCGAAATAGATTTGGCACGCCCAGTGGGACCTAGGACTGAGCATTGGGTAGGTTGGGGAAACCGCCACTACTTGCACAACCATCGGTCGGAGCAAGCCAACGCCTATCGGGTTGGCAGTTGGAGCGTGTCGGAGACGGGTTAAGCTGACAAGGCTTCTCTCTCTCTCTCTCTCTCTCTCTCTCTCTCACCGAAATTCAGGCAATCAGCGACGGAGACAGGTTAAGCCGAGATTTTCAATCAGCAGAAGCAATTCAAGCACCACGAGTTGAGCCAAGGTTGTATAGGCATGACCACTACAACGATGGTGGAGGATAGAGGCAACAGCGCCAATAGCAAAGGTCATATGGCAGGCATGATGAGCCGGGAAGAGATTTCATGCCAGGATAATAGAATTTGTCTAGAGCAGAGATCGAGGAAATGTTACATGGAATGGTGTCAAATGCCAGCATACACCCAACCTTTTTCACCTGAAATCTCGAACTATGACTTTCCGAGAGGTTTTAAGACTCCCGACTTTTCACTGTTTAATGGTATCGACGGTGCTTCGACCATAGAGCACATTGACCGTTTTACCACTCAATGAGGCGAATACGCCAAAGATTAATGGTTGAAGTTGAAAATGTTTGCTAGCTCTTTGACTGGACCTGCCTTTTCTTGGTTCATGGCCTTACAACCGAACTCGATTAGGAGATGGTTTGAGCTAGAAGAAATGTTCCACAAGTATTTTTACTGGCCGGAGAGGGAGGTCTCCATCACAGACCTAGCTGGTATGAACCAAGGCGAAGCCGAGCCAACTTTTGGGCATATTAGAAATTTTCAACAAGCTCGAAGCAAATGCTAGACAATTATACCTGAGAGAGAATTAGTGGATATGGCTCTACGAGGGTTGAACTTCAAATATAGAGAGCATTTCAACCAGACCAATTTTCATGATTTGTTTAAATTGTTCGAAAAAGTATCAAGGTACGAAAGCATGCTCAAGGAGGAAGAACAAAGGAAAGTGGTCGTGAAAGGCCAATACTACAAGAGCTCTCCAGTATATATGGCTAAATTCGAATAAGAAGCTGAGTACTTTGATGAAGAGTTCGGCGCAGAAGCAGTCGCGGTCCAGATCGTCTTGGATGAACTCTTTATTTGTACCGCTTTAACCAAATACACATAATTGGGCCAGAAGCAGACTATCATGGTCAAAGGAAAGAATGTGTCACCCCATGTGGTGGTAAACAAGGATTACTCTTTTGCCATCACTAAAATTGACCAAATCTTCGACTGTTTTCATAAAGTCAGGAAGATTAAGTCATCGCAGGGGATGAGAATCTCAAGTAAAGAAGAGATTGGAGATAGGCTCTACTGCAATTACCATGAATGGTGCGTAACTTTTAGAGAGTATATGCAAAGGTTGGTTGATAAGAAAGAATTGGAATTCCCTTCAAAAGATAAATGACATGCCTCGGTGGAAAAGGCACATTTTTAGGGCGAAAGCCAACATGGTCGACGTTGAATTTGAAGCTAACAATCCGGCAAGGCAAAAAGAAGGAAAGGGAGCCCAAACAATCACCAAAGGAATAGCAGGAATGATCTTTGGTCCGTCATTTATTCCTCTCCTAGAGACCAAACACCATCACAATTAACCCATAAACCATCCCTTCACCAAATTTCAAAACTCATCATCACCGTCATTGCAAGAGGAGTTTGGAGGCACTTGAGACATGAAGCCACTTTGAGCATCCTTGGAGGAGTGAAAACATCTTGGAGGCTTGGTTTCATCATCTAGTCTTCTCATTTTACTCTTGATTTCATTTATATTTCATATTGTGATGTTGTTTGTACTTTATATGGCTAGGGAGAAGTTTCTTGATTTGGGGCTAGGGATGTAGCCCTAACCCAACTATGTAATGACTCTATGATTTGTGATATAAATGTCCTTTTGGATATGTATGCTCTTATGCTAGTTTAAAGATCATGATTTGTATGCGTGAATTTACCACTTGTGCATATGAGAAATGTTGTCATGTAGAAATTAGAGATTGGTAACCTTCAATTTCTAATGCATGTTGCATAAGAGTGTAGCAATTTAAAAGCATCTTGGTTTGATTGTTTTAATTGCTTGGATTTCTCATCTTTAGAACTTTATGCACCTAGGGTTTGGTATGACATGAATCTTAGGTAGTTAGCCATCACCTTGGTTGGGGTAGTTGATAACATGAATGTGGATATGCCTTAATTCACTTTGACTAAGGGTTAGAAGGGAATCTAATATATCCAATTTGACATAATCACTAATTGCATTGTTTGTTATATGAGAAGGTTAGTATGCATTCCTAATAACCTCAAACCTTCATCATTATTGAATTTAACTTATACTTGAATTTGCTTACATTTCCATTTGTTAATTTCAAATTCTAGTATTACTTATCATCAATCAATCAAATAACAACTCAACACTATATATTTACACATACCATTATGCTTAGTCTTGGCTTTACATAGTACATGGTAGGTTGTTTGTTAGTTTTATAACCTTAAAATCAATCTAGCTTGTGATGGAAGTCTCAATCCAATCTCTTGGGTACGACAACCCCCTACTTCCATTTTCATACTAAAACTTAACAACCTTACACTTGAGGTAAATAAATAACACCCCCTTCCGACCTTCCCCCTTCCTGCCAATCTCTCATTCGCCTCCACCCATCTTCCCCTCTTTCCTGCCAATCTCTCACTCGCCTCCACCCTTTTCTCCCTCTCATCTCACTCCCTGGTTCTTAGTTCTCTCTTTTTGAGAGTTTGCTTGACCCTTTTGTGGTGAATTTGCTTGACCTCTATACTCAGATCTGGAGGTCACTCCTCCCTTTTTTCTTCTCCTTAAGTTCTTACCACCAAGTATCCTGTGGCCACTACTTTCGTCACTCTCCGCTTCTCGCCCTGCCATCTTCGTTAGATTCGAGACTCCTCTTTAATCTTCGGCGAAGATAGTTGGATCGTGGTTGTCACAAAAGCAAATAAGTCGCTATATCATCAAAGATGTGCGTTTCGGCACGGGTGTTCGCACCTTCATCTTCCTTGGCTTCTCTTGGCCTTTCAGTGCCTTTCTGGCAACTTTAGTGGTGGTGGTTTCTTCTCGGTGACAATGTGACGAGATCTTGGGATTTTTGTGGGCTGCCTTGCTCCTTTCCACCTCATGAAGGTTTTCTTTTTCCGAACCATGGTGGTGGCGTGGCTTCTCTGGAACACTCCTTTAGCGTTTGGACTTTTGCTTGGATAGGCCTATTTGTTTGGGCTTTATGTTTGTTGTTTGTTCAAGCTTTGTATTTTTTGTGCCTTTTGGGCTCTATTAATGCTTTACTTTTTTCGACAAAAAAAAAACCCTCTTTTTATCTAATCTCAATTCGGGCACACTTAGGTGATTTCTACTTGTTTTTCACGTGATTTGGATGAAGATTTTCTAGGTCTCTCTTTGTAGGGCTCTCTCAAGGGTAAGGCTTTATATATACGAATTTTCTTAAGTCCTCTTCAATTTTCGTGTGTTAATAATATCAAGTTTCAAACTAGGGCTTTCTTTGTATGTGTTTTCCTTTGATGATTATTGACTTGGTTGGTCTCTATTGATCATGGGTACGTTTATTTTACATGAATTCTGAATTTTTCAACATTGTTCATGATTCTTGCTGGGCTTGGTTCAATTTTTAATTTTTTATTAATGGGCATGAATTTTGATTTTTTATTTTGAATTTCATATTTACTTGTTTTCTTTTATGCTTGGGCTTTGATAAAATTCGTGTTCTTTGCCTTGCATATTGATTGGATTTCAATAAATTCATGTTTTTGTAATTCTTATCAGGTTGATCTTAAATTCTGGGTAAATAAAAGAAATTTTGGGTTGTTTTTAAATTTCTTAATTGTAAATTTTAGACCTTAAGGTTGGATAATTAAAACATGTGACAATAGAGTCTTAGTCCATATCTGGTTAACTCGTATATGCACCTTTCTTTCCTTCACATGGATAATGGAATATAGTCTTGTTTGGTCTTATAGTTTATTTGACTAGTATAGCGAACAAAAGAGTACTTAAGAGGTCAAGACCTACCACTAGGATTAGAAATTTTTCTTATGTAACAATTTAATTATCCACTATAAATTCTATTAATTGCCTTGAATTTTAAAGCAAACTTGATATTTACTCTAATATTTATTCTTTGAGATCCTTTGTTCATGATGCATTGGCATATAGTATCTATCTATCACTGTCTTGGGGTAATTTTCTGTATTTTAGATATCTTTATGTTGTGTGCTAAACTCTGCTATCGTGTAATTGCTGTCACTAACACATATGCATTATTGTGACAAATCAGTTTTTTGACTTCTTTCTGATTCTTTAGCAGTCACACCAAAGGTTCTGCAGTACCAACACAAAATAAGTCTTAGTCTGAGGCCTTAATCTACATAATTTGAGTAGTGCTCTGTATATAAACTAAAAATGTCTTAGTGGTTGTAGAGGCCAAAAAATTTAGCATGGACAGTGGTAGTTCTCTGAAATTTGCACTAAATTTTAGGAGTGCAGTTTTTTCCTCTTCATTTTATGCTATTATTGTTTTTTTCTTTAAAGAGATAAGGCTAACAGAAAGGTGTAATAAAATGTAGATCCATTATTTTTTTTGTTTTTTGGAACATGGATGTGTCTCGTTTTTAATAAAGCCAAGTAGTGTGACTTTTTATTGATCAAAACTCAAAGCAATACACGCAATGAATAAGATGTCCATTATTTAAGAGAAAAGATCAAAAAGAAAAACATAGAGTTAGGCCTCATAAAGCAAAATCCAACTATCTAAGTGCTGCCCTCCAATCTAGAATTATATTGGATAAATATACACCCCTGAAATCACTAGTAACAGATGTCCAAAGGGAGTACCAAAAAACTACTCAATCCCAAAATTCTTCAACATCTGCTCCTCTAAATCCTCAAAAATTCTTCGATTCCTCTCCATCCAAATAACCCAAAAAATGGCCATCATTCTGCAATTCCAAAACACCTTGGCCTTCTTAACCCCACCAAAGAATAGCACCCTTCTGGCATTATCCACATTACCCCTGCATTCTGGAATAAATTTGACCACAGCTTTGCTGCTACAGAGCACTGAAGAAAAATATGATCAACACTCTCCCCTTGAACCTTACAGATAACACACCAGCTTGGAGATAAACAAACATTTGACATTTTTTTTTTTGTAGAATATCACAAGTATTTATCTTTCCAAGAGCTACTAACCAAGCCAAAACTCTTACTTTTGGAGGAACTTTTGCTTTCCAAATCAAGCCTACCGGTAGAAAGAGACTACCATCTCCATGCCCACATAAAAAAGTAACAAAAGACTTTGAAGAGAAGAAACCTTTAGAGTCCAATTTCCAAACTCTTGAATCTCTAGTGGATGACAAATGAACTTTCTCAAGTACTAAGAGTAAGGATGACAACTCCTCCACTTCTAAGTCATTTAAATTCCTTCGAAAACCCAGGTTCCAATTTGGTTGAAAATTAACTCCCTCTGCCATCTCTGCCACTGATAAACCATGATGATCTGACAAATTATACAACCTTGGGAAACAAATTTTGAAAGCCTCATCTCCTCCCCAAACATCCTCCCAAAATCTAACATTTTCGCCATTCCCTACAGCCAGCTTACAACACACTATAAAATTATTATAGCCTCTTGATATATCTCTCTAAGGGCTTCGACTTGACCCTTTCCTTACCTCATTTGAATCCCAACCACTCTCTTGGTTTCCATATTTACTTCTAATCACTTCATGTCATAAAGATTCTCTCTCCAAAAGATATCTCCAAAGCCATTTCCCCAATAAAGCCATATTTTTTGCCCCCAGGTTCCCTATTCCCAATCCCCCTAATTGCTTTGACTGAGAGACAATATCCCATCTAACCAGATTAAACTTTCTCCCTTCCCCAACTCCTTCCCAAAGGAAATTTCTCATTAGTTTCTCCACCCTTTTAGCTACCCCATTTGGAATTTTAAATAGTGATAAATAGTAAGTTGGAATACTCCCCAAAACAGCCTGAATCAAAGTAAGTCTTCCTCGCCTTGATAAGAACGTCTTCTACCAATTTTCCAGTCTTCTCTCTATCATTTCCATTACCAGATTCCAAAAATTTGTTGCTCTCGGATTACCCCTCAGAGGCAAACCCAAATACTTCATAGGCCAAGCACCCACCTCACAACCCCAATCAGCCGCTAACATCTGCACTTTACTCTCTTCTGAATTAATACCCGCTATAGCACACTTTAAACGATTAATTTTTAATCCTGAGACTACACAAAAACATTCAAGAACATCTAATAGATTTTGCCACATTTGCTCATCTCCAGTGACAAAAAAGATGGTGTCATAAGCAAATTGGAGATGAGACACTTGCACTTTTTTCTGTCCCACTTTCAACCCTTCGATCAACTGTCTCTCCCTTGCTTTTTCGATCAATCGACTAAGCCCGTCTACCACAATCATGAACAGGAATGGCAATAGAGGATCACCCTGTCTCAAACCTTTAGAAGCCCCAAATTTTCCACTTGGTCTTCCATTTATCATTATAGAAAAATTTGCAAACCTCAAGCAACCCGCAATCCACCTTCTCCATCTGGCCCCAAAGCCCTTCCTTTCCATCACAAAGTCCAAAAAATCCCAATCCACATGATCATAGGCCTTTTCAAAGTCAATTTTAAATACCAGACCTTCAGTTTTCTTCATTCTCACCTCCTCAACTAACTCATTGGCCACCAAAACAGCCCAAAATCTGTCTATTCTTCACAAAAGCACTTTGTGCAGATGATATTGTTGCACTTAAAACCTCCCGTAATCTGGCTGCCAACACTTTTGCTAAAATCTTGTAGAAACTCGATACCAAACTAATTGGTCTATAATCCCCAATTCTTAAAGATTTCACCTTTTTCCGGAATGAGGCAAATATATGTCTCATTTGTAATAGCATTAACCACTCCAGTTCTGTAGAATTCTTCAAACACCTTGAGCAGCTCCTTTTTCACCACATCCCAACATCTTTGAAATACTAACATCGTAAAACCGTCTGGTCCTGGTGACTTGTCCTGACAGCAATCCATGATAGCTCTTCTTATCTCATCTTCCTCAAAAGGTTTTTCGAGCCACCTTGCTTATTGATCTTCTATTGGACTCCAATTCAGCCTATGAATTCTACTAGTTCGCCTTTTTGAATTATTATATAGATTTGCAAAAAATTCAATAATTTCTTGCTCAATCAACTTCCTGTCTTCCACTATCACTCCTTCTCCTACTTCTAATTTTTCAATGTAGTTACTCTTCCTCCTTCCATTTGCAATTGCATGAAAGAATTTAGTATTACTATCTCCTTCCCTCGCCCATTGCACTTTTGCCCTTTGCCTCCAACGAATCTCCTCTCTAAAAGTTAGCTGACCCAACTTGTTTCTGAGAGATACCCTTTCTTCTCTTTGTACAGAGTTTAAGCCTTCTCTTTCCTCGATACAACTCCTTTAATTTTTCCTCCGCTTCTCTTTTCTCAAGTCCCACATCCCTAAACACCTCCTTGCTCCACACTTTCATTTTTTGTTTCAAAAATTTCATTTTCTGCATAAATTTATAACCTTCTCCCCCTTGAAAGACTGCTCACCCCACCAATTCTTTATGTTCTTGGTCAATGATGCTCCATCCACACATTCTCAAATCGAAAAGGAGCTGGACCTCCTTTCACAGAAATTGTATCTAGTACAATGGGGCAATGATCTGAAATGACTCCAAGCATAACAGATTGCCTAGCATTTAGAAACATCTATCCCCACTCCTTTGAGAAAAGGAATCGATCTAATCTGCAGCACACTGCCTCCTCCCTCATGTTAGACCAGGTAAATTTTGCATTCATCAAATCTAAATCACATAACTCTGCCTCCCGAATGAAATCATTAAACTCCCTCATACTCCTAGTTTGCCTTCCCTCATTTGATTTTTTGGAGGGAAACCTCACTATATTAAAATCACCTCCTAAACACCAGAGGGGTCCGTAAAGACCAAAAAACCCAGCTAACTCCTCCCAAAAAGCGTTCCTCTCCCTTGCCTTGTTAGGCCTGTATATTCCAAATAGCCACCAATTTTGCCCTTGGACGCCTTGTATTTTAATTGAAACCGTGAAATTTCCTATCACCGATTCCAATACTGAGACGATCCTCGTATTCCACATCACTACTACACCACCATTTCTACCCCACGCCGGCAAAAAAACCCAATCCGTGTACCTGGACCCCCAATGCTACACAACAATTTCCTATCGATTTGGACTTCTTTGTTTCTTGTAACATAATAATATCAGCCCCACTTCTAATCAATTGATCTTTCACCACTCTTCTTTTATTGCTACTACCCAAACTCCTTATATTCTAGCTAACAATTTTCATGGATACTCTTTCCTTTCCCCTTGTCACTCCTCATTACCTTCTTGTCACTCCTCATTACCTTCTTGTCATAATTAATCTCACATTTCAAAATTTTCAACTCCCACCTCCCTTTAACCCCTTTGCAGCTTCTGCTCAAGTTTGTTGGCCCCTTTTTTTCTCTCCACCTGTGTAACTGAGACATCCATCTTTGCCAGCAACTCTCCCATTCTTTCCACAGAGGCATACTTTTCTTCAGCATCATCCTTTCCTATAATCTTATCTTCCGTATTAGTACCCTCAATTTTTTGCTGATGGAATAAGCCTTCACTTCTTCTTGTATAACAAAGTAATTTCTCCTTTGACACCAAGGCCCTGACTTCTTTTTTCTCTGTTTCTAACACTTGTTGTTCCATATCTTCCCTTATATCTGCAATAAGTTCTTCTGCATCAGGGATCTTTTGTCCATTTTCAAAATTCTTTCTAGAAAACTGTCTCCAGCCATTATCACCTTTTTTTCAAGGGTGACTCTTCATGTGCATGCCTCTTCAACTCCCTTCATAATTCTTCTGATGGGTATTGATAAGCCTTGCTGCTGCCACATGTCATATCGTACACCAGATCGACTGACACTAACAAAACCATAATGAGAATAGAGATCACTAGAGACTCTACAGATAGGCAAAGAAAGAGGTCGAATTGCAATATGCAAGTCCTCGTTACCCTCCTTAAAATGCAGAACACCGTGCAGAAAACTAGTCTAATTCCATTGGACTTTGATTCTTCAAAAAATTACTCAAACTTCTTTGTTTTTTTTTTTGTCCACTTCGATGAATCCTCCACATGCATCACCGATTTGCTTGAACAAATGCTCTGACCACAAGTGCAACGGTACCCCATCCGCTGCTATCCAGCCTCCATAACTCACTATCTTCCCTGGTTGTTCTTCAGGCTTTGCTCCCAGCTGAATAGAAGAATATTAGATTGTCCCTTAATGGACAATATGCCCTCCCTAGAATCTCTTTTGCCTCATTACCACAATTACTCGTGAAAAAAGCTCTATTATTTTGAAAAGGAAACAAAGTTATTTTAACTGCCAATCACTATGATAAAGCTTTTTGAACCACCTTCCAAGATTGGTGCACAACTTGTCTTTCACAAACCACCACACAGGACCAATGCCTTTCAGCCTTGTTCTGCTTTTCATGTAAGATCAGTTCCTTCCCAAATTTTCTTTCCTTATTTATCTTTGTAATAACTGGCTTCTAATCAAGGAAATGAACCCTCTTTCTACAATCTTTGAAACTTCTAATTTCTTGCTTTTTATTTCATGCCTCTCTTCAATCTCCTTGTCTTCCTTCTTCCTGCCTCCACGCAGTAAATAGCTAATCACCTCTCTCTCTCTCTCTCTCTATCTTTTTTTTTTTTTTTTTTTTGCAGCTCTATGGGGTTTGTATATGCAAGTTCAAGATTGATTATTCCAACAACCAAAATACAGTGGTGGAATTTCAAGATGGAAAACCAATGATCGGAAAAGTAGTGGAGTACGATGAATCACAAAAGGAGAAAGCTAGCAGATATTTTCAAAATGCAAAGCAAGTCAGCCACGTGGCATTTTTGGATGTACATGGCATAAACCAAGATGCAAAAACCGGCAAATGGTATATCTTGTACAAAGACTATAGGTGTCATTTAAATGACAGGAAGATGGATCAATTTAAAACGAAGAAGGAAAAAGTATTTCAAATGCTAGAAAATATAAGGTACTCCCTCTATTTTGATTTGTGTATCATATTTGTCCTTCTTCTCCAACTCTTTTACTTTGACATGATTGATTGTTTTCTACTTTTTGTGTGCAGCATAATCCTTACAGGCTTGGAATATCTCCACAAAGGTGGGCGAGTCCATGGATGCTTATTAGACATAAGAAGTTATGCGGTAAGAGAAGATAAATGGGCACTTATAAACATTGGACATTTTAGAGAGGAATATACTGATATGGACTAGAAATTGGTGAAGTGCAATGACATTGAAGATTTTCAAGATTTTATTAAAATACTGTTGGCTGAACCTTAGTTCAAATATTTATCTTCCAGTCATTTAAATGACACCTAAAGTCTTGGTACAAGATGTACCATTTGCCAGTTTTTGCATCTTGGTTTATGCCATGTACATCCAGAAATGCCACGTGGTTGACTTGCTTTGCATTTTGGAAATATCTGCTAGCTTTCTCCTTTTGTGATTTATCGTACTCCACTACTTTTCCGATTATTGGTTTTCCATCTTGAAATTTCACCACTGTATTTTGGTTGTTGAAGTAATCAATCTTGAACTTTTAAATGATTGGAAGATGGATCAGTTTCAAACGAAGATGGAAAAAGTATTTCAAATGCTAGAAAATATAAGGTACTCCCTCTAATTTTATTTGTGTATCATATTTGTCCTCCTCCAACTCTTTTACTTTGAATAATATACTAGTGAATAAATGAAATTAGTATTATTTATACTCTATAATCTATACACTAAACTCTATATATTTTATAATCTATACTCTATATTGTTTAGGATATGGTATATGATATTAGGGTTTATGTGAGAGCCAAAATTTTCCAAATTTATTTTGGAAATTTTCTTTAATTTCTAGAATTTTTCTAGAAATTGTTTGGCGGAAAATTGTATTTTTTTCACCTTGAGCTTTAATTGTTTGACCAACTTTGACTAGGGTTTTGACCCAAGTTAGACCTTTAAAAGGTAGTACTTTTACTTACAAACTCAACGGTGCAACTCTTGTATTATTCCGAGTCCAGGAGATTATTTTATGAATTTCCCAAATTTTTCTTTTTCTTTAAAGCATTTTATTTTAGTTTGTGGAGCTTGAAATTGTTGAAATTTTTTCTAAAGGGAAAATTGGTAATTTGACCTTATAGTTAATTAATACTAGTCGATACGAGTCCGTAATATTTTTCGGGGTATTTTTCTGAGTCCCGAGCTATTTTTAATTAATTTTTGAAGTTGAGAAAAATAGGAAAAAGAAAATAAAATAGGGAAATCACCATATCGCACCACGTGGCACGATCTGGAGCGTCCATCGTTGAATGGCAGCTAGATCTGATGGCTACATGTGTAGCCAAGTGTCAGGGCATGCATCACGTGTCATTTCCTCATTGGTCCAAGTTGTGACGGTTGACTTGAGTCAACCCGGTCAACTCGGCTGAGTCAACCGAGTTGACTCACTCTCTATCCCCTATAAATAGTGGCGCACCCTCAGCTGGTTCTTCATCCCTTCTCAGAGCACGCTTCCCAAGAGAGAGCTTATCTCTCCTCTCTCCTCTCTCCTCTCTCCTCTTTTCTCTTTCTTCTTCAATCTTGTTTTAAGTTTATCTTGAGTTCTGGAACTCCGATCAACGATCTGATTTCACCTACGCGATAGTGGCGACGAGCTCTTCGATTCTAGTAGTGTGAAGGCTAGATTTTGATGAAGTTTTAAAAAAATCATTTCTGAGCTTCATAGGTAATTTCTTGATCCCTGTCGAACTTCTGCTAAAATTTTGTTAAATTAATCTCTTGTTAATTAGGCTCTTTTACTTAGCAAGTCTAGTAGTACTGAGACTCTGCCCGTGGGAAGTCTTCAACAGGTATACCCTTAGCCCAGCTTATTTAATTTATTGTTATTTAAGTTGTTGTTATAGACGGAACGCCGTTTAACTGTTGTTATCAAATGAACTTAATAAATATTGAGGCCATATTAGTGGTGACCGAATAACGTGATGACTAAAGTCAGTCCATGAGCATACAGGCGTTGGGTACTAAGCCAAAGCTCCCTCAGTTTCCCCATGCATTGACCTGGTCACGTTGTAAGGTTCATATATGATCAACCTCCTCGAAAATAAATTAAAATAAACTTAGAAACCACACGGTCTGAAATGACTGTCTGCCTCGGGGAGCAGGGTCATGCCGAATCAAGAATTTGGAGAAGCCTAACAGTTACGCTAGTGCCAAACCTCTAGATTTTACCTGGTCTTAACGGATAAGGTTGAAAGTACATTTAGTACGTTCCTAATGGCTATTGTCGGATTCGGATCTCCAGTTTCCCAACAGGTACAAGTGGGACCCAGACACAGGAAAGGAATCAAGCAAGGGATACACTTTGGTAAAACAGGTAGGGGGAAGGTACTATATCCTAGTTATTGGATTTTCTGCCTATTTTTGTATTATATGTATATGGAAATGTCTTTCACAGAGAATGTGCATGGTTTTTGTATGGCATATTTGTGTGATTTTCTTTGTGATGCCTTGGACGACCTAAGAGTAAAGGGCACGTGTTGTGACCTTGGGTTTCGATCCCCTAAACCTCCAGAGGGGTAAGTATTGACTGGTTAGTCGAATGTCCTTCTGGGGAGGCTAACCAATGTGATATTACCAGGTAAATGGATACTCTCATCACAGTATTGAGGTGGTGGTTGAATTTCCGATACTGGCGGTTGGCCTGTATGTGATCAGTTGCAGGTATGTTTCTAAACTATGTCACGTGACAGGAAGGATTTTCACTGAAAAAGATGTATGAGTATGCAAAGATTTTACTCACTGATTATCTTTATCATTATCATAGTTATCTTTATCATTACTGGACTTGGTTACAATATTATTGGTATTGATACCATATTTTTGGGTGTACATTGCTTTTAACTGTTTCCCTTGAAATCCTATATTTTCGAGTATTGTTTCAAACCTAACCAGGATTTTCCCCCGAGGGGAAGCGAAGAACGTATGTGACGCTTACCCTCTACTGTACTTTTGTGAGTGCAAATAATCAAGTTGTTGGAGACCAGGATTGAGGTCGTGGGCGTGGCACTTGCAGCTTGTCAGTATCAAGTTGTTGGAGACCAGGATTGAGGTCGTGGGCATGGCACTTGCAGCTTGTCAGTATCAAGTTGTTGGAGACCAGGATTGAGGTCGTGGGCGTGGCACTTGCAGCTTGTCAGTTTCAGCCTTGCTATTTGGTTTAGATCATTTCTTTGGATCCGTGGTAGTGTTTCTCTTTCATCCTCGTAGGTGGCATCTCTCATTGGCTATCCATGAGTCCAATTTGTTGCACCACTTTGTTGAAGACTGAATCACTCTGGCGTGGGTTGGACTATCCTGACATATCTGTTTATCTACTGTTTTATTATGTAGCACTAGGGTTAGTGTATTTGAAAAACATAACCCTCACGGGTTGGTATTCTCTACTATTATTTATAATATGAGGTATATTTAGTAATTTCTTCCGTTGTATTTTTACTACTCTGATCCAATCCGGGTTCTTTAAACAAAAGGGCTTAATTCGTTTTAGAGAGCTTGGGAATATAATACTCAGGGTAAGGGGTATTATAGTCTCAGGATCTTTAAGACGGGTGCTGCTATGGTGTTTCCATGTTTCGGGGCGCCATAGTTTAGGCCCTTTAGAGTATTTTTAATTATTTTTTATATAAAAATATATTAGAGTTTACTGGTTTAGGGTTTAAAAACAACTAAACGAAACCCCAAACCATTTTTTTTCTTTACAATTGCCCAAAGGCCCCAAACCTCAATCAACCCTAAACCTTTTAATTTTTTTAATTTTTTTTTTCCTTCTTTTTTTTTCCTTCTTTTTTTTTTCCTTTCTTTTCCCCCGTGAGTCTCCAGCCTATGACCATGACTATGAGTAGGTATTTTCTGCTTCCAATCAAAACCATCTACTTTGGTCATAAGTACAATGCAGTAACAGGACCACTTGCTTGGTTTATGCTTTTCTATTTGGGCTAGGCCAATTTCTGTTTGGGCTTTTGGACTTTAATTACAGGCCCATTAGATTACAAATATGGGTTTAGGTGTTTTGTTAACTAGAATTATGGGTTTTTTTTTTTGGTACAAGAATTATGGGTTTTCATGTAGGCAACAAATGAACAATGTACATAAACTAGAACCACCAACCTTGGTTAAAACGGGGAATCAAAATAATGGGTGAAAAATTTTTTTTTTTATTTTTTATGATGCATGTTCCAAGTTGCATGTTTTTTTTATTCATGAAGCTTTCGAGGCTATCTACATTGTCTATTCACTAGCCTTAATTCTCTATTTTGTTCTATTATTATTTGGGATTGTTTGATGCTGAACAGTGACTAGCCTTTTAACTCTCCCTCACAAAGTCGCAAGTTAGATCATAGATTGTACTATAATTTTTTTTTCATTTCTTCAATTTGGACTCAATATGTGGATTCACCTTGATATTAGAGGTGAGACATACAAGTTCCAAAGCTTTCTCCATTTCTTTCAAGGTACCAGGTTTGAAACTACCTGTTTCACATCGGTGGCCTCGAGCAACAAAATCCTCAAGGATCGCTAACAAAGCTTCTTCTTCAAATGGCAACCATTTCTTCCTAGTGTTTTTCTTCACTTGTTCAAAAGTTTGAGTACTCTCACTTCTCATGGGTGAACATCCAAATATGCACCCAAAGTTAATGCAATAATTAAATCACAAATACCCATAATCTGCACTACAACACCAGCAACTCTCATTCATGACCAGATTATATGACAATGCAACACCAAAGTTAATTCAATTTGTATATCACAAAAGCAAATACAAACAAATACATTGTTAAGAAAATACAAACAATATCTAAAAAAAACAAATACAAACAAATACATTGTTAATCAAATACATGAGCAAATACAAACATAGGATACCATCTATAAGAAAATACATAAAAATGGTTATGGCTACCCATGCCTTTCCCTCCACTCATTATACATTTCTAAAGCCATGTCATTTCTCTTTGCAATCCATTCATCAGAGGATCCGACGGTACCAAGCATTTCACCTTCCATCACATTTTCTTCATCTTCAAGGTCATTTATTGCATGTTCCATTGGATCACTAGACATCTCCCTTCTAATAAAATTATGTAGAAGACAACAAGCGGTTATTATTCGACATTGAGTCTTTATTGGATAGAAAGACGGACTCCTAAGTATGGCCCACCTAGCTTTTATCAATCCAAAACAACGTTCAATTATATTCCTTGCCGATGAATGCTTCATGTTAAAAAACCCCTCATGATTGGAAGGTGTATGTCCATCTCTCCATTCGGATAAGTGATACCTTGTTCCTCTATATGGTGCAAGGAATCCTTCACCGTTTGTATAACCTCCATCTACAAGATAATAATATCCTAATAACCAAAATGATAACTCCTATTAGCATGTGTATGTATACATACAAAAACTAAACTACTTTATAGATTAGACAATAACTAATAGCCTTACTGGTGGGAACCTTTAACCCATAGGGCCTAGTTATCGCATCACGGAGAACTCTAGAGTTCGATGCGGAAGCCTCCCAACCCGGTAACACAAATATGATCGAATTGCATGTCTCTTGAACACACACCCAACACATTTGTTTCAATTTCACCCTTCCTTGTTCGATATCTTGGCTTGTCAACTGCCGCTACCCGCACTTTTATGTAAGTTCCATCTAATGCTCCCAAGCAATTCTAGATAATACAATTGTAAACTTTCATTACTTCATACAAAAGTAAGAGAATAACTGAGTTTGTAGGAATTTCAAAAAAAATGAGAACATACCTTAAAAACTCTCCACCTATTATCTGTACTATTATCACGTACGGGATCTGGGACTTTCAATAGTCTACCTTGCAATCGCAAAACTCCTTGCAACACTGAATTAAAGTACCTACTAACAATCTCTCCCAACTGGAAAAATCTACCGACAATGGTATGATTCTTGACATGATGTCCAAGTACATGTAAGAACATACAAACTTGCTCCTCAATAGACACCACACCATCATTTTTGACCCTCCCATCATGGCGAAGTAACTCACATAATAGACCAAATGTCCTTCTATCCATTCTAAGTTCGTTCACACATTTTATGTCACTATTCCCTATTATGCTATCTAGATAACGCAAACGAGTCTCATGTCTCACAAATGCATGATTATTCAATGATCGTCTTTCAATACGTCTCCATTTTGATTTTAGCATCATCAACACAAGAAGCGTGCAAGCACACATTATCTCTAAATGCCAAAACTCCAACAATAAGATCAACAAAATCAATCTTCGATCCATATCTAAAAATTTACATACAAACAAAGATGATTTAGTTCTACATTTTGTTAAGATAAAAAAGAAAGGATTTTGTTAAGCGTAATGAAAGAACTAAATTGTTTTTGGTGAATAAATAATTGTTCAGGACTACAGATAAAACGTACAATAGACCAAAGTAACAAATAGTAGGCACATAAGCCTAATAACAAAACAAAGTTAATGAGAGCAAACAGAACCCAAGCCTGAGAACATATTAGCTAATTACTAAGTCAAAATTGACAAGCTCCGTACATAAGCAAAACAAAAGAGGTAAAGCAAAATAAAAGAGGTAATGATAACTCAAGTACAACAAAAGATAATAAACCAATTAGGATACAACAACATCATCAGGAAGATTCAAGAAAGTCACCTAGTCATCATGAAAATTATTGTGCATGATGATAATGGTAATGATAACTTAATATTATGGAATTAATGAGTTTTATCAATTTATATCAATAAATTTATGACACTTTAAAACAACTGATACAACACTTTAATAACCCTTGTATATAAACAATTGGAGACCTGCAATGTCATCTTGAATAAACCACAAAATTCACAATAAAAGACTAATAAAAGAGATCAATTTGGCCTCTACACAATATTTTCACTGTCTTTGAGAATGCCGAAATCTCTTGACCAAAAGAAAAATGTCAGAGCAACAAGAAACCCAAACCCAAAGAAAGCCACATATGCCATGATCAGAAAAGACAACATGAAGCAGTGAGTGCCAGTGTCAGTGCAGGACTCATCACATTCTCAATTTTATAGCTACATAATTTGTAATATACAATTTGTTATTCAAGTAGATTTGACGAAAAAAAAACCCTAGATCTGGAGATGAATTTTGAAGAGAACTCACTCTGTGTTCTTGCTGCAGGTAGAAGAAATGGGTTGGGTTGCTGTAGAAGATGAAAGAGCCAAACACCCATATTATCAATGTCAAGAAAACCCAAAAGATTACCCAAAAATTACAGAACATAGACTCAGAGAAAAGAAAACACAGAAAACACCCAGAAAGATTACTAGTCGCTTCTGCCCAGTTCTTCTCGCCGGTCGCCGTTGCCCAGTTCTTCTCGTTGGTCGCCGCTGCCCATTCTTTCTCACTCTCTCTTTCTCGTTCAGTTTATCCTCTTCAAACAAAACATCTTGTTTTGTTTTTTAAGTTTGCGTCTTAGGTAGACCCAGCCAAGGAGGTTCTTAGCTAAAACTCCACATTTTCATGGGTTTCACTAAGCCCACCTAAGAAGGCTCATTTAAGTTAGAGGGGATTCACTAAGCCCCATTTTTTTTAATCCCAAGCTCACCAAATATGGGCTTAAAGTCTTAACTAAGCCAGTCCAAGTTAAGAAGGTGAGACAAGCGTGGCCTAATGTTAGAAAATAGTAATAATGTAAGCTGTGTAATACCATAAATAATAAACTTTTAAAATTATATACAACATTACAACTATAATAAAACATAAATGAATATGTGTATATACAACTATAATTAAAGTTATTAAATCACGATTGTTTATTAATTCAACGATCTGAACCGTTCATTTTATATGTTGATAGTCAAAGATCATCCTTACAAAAAATCGGCCAAATCGGAATTCATCTACCGGTTCGAATGTTCAATTATCATTAGAAAAACCACGATCATTCATTAATTCGACCACCGTTATGTCACTTTTACATTTCCGATTGAGCTAATTTTTTGCAAGGATTTTTTTTGAGTGGGGAACTAAAGTTTGAATGGTTCGAATCGTTGAAAACACGATCAATATGTGAGCTTGTACATATCAATACACTTGAAGAGTATAATTCTAATAACTTTCTCATTGAAACCTTGTCGTTTCCATAATTGTGAAGATCCCAACGTGATTTCAACAATCTGAGCCGTTCATTTTCTATGTTCATAGTCAAAGATCATCCTTACAAAAAATCGGCCAAATCAAAATTCATCTACCCATTCGATCATCATTAGAAAAACCACGATCGTTCATTAATTCGACCACCGTTACGTCACTTTTACATCTCCGATTGAGCTAATTTTTTGCACGAATTATCTTTGAGTGAAGAATTAAAATTTGAACGGTTCGGATCGTTGAAAACACAATTGCATCGTTTGTTTATAAAACATATGTAATAAAATTATATAAAAAGTCCAAACCCTAAACCGAACCCCCAAGCCCAAACCCCAAAATACCCTAAATTAATAAAATATTAAACAACTAATGTCTAATACAGTAATACTCTAATGACCTAACCTTTTTTTACAAATGATATAAATACTACCGTTGCTTTAGCTTTACTTACATCAGTAGCATATTTCTATGCGGGCCTTACAAAAAAGGGATTAGGTTATTTCAGTAAATACATTCAACCAACCCCAATCCTTTTACCCATTAACATCTTAGAAGATTTCACAAAACCCTTATCGCTTAGTTTTCGACTTTTCGGAAATATTTTAGCTGATGAATTAGTAGTTGTTGTTTTTGTTTCTTTAGTACCTTTAGTAGTTCCTATACCTGTCATGTTCCTTGGATTATTTACAAGCGGCATTCAAGCTCTTATTTTTGCAACTTTAGTTGCGGCTTATATAGGTGAATCCATGGAAGGTCATCATTGACTAGTTTTTGACATAGTCTTTTTTTAGCTTAGCCTGACGCAATGTATGCACGGCTCACTGTCTAAATTCTATTTCTAATGACCTAACCTACCTAAGCGGCTAAGCTTTACAAGTTTACATTTTACAATCGCTTCGCCGCCTCCTTTGCCTCTCTTAGTGACTCAATCTCAGCCTCTCTCCATCAATCCCTCTCACTCTCTCAGTCTCAGCCTCTCTCCATCATCACCATCATCACTGAAACGGTGAAACCCCATCATCACCATTCACCGACTAGCCAGGCCTTTTAAATTTCAACATCAACATTTTCCATTCACTCCTTTTCGCCCAAGTCGGTTTCTCAGCTCAAACTTCGTTACAAGATAAGAGAGAAACAGAGGAATCTTCTGTTTGGTTCCGGGGAAAAATGGTGATGGCTAAGCCAAAGTTATCATACGAGGAATCTCGTCAGCAGAGATTAGAGGAAATCAAGAAGAGAATGAAAGCACTGAATCTGCCTCAGCTTGCTCAGGCTCTTCGGACCCCATCATCCTCTCCTAAACCATCCCCTGTAAGCCTACACCCAACCCCCCTTCCCTCTCTGCACCTATCTCTATCTGTCTCTGTAAAAATTAAAGAGGGCTGCTATTTGCTCACCCTTTTTTTTTTCTTTTTGCACACCCTTTTGTAAAAAAAAAAAAATCAAAAATCAAAAGAAAAGACACACTCACCCCTCACCCAACACACCCCTTACTCTCAGACAAAAAAAAAAAAAAACACACCCCTCAAAAAAAAACACACCCGACCTCCTCCCTCCCCTCCACCAAGCCCCAGCCCCGTCGCACCCTCCCTACAGCCCCGACCCAGCCCACCTCCTTCCCCTCCACCCAGCCCCGACCCCATCGCACGCCCTCCCACCCAACCCCGTCGCACCTTCCCTCTAGCCTCGACCCACCCGGCCCACCTCCCTCTAGGTTCGGCGGATATATGCCGAATAGTTTGTGGGTGTTCGGTGGGTGGCTGTCGAATGGTTTGTGGGTGTTCGGTGGGTGGCTGCCGAAGGAAACTCAAATTTTCGGCAAACCAGTGCCAAACGAAGGAGAAAGCAGAGAGAGAAAGGGAGGGAGGGAGGAGAGAAGATGAAGAGGTTGGGGGTGAGGTCGGGTGCTGCTTGTGGTGGTCGGGTGAGGGAGGGAGGGGGCTGGGTGGGTAGGTCGGGTGACGAAAGGGCTGCTGAGGGAGAGCTGCGTGGGTGGGTGTGGTCGGGTGAGGGAGATGAAGGGGGGGTATGTGTGTTTTTTTTTGCTTTGTTGATGGGGTGTGCAAAAGAGAAAAAATGGAGTTGGTTTTTGGGTGTGAGAAGGATAGATGTGTCTTTTCCTTTGATTTTTGATTTTTTGTTTTTACAAAAGGGTGTGCAAAAAGAAAAAAAAAGGTGTGCAAATAGCAGCTCTCAAATTAAAAGGCTCACTCTGCTTTCTCTCTTTATTTCTCAGATGAAGCGTGTGAAGCCTCGTACAGTCAAGAAGCAGATGGTTGTGGTGAGGAGGTCCAGCCGCGTCGCAAACCAACCTGCCCCTGTTTACAAAGAAGTGGGTTATTCTTAAAAAGTTTCAATCTTTTTCGTAGAAAAAAAAAAGTTCCAATCTTTCGTGTTTTTGTGATTTCTGACAGGTTATTATTGATCGAGTAATGATACTCCGAAGGTATTCTATTGGTAGGAAGAGGGATTTATCGAACCGGGTAATGATACCCAATCTGGGCTGCCCGTTCGGGTCTAGTCTGGCCCGACCTCAAAGCCCGTAAATTTTGAGCCCGACAGGTGGGCCTCAAACTTGTGTATCAAAACCGAGGCCCAGCCTGGCCCGGCCCGAAAGCCCTATTGGGCTCCTTTAATTCAAGTCCGAGCCCAGAAAATTAGGCATTGTCGACCCCAAAGCCGAAGCACTATTATATTTTTTTTGGCCATGAAATGCACTTTTGTAGTTTTATGTTGACAACCAATCAAACTGCGAAAATCATAACGGCTAGTTGAAGCTCGAGAATGTCTTTTCTGTCTGTGTTAAAAAAAAAAGAAAATTAATTCTTTTCAGCCCGCGTTATTTTCTCGGAAAATCTTGTTTTTTCTCTCCCACGCACAGCATCACTCCAAAATCCTCTGGCACAATCTCTCTTTATTCAATCTCAATTTCGGCACACCGGCTAGGTGATTTCTACTAAGATTTTCTGGGTCTCTCCTTCTAGGGCTCTCTCAAGTAAGGCCTTCATATATCCGAATTTTCTCAAGTCCTCTTCAATTTTCGTGTTTTAAAATCAAATTTCTAAGTAGGGCTTTCTTTGTTTGTGTTTTCCTTTGATTGGGTGGTCTTTATTGATCATGGGTACGTTTATTTTACATGAATTCCGAATTTTCAATATTGTTCATGATTCTTGCTGGGCTTGGTTCAATTTGTATTTATGAGCATGAATTTTGATTCTTTATTTTTAATTCATATTCACTTATTTTCTTTTATGCTTGGGCTTTGATAAAATTTGTGTTCTTTGTCTTGCATCTTGATTGGATTTCCCGGCTGATTTTAAATTTTGGGTAAAGAAAAGAAATTTTGTGTTGTTTTTAAATTTCTTAATTGTAAATTTTAACCTTTAACGATAATTAAAATTTGTGACAATAGAGTCTCAGTCCATATCTGGTTAACTGGTATATGCACCTTTCTTTCCTTCTGATAATGAAATATAGTCTTGTTTGGTCTTACAGTTTATTTGACAAGCAAAGCGAACAAAAGAGTACTTAAGAGGTCAAGACCTACCACTAGGATCAGAAATTTTTCTTATGTAACAATTTAATTATCCACTGTAAATTCTATTAATTGCTTTTAATTTTAAAGCAAACTTCATGCTTTGGCATATAGTATCTATCTACCACTGTCTTGGGGTAATTTTCTGTATTTTAGATATCTTTATGCTGTGTGCTAAACTCTGCTATCTTGTAATTGCTGTCACTAACACATATGCATTATTGTGACAGATCTGTTTTTTTGACATCTCATTAAAAATACAAGAGTGGGCTTCTTTCTGGTTCCTCAGCAGTCACACCAAAGTTGCTGCAACACCAACACAAAGTAAGTCTTAGTCTGAGGCCTTAAATCTACATAATTTGAGTCGTGCTCTGTATATAAACTAAAAATGTCTTAGTGGTTGTAATAGGCCAAAAAATTAAGCATGGACAGTGGTAGTTCTCTGAAATTCGCACTAAATTTTAGGAGTGCAGTTTGTTCCTCTTAATTTTATGTTATTATTGTTTCTTTCCTTAAGGAGATAAGGCCAACAGAAAGGTGTAATAAAATGTAGACCCATTATATATATATATATTTTTTGGAACATGAATGTGTCTCTTTTTTAATAAAGCCAAGTAGTGTGACTATATTTTATTTTAATTATTTTATTCTTGTTTTCGGCCACCCATATTGTCAGATTTATTGTGATTTTTTTTTATTCAACAGTAGTTTTGTCTTGTTCTTCATTGTTGGCCCATGTATTAGTGATTGGATTAGTAATAGGGTTGTAGTGAGTTCAATAATGTCCTTTTTTTTCATTTCTATTTATAAATTTTATGAATACATTCGTGGCAGATATATGGCAAATAGGCTGCAAGAGAATATGATAGAAAACACCAAAAAAAGGAAAAGAACAGACGATGATGTGAATCAGGTATCGTATTTAAGGACCAAGAACTTATCTTTACACTTTATTTTTCCCTTTCAATTTCTTTTATTTTCTTCATTTTTCTCAATTTCAAGTTTCTTTAAACTGGCCCAGACCCTCTAGATAATCCACACTTTTGTTGATTTAGATCCACATTAAATGCATCAGTATCTAAAGTGTTAACCCTAGCAGTCCTCTCTTCTGACAATCAGTATCTAAAGTGTTAACCCTAGCAGTCCTCTATTATTTTGGAAAGGAAACAAAGTTATTTTAACTGCCAATCACTTTGATAAAAGCTTTTTGAACCACCTTCCAAGATTGATGCACAACTTGTCTTTCACAAAGAACCACACAGGACCAATGCCTTTCAGCCTTGTTCTGCTTTTCAAGTAAGATCAGTTCCTCCCCAAATTTTCTTTCCTTATGGCAATCAAGGAAATGAACCCTCTTTCTACTATCTTTGAAACTTCTGATTTGTTGCTTCTTATGGAAATTTTCACGCCTCTCTTCAAGCTCCTTGTCTTCCTTCTTCCTTCTTCATGCCTCCATGCAATAAATAGCTAATCACCTCACTCACTCTCTCTCTTTATCTTTATTTATTTTTTTGCAGCTCTATGGGGTTAGTATCTGCAAGTTCAAGATTGATTATTCCAACAACCAAACAACAATGGTGGAATTTCAAGATGGAAAACCAATGATGGGAAGAATAGTGGAGTACAAGGAATCACAGAAGGAGAAAGCTAGCAGTTATTTCCAGAATGCAAAGCAAGTCAGCCACGTTGCATTTTTGGACGTGCATGGCATACACCAAGATGCAAAAACCGGCAAATGGTACATCTTGTACCAAGACTTTAGCTGCCATTTAATTGAATGGAAGATGGATCAGTTTAAAACAAAGGTGGAAAAAGTATTTCAAATGCTAGAAAGTATAAGGTACTCCCTCTAATTTTATTTGTGTATCATATTTATCCTCCTTCTCCAACTCTTTTACTTTGACATGATTGATTGTTTTATATTTTTTGTGTGCAGCATAATCCTTACAGGCTTGGAATATCTCCACAAAGGTGGGCGAGTCCACGGACGCTTATTAGATAGAAGAAGTTATGTGGTAAGAGAAGATAAATGGGCACTTATAAACATTGGACATTTGAGAGAGGAATATACAGATATGGACTGGGAATCGGCGAAGTGCAATGACATTCAAGAATTTCAAGAGTTTATTAAAAAACTGTTGACTGAACCTCAGTGGAAACATTTACCCTTCCACCATGGTGACATGAATTCGTTCTTGAAATATACAAATACAAAGTTAATTCCTTATCTTTTTTCAATTTCTCAATAGTATTAATTGCTGCTGTATTTAAGTGTTTTTCTTTCTTCAACTTCTTAATAGTATTAATTGTTGCTGTATTAAGTCTTTTTCTTTCTTTTTTCTTCAGCTCTATGGAGTTTGTAAAGAAACTCATCCACCATCCGTCATTAATGTGCTTCTCGAAGGACCGGTTGAAATGTGCATCTGAAATGTACCAAGCATTTGAGCAGAACACAATTTCACCCATTTGTGATATAAAACACAAATGGAGGACATCGTCTGTCTTTAAGAGATACTTGGACTGGGATATAGAAGCACGAAAGAGCCCTCTTTTACAAGTTCCTTTTTGGAGCCCTCTGTTACGAAAGCCATATCATGGGGGTAATTTGAAAGATTTGCTGCGTTTTCTTAAAAATATTTACGCGCATCATCTCAAAGATGGTTGCTTCGATATTATGGAAGAAGAAATTCGACTACTGTACCCTGGTTTCATTGCAAAGACTTATGAGAATTTTACAATGAAGGATGAGCATCAAATTAGATAAGGTACTTTCAAATTTGTGTTCATTGGATCTGAATTTTAATGTTGAGTGATGCTACTAGTTTTACTTTCACTGCAAGGTTTTACTCGTTTTTAAGGTGTTATAACAATAGTTTCCATCTATTTTTCCTGACTATGAATTGTCCTAAAATTTTAGAACTTTTTCTATCAATAGATAGAAGCGAAATATATATTTAGGCATTATAAACAGGTGTCAAACATTGTAGAAAATAAGCGGTCTCTTGGGTTGTCTGCTAGCCATTTCATAATGCAGAAAATGCTTCTAAAAGCTGCTCTGAATACAGTGCATAGTGCCATTTCTTGAATTTCTAACTTGGATCTTGTCTGAATCAGACAATTCTCTTCAACATTTTTGCAGTAGAATGTGTTAGCTTTTGAATGTTATAACACAGTATCAGTATAACACATTCTTAGCTTAGATCAGTAAAGATCTTTGGTAGTCTTTGTAATGTTTAATGTCATGATTATTGTCTGAATATTGAAGATTTTATTTTTAAAGGGCCTTTAAGTCTGCTATTGATCTAAATATTTATTTTTAATATTCTAGTACCCTGATATAGTGCACTTACTTCTTTTTTTTCTTTTGTGAACCACAGGAATGTTGCGACAGCATTGATGATTTGGATGGACAGTTTGAGTTTTGCGACAACATTGATGATTTGGATGGACAGCATGTTTTTTATATTTTTCTTTGTTTGATCAACTCGTTAGGGTTTAGAAGATTAGGGGCTTAGGGGTTTAGGGGATTACGTGTTTACAGGCTTTTGGTTTAGGGGATTAAGGGTTTATCAGTGTTCACGTTTACGGGCGTATAGGGCTTAGGTGGCTTAAGGGCTTAGGATTGAGGGTTGAGGTCAGGTTGAGGGATGAGGGATGTGGGATGAGGGCAGAGGGCAGAGTGTAGAGGGATGAGGGATGAGGTTAGAGGATAGAGGGATGAGGCCAGAGGGTAGAGTGAGGGTGGAGGGATGAGGGATGAGGGATGAGGGTAGAGAGATGAGGGATGAGGGCAGAGTGAGGGCAGAGTGAGGGCAGAGGGTAGAGGGTAGAGGGTAGAGGGTAGAGGGTAGAGTAGGTGGGAACTCCATGGCCCAATGGATAAGGTGCTGGTTGGTTTAGGAGGGTAGAGGGATGAGGGCAGAGGGTAGAGTGAGGGCGGAGGGTAGAGTGAGGGCAGAGGGTAGAGGGTAGAGGGTAGGGTAGGTGGGGACTCCATGGCCCAATGGATAAGGCGCTGGTTTACGAAACCAGAGATTCTGGGTTCGATTCCCATTGGGTTACGGGTTATTGGGTTACGGGTTATAGGGTTTAGGGACTAGGGACTTCATGGCCCAATGGATAAGGCACAACTTTATTTTACAGATTAAAGTTTCATACTTCTATTTTGTTATTGTCAAGTAACAAACAATTGCTATTTATCTCCATTATTACCCTCACATGTTTATCTTTTTTTTTTTTTTAATTAAGAAAGCTTCATTAAACACCAGCAACCCATCCAGTCACAGGACCACCACCAGTGACCTATCTTTCCGGCCGCGACAGTTCATCTCCCTCGTCGGCGACAATTCATCTCCCTCCTCCGCTCTTCTTCGCTCTCCTTCTCTCTCTCTTTCCATTCTCTTTCTCTCTTTGCCATCACACAAACCGGAGGTGTGTCGCTGTTTCCTTATTTTCAACCTCCCTTCTTATTTTCTTGGTTTATTGGGAAAGAAATGAACCCAATTGGATTTGATTGCGAAATTTGAGGTTTTTTGTGGGAATTGATTGAAGTTGAAGTGAGATTTGATGTGGGTTTTGCTTACATTTCGTTTTGGTGAATGATTTTCATTTAGGTGAAGTACTGCTCGGAAAACAACAAGCAGTTGATTCACTTTTCTACTTGTGAAGTGTATAGGAAACCTTTGGAAGTTTTCTTCCTAAAGATAGCCCTCTTCGTCAGGTACCCCCTCCCTTTTTTTTTTTTTTTTTTTTTCATCACGTTTGTTTTATGATAAAGTTCTTCCTTTGTGTAATTCGAATGGTTTGAATGCATAATTCAGCTTTGGAAATGTCCTATATATGTGTTGATGGTGTGGCATTATACTCTAATGCTTAGACATATGCTGAATTTTGTGAGGTAATACTAATGCTAGCATGCAAATTGTAGATCCAGAGCATTGTGAACAATAAGCCTTGATTGTTTTTGTCTCAAGTAGAACAAGAAATTAGGATTCCAAGTTAACTTGGACTTGAGGTTGAAGAGCTGGGTCCTTGTTTCCTATTTCCTTCTCATACACAATTGTTTTTTGGGTACAAACAGTATTGGATTTTATTTCTTTTGTTTTTTTTTTTTTTTTTTTTGTCCTAATAGCATCGTTATCATATATGTTCTGAGTTGGTGGACATCACTTGATTCTTGTATGAGAGGATGTAAAACTTTTGGGGTTTGTACATTCTTTGTATATGCTTGTGTCCAATTAAAATCTTATATTAATGAATATTTCTTGTGGTCAGGAAGTCAATGGTAGTTTATGATAATAGCAACTTTAGGTTGTAAAATACTAGCATCGGTGGGTCAGAATTGGAGTGTTGAGAGAGAAGAAGAAATGATAGTAATAAGGCCTTGTGTCAAAGCAGTTAGGGAACTAGTGATATAGGTTTCTCTTGGGAACTCCAGATTTGTTCAAGGTTTATACTCTTTTTTTCTTTAAAAAAAGTGTGATGTCATGTTTCGTGTTTCTGGTTGGTTGTTCCGCTTATCTGTCATTGGTGATTAGAAATGCCACTTTTGCCTCTTGCTTTATGAAGTGGAAAGGGTGAAGGAAATAAAAGTAACATGCTCTATAAGATTGCATGCATTTCCATTCCTTGTTTTGGCTCTCTAGTTTCCCTCTTATATGAGGCTATCTATGTTTTCATTATGTAATGTGATTTCTTTGGATGAAGCCACTGTTAGATCAATGCAATGAATTGCATTGAAGTTAGTTGATGCTGTATGATTTGTATTTTGTACTGAAAAATTTATTTCTGGTGTGCTATTGTTTCGTAGGATCCTGCATATTATGTTCTCAAAGAGGATGAATCCCCCTGCATTTTTGGCTCTATTGAGAAGCAGAGATGGTCTATGCATGTGCAAAGCACTTGATCGAGAGGCTGATCTATGGTTCGTCTATCTGTTTGTTGTACTTTTACTTGGTTGTTCCTGAAATGGTATTAGTAATGTAGGTTTCTGATTTAGTTTCTTGTTGTTACAGCTGAGGGTGCGGAAAATGAGTTTACCCCTTTAACTGGATTGGACCTCGGATGGATTTCGTTCCTGGGATTGACGGCCCAAGTGAGGGTGTTCCAAGAGTTCTGGCATGCTTGAGTAATGTATGTGTAATAGTAGTTGTAATCTTCCCTATTTATTTGCTATATTTGGTGTGATTAAATCCTGTTTTCTTCTGTTACAGAATCTTCTTTGTCGTGAGCCACTCAAGCTTGTAGATGGTGGTGAATCTCATAGAACTTTTGTTTATATAAAGAATGCTATTGAAGCTTAATTGTTGATGCTTGTAAGTAAAAAAAAAAATTAAAAATTAAAAAAAAAAAATGAATTAATATTTAGTATGCAAAGGAAGTTGCTCAGTAGTGCAATATTTTTTTCTTCAGGAAAATCCTGCTAGGGCCAATGGTCACATTTTCAATGTGGGCAACCCTAACAATGAAGTTACAGTTAGGTAGCTTGGTGAAATGATGACTGAGGTGAAGAATTTTCTTTGATACTACTTATTCTCTTTAGTTGATTAAGTTGCATTAGCAGTGTTACTTTAAATTTATGCGGAAATGAGGATTGATGTTTCTGCACATTGCAGGTCATGCAAAGTTAAGTGGTGAACCAAAACTGGAGAAACCCACCATTGATGTAAGCTCTCAAGAATGCTATGGAGTGGGATATGATGATTGTGCCAAGAGAATTCCTGACATGACTATTATCAATAAGCAGCTTGGTATATATCCTTGCCTCATCTTTAGTCTAATTGAGCTGTGTATTTGAACAGCATTCTGACTGTGTAATGGGCTTTGCATGACAGGTTGGAATCCAAAGACTTTGCTTTGGGACTTGCTTGGGTCAACCCTCACCTATCAGCACAGGACATATGCCGAGGCTATCAAGAAAGCCATTTACCAATCAGCTGCAATAAGCTAAATAAATATGGGTTTTGGTCCCAATCACGGATCCTTGCTTAGGTGTGCTGTTGTTTGGCAGGTGTTGAAATTTTTTCTAAGGAAGACTAAAGATGTATTTTAATGTCAGATTCGAATATATACTACATTTTTTGTCTGTCTTACGGGTGCCGTTGGTCAAATAGTTCATGGTAGGGCTCAGCAATTTGTGATTGGGATATATGTCTGCAGAATATATCTAGATGTCATTAGGGAACTATATCATATGTTACTGTAATTTGTCACCAGAGCTTTTGCTACGACATTCTGGGGGCAATAAGCCATTATACAAGTGAAGTCGTTTCTGTTTATTTAGGGGATTTGCTTGTAATTCCCCTATTTCGTCCTAAGGGTGTTGTATTCTTTTCGATAATCCTCCTAGGCTCCGAATACCCGATGGAGACCCGGTTACCCGGCGGGGCGGGTATGGTATTGGCAAACCCGCACCGTTGCCATCCCTAATTGGAAGTTTTCTTCCTAAATATAGCCCTCTTCGTCAGGTACCCCTCCCTTTTTCTTTTTTACTTTTTTTTTTTACTTTTATCCTTCTTTTATTGTTTCCTGGGATACCATTCAGATCTGTTTTTTTTTTTTTTTTCTTGACGTTTGTTTTTTGAGAAAGTTCTTCATTTGCATAATTCGAATGGTTTGAATGCATAATTCAGGTTTTGATATGTCCTATATATGTGTCGATGGTGTGGAATTATACTCTAATGCTTAAACATATGCTGAATTTTGTGATGTAATACTAATCCTAGCATGCAAATTGTAGATCCAGAGCATTGTGAACAATAAGCCTTGATTGGTTTTGTCTCAAGTAGAACAAGAAATTAGGATTCCAAGTTAACTTGGACTTGAGGTTGAAGAGGTGGGTCCTTGTCTTGCCTGATGTCAATATCTTTATATATTTTTCTATGAATATAAATATATCAGTATAAGAATATAAATATATTATCAATTTCCTATTTCCTTCTCATATACAATTTTTTTTTTGGTACAAACATTATTGGATTTTATTATTATTATTTTTTTTGTCCTAATAGCTTCATTATCATATATGCTCTGAGTTGGTGGACATTACTTGACATCTTCTATGAGAGGATGTAAAACTTTTGGGTTTGTACATTCTTTGCATATGCTTGTGTCCAATTCAATTTTATATTAATGAATATTTATGGTGGTCAGGAAGTCAATGGTAGTTTTAGATAAAAGCAACTTTAGGTTGTAAAATACTGGCATCGGTGGGTCAGAATTGGAGTGTTGAGAGGGAAGAAGAAATGATAATAATAAGGCCTTGTGTCAAAGCAGTTAGGAAAATACTGATATAGGTTTCTCTTGGGAACTCCAGATTTGTTCAAGGTTTATACTCTTTTTTTCTTTAAAAAAACTGTAATGTCATGTTTCGTGTTTCTGGTTGGTTGCTCTGCGTATCTGTCATTGGTGAGTAGAAATGCCACTTTTGCCTCCTTGCTTTATGAAGTGGAAAGGGTGAAGGAAACAAAAGTAATGTGCTCTATAAGATTGTATGCATTTTAATTCCTTGTTTTGTCTCTCTGGTTTCCCTCTTATATGAGGCTGTCTACGTTTCATTATGTAATGTTATTTCTGGATGAAGCCACTGTTAGATCAATGCAATGAATTGCATTGAAGTTAGTTGATGCTGTATGATTTGTATTTTGTACTGAAAAATTTATTTCTGGTTTGCTATTTTTTCATAGGATCCTGCATATTATGTTCTCAAAGAGGATGAATCCCCCTGCATTTTTGGCTCTATTGAGAAGCAGAGATGGTCTATGCATGTGCAAATCACTTGATCGAGAGGCTGATCTATGGTTCGTCCATCTGTTTGTTTTACTTTTACTTGGTTGTTCCTGAAATGGTATTAGCAATGTAGGTTTCTGATTTAGTTTCTTGTTGTTTATAGCTGAGGGTGTGGAAAATGGTATTGAGTTTTCCATTGTTGGACCCTTTAACTGGATTGGACCTCGGATGGATTTCATTTCTGGGATTGACGGCCCAAGTGAAGGTGTTCCAAGAGTTCTAGCGCGCTTTAGTAATGTATGTGTGATAGTAGTTGTAATCATCCCTATTTATTTGCTATTTTTGGTGTGATTAAATCCTGTTTTCTTCTGTTACAGAATCTTCTTTGTCGTGAGCCACTAAAGCTTGTAGATGGTGGTGAATCTTATAGAACTTTTGTTTATATAAAGGATGCTATTGAAACTTTAATTGTTCATGATTGTAAGTAAAAAAAAAAAAAATTGAATTAATATTTAGTATGCAAAGGAAGTTGCCCAGTAGTGCGATATTATTTTCTTCAGGAAAATCCTGCTAGGGCGAATGGTCACATTTTCAATGTGGGCAACCCTAACAATGAAGTTACAGTTAGGTAGCTTGGTGAAATGATGACTGAGGTGAAGAATTGTCTTTGATACTACTTCTTCTCTTTAGTTGATTAAGTTGCATTAGCAGTGTTACTTTAAATTTATGTGGATATGAGGATTGATGTTTCTGCACATTGCAGGTTTATGCAAAGGTAAGTGGTGAACCAAAACTGGAGAAACCCACCATTGATGTAAGCTCTCAAGAATGCTCTGGAGTGGGATAATGATGATAGTGACAAGAAAATTCCTGACATGACTATTTTCAATGAGCAGCTTGGTATATATCCTTGCCTCATCTGTAATCTAATTGAGCTGTGTGATTGAACAGCATTCTGACTGTGTAATGGGCTTTGCATGACAGGTTGGAATCCAAAGACTTCGCTCTGGGACTTGCTTGGGTCATTTTTTTTTCTGTCATACTGGTGCAGTTAGTGAAATAGTTCATGGTAGGGCTCAGCAATTTGTGATTGAGATGCATGTCTGCAGAATATATCTTGATGTCCTTAGGGAACTATATCATATGTTACTGTAATTTGTCACCAGAGCTTTTGCTACGACATGCTGAGGGCAATAGGCCATTATACAAGTGAAGTCGTTTCTGTTTATTTAGGGGATTTGCTTGTAATTCCTCTGTTTTGTCCTAAGAGTGTTGTATTCTTTTCGATAATCCTCCCAGGCTCTTGTTTTTCTTTTTATTTATTATTAGTTTATTAATTTCATGCATTTTGCAAAATATTAGACAAATCAAAGACTATTTAACCGAAGGATATATGGTGTTAATTTTAGTGTTTATAAAAAACACAATGTCCTATTTATTTGTCATAATTAAGCATCTAAATTGTGTTTGATTTATTTGATTTTTTGTAAGAATGATCATTGAATGAAGATTTAAAAATGAAAGGTTTCGATTGTTAAATTACAACACGAAGTGGGTCGGCCCTACAAGGAACCCCTTAGAGGGGATATACAATTTAATTATTTTATGTAAGGTATGTTACCTGAGTCCCTTAAATAGAGGAAGCTTTCACTCTTTGCTTAATGCTTATCAACATTGCTATGTTAGACTTGATATTTAATTTTTGTTGGAGAAGAACTGGATTCTCTCTCTCTCTCTCTCTCTCTCTCTCTCTCTCTCTCTCTCTCTCTCTCTCCCGAACCCACTTAGAACATTAAAATCTCTAATGCAATTGTGCAACTCAACGAAATGTATGGGAGAAGTCAACAAATATAAATAAAGAAATGGAATACCAAACAAAACATCCAAATAAGTATCAAATCCTTGATATTTCAATTTTCCATGTTCATGACCCCGCAGGACAACAACCCATGTGCTCCGTTGCTTTTGTGGAATGGTGGCCCAAAGGATGGTGTAAAACAAAAACAAAAAACCAATTTTTTAAAATTAAATCAACACCCGGCCAATTCAATATTCCCCAATAGAGTGAACACCCAACCTAACCAAATTCCCTAAACCCCAAAGGTATCAGTTAAACATGTGTGTGATGACCAAAAATATCCTCAATATTTTTTATTGATAAGGCACCTCAGCTCATGGAGATGGAATGGTTAACTTAAATAATGGAATATGATAAAATAAGATACGATATTAAATTTGGAAGGTTTAAGTGCGAAATTAAAATCTAAATAGTAAAAGCGAGACACTAAACTAGAGGTATTGTTAAAATTAATCCAAAATAAAAATTAGCCCCAAATTAAACAACTAACCTGATTGTTAGCCATCCCAACAATCAGTTGACTAGCAGTTGTGAACAATCAGTTGACTAGCAGTTGACTAGCAGTTGTTAGCCATCCCAACAATCAGTTGACTAGCAGTTGTTAGCCATCCCAAATTAAACAACTCTCCTTGTTTGACTAGCAGTTGTGGGATGTAAAAGCAGCCCACTCCCACAATCCCACTAAGTGAAATTTCCGAAGGAGATATCAGCAAGAAGGGAATTTCTGAGAGGCCAACATAGATCTAGAGATTATACCAAGAAGCTCGTTCTCTGAGAATCAGACATCACAACTGAACAATTGTTTCACTTACTGTTTCTGATCACTAGCTTTCCTCTTTATCTTTCATTTCCCTGTCTGTCCAGCTAAACAAACAAGTCATGGCTCTTGAAGTTGGTGCAGCGGTTCTTTCTTCTGTTCTCTCTGTTCTCTTTGACAGGATGGCATCCCGTCCGGTCCTTGACTTCATCCGAGGACACAAAGTCACTGCTGGGCTGCTCCAGAAGTTGAAGTTGAAGTTGTTGTCAGTGACTGCAGTGCTGGATGATGCAGAAGAGAAGCAAATCAGAAACCCGATAGTGAGGAAGTGGCTTGATGAGCTTAAAGATGCTCTCCATCATGCAGAGGACCTGTTGGATGAGATCAAGACTGAAGCCCTGCGACGCAAGGTGGAAGAAGAAGAATCTGGGAGCAGCAGCACTCGTCAGGTACACAATATCACTTCTCCTTCCTTGCATGAACTTGACAAAACTCTTGAACCCAGAATATTGGAGATTCTTGAGAGGTTAGAACTTATTGTAAGTGAAAAAGATGTGCTTGGTTTGAAAGAAGATGTTAAGGATAGCCTACATGCATATGCAAGGTTACCTACAACTTCTTTGCCTTTGGGAGAAGACTCTGTATTTGGAAGGGAGAAGGAGAAGGACAACATCATCAAATTATTGCTAGCGGATGACGTGACTGGCAATAAGATAAGCGTGATTCCCATTGTGGGCTTGGGTGGGATTGGGAAGACCACTCTTGCTCAACTAGTATACAACAATGATCGAGTACAGCAACATTTTCACCTCCGAGCATGGGTTTGTGTTTCGGAAGAATTTGATGTTGTCAAAATAACACAAACAATTTGTGGGTCAGTCACTTCAGGAACGTGTGATCATATCACAGACCTAGATAGGCTTCAAGTTAATCTCAAGGAGGCTTTGACGGGGAAAAAGTTTCTCTTTGTTCTTGATGATGTTTGGAAAGTGAATCATTCCCAATTGGATCTCTTAACTCGTCCCTTTGAGAACGGAAGCCATGGAAGCAAGATCATTGTCACAACACGTATTGACGATGTTGCATCTAGGATGGGCACTCTTGGTCAAATTCACCGTCTGGAGCAAATTTCTGAGGACCATTGCTGGTTAATATTTGCAAAACATGCCTTACAAAATGCAGGAGTGAATACACATCCAGATCTTGAAGTAGTCGGAAGACAAATTGTTACAAAGTGTAAAGGTCTTCCTTTAGCTGCAAAATCACTTGGGAGTTTATTACGCTCTAAATTAGATCCGGAGGAATGGGAAAAGATACTGAAGAGTGAAATATGGGAGTTGTCAGATATGGAGATTCTGCCGGCTCTATGGTTGAGTTACCATTATCTACCTCCACATCTCAAGCGTTGTTTTATGTATTGTTCAATATTTCCCAAAGATTATGTATTTGAAAAATCAAAATTGATTTTGATGTGGATGGCTGAAGATCTCTTACAACCTAAAAACAAGAATATAACCATGGAAGAAACTGGGGAGGAATACTTTAATGATCTAATGTCAAGGTCATTTTTTCAACGTTCCGAGTGTCTATTCTCAAGTGGTTTCATCATGCATGACCTTGTTAATGATTTAGCAAAATTTTTATCCAGAGAATTTTGTGTTAGGTTGGAGAACAATGATGACTTTGTCAACATTGTGAGCAAAACTCGTCATTTTTCGTATATGAAGGGACTTGATTCTGATGGCTCAGAGAAATTGGAAGCTTTATATGAGGCCAAACATTTACACACTTTTCTACCCTTACCATCATTAAATGTATATGGTGTACTGCATGATCTCTTGCCCGCGCTGCAATATCTAAGATTGATCAATTTATCAAGATATGATATTGGTGAGTTGCCAAATTCAATCGGTAGCTTGAAGCATCTTAGGTACTTGGATTTATCTTACAGTGGAATCCAAAAGTTACCTGAGACGATGTGTACTTTATATAATTTACAGACGTTATTGTTGGATTGGTGCCGTGATCTTGCTGAGTTGCCAACTAACTTTGGAAGACTAATCAGCTTGCGCCATCTTAATATCAGGAGATACCGAAAGTTGGAAAAAATGCCACCACATATGGGGAGATTGAGAGATCTACAAACGTTAGAAGGTGAGTTTGTCCTAGACAAACACACTGGGCGTAACATTGCAGAGTTGAAGGAGCTTAAGTCTTTGCGCGGACAACTTTATATTTCTGGGCTTCATAATATTGTGAGGGCCGAGGATGCTTTGGAGGCCAATATGAGGGATAAGAAGTATCTCAATCAACTATTTTTGGCATGGGGAGGTGATACTGAGGATTCAAAAAAAGATGGAGAAGTGCTTGCCAACCTCCAACCTCATACAAACCTAAAAATACTCACGATCCTTTCTTATGGGGGTACAAGATTTCCTGGTTGGTTAGGAGATCATTCTTCCTCCAATCTAGTTTCTCTAAAACTTGAGAAATGTGAATATTGTTTCTTCTTGCCACCACTTGGGCAGTTACCCTCCCTCAGAGAGCTTGAAATTATTGAGTTAAATGGAGTGGTGTCCATAGGCCCTGAGTTTTATGGTGACGATACTTGTGGAATAAGGGTGCCATTTAGATCTCTGCAAGTTTTGAAATTCAAAAGTATGCGGGAGTGGCAAGAATGGTCTTATGTTGGAGGCAATCAAGAGGGTGGAGCTTTTCCTAATCTTTGTGAGCTTGAGTTGAGGGATTGTCCCAAGCTAAGCGGGAGATTCCCGTTAGACTACTTCCCAAAGCTTGAAAAGCTCAGAATCTGGTACGCTAATGTAGAATCCCTTGCTACTTCCCAATGCCCTAAACTCCTCATATCCCTCACTAAATTGGACATACAAGATTGCCCAAATTTGGTGTGTTTTCCCGATGGAGGGCTACAAGCGCCCAACTTGACCAAGATGAAGATCCGCTTCTGTGAGAAACTGAGGTCACTGCCAGAAGAGATGCACACCCTTCTCCCATCTCTTGAGACTATGAGGATACAACATTGTCCAGAATTGGAATCATTTCCGGAAGGGGGATTGCCATCAAAATTACAATCACTTTATATCTATTCCTGCAAAAAAGTGATTGCAAAGCGTATGCAGTGGGGTCTACAAAGACTCACCTGTCTCAAGGATTTGGGTGTCGGCTTCAAAGGATGTGAAGAAGTAGATTCGTTTCCGGAGGAGGGGCTGCTGCCCACCACTCTCACTTCTCTCACCATCTCCCATCTTAAGACCGTGAACGGCAAGGAGTTGAGACACCTCACCTCTCTTCACGCGTTGACTCTAAGTGGATGCCCTGAGCTCCAGTGCTTGCCAGATGCAGGGCTACCCACTTCTCTTTCTGATCTACAAATAGTAGGTTGTCCTAAGCTCCAGTGCTTGCCAGATGCAGGGCTACCCACTTCTCTTTCTGAACTAGCAATCTGGTATTGTCCTAAGCTCCAGTGCTTGACAGATGCAGGGCTACCCGCTTCTCTTTCTCGACTAGAAATAGATAGTTGTCCTTTGCTAGAACAACGGTGCCAGAGAGAGACAGGGGAAGATTGGCCCAAGATTGCTCACATCCCCAAGATAAGCATCGATGGCCAACGAATATGATCGATGTGCGACGTCCATGATTGGGTCCCACTTTAATTATTCCATCTCAGTCAGGTACTAATTCTGCAGTCTATGCTTGTAAATTTCATTTTTCAGCAGCGAATCTAAAAGCCCTTACTTTGATCAAACATATATGCATATTCAACAGATCGACATCCAATCGATTGAAATCTCCCCTGGTTTCAAATTTCTCTTACTATTTCTTTTTCGACATATTAGTTTTTACATTTTTTGCTTACTCTTTCTTTCTCCTTAAAATTCAGAAACAAAGTAGATCCAATGGCTGTGTAGACTCCTCTAGTTTACGGTTTGTTCAAATTCCAATGCAAGTCTTAATTCCATTTTAGTGAATTGAGGTTATTCAACATAAGATAAGTTATGTGTAAGATAAGATTTAAACTCAGGTTTAGAAGGATTGCTAGAAATTTCAGAAGTAAGGGAAGACAATAGAATTGCTGAAAATGCCAGATGGGCAAGAATATAAGAAGATATGAACTCAAGAAACAGTTTCTTAGTAGGCTAAGCAGATTAAGACAACGAGAAGATTGAACCTCTTAAAAGATAAAGATAGAGACTGAATTCACTCCAGGTGATTCACACCCAAACTTGGTTTCACACCAAAAATTTCCTTTCTCAAGTTAGAGACCAGAAAATGTTTTGATAACCATTTTGAATCCTAATTAAGAAGACATAGAGTGCAGTTTGAAATATCAATCAATACCAGCTGGTACTGAATTTGGATATGTCCTATATATGTGTTGATGGTGTGGCATAATACTCTAATGCTTAAACATATGCCGAATTTTGTGATATAATACTAATGCTAGCATGCAAATTGTAGATCCAGAGCATTGTGAACAATAAGCCTTGATTGTTTGTCTCAAGTAGAACAAGAAATTAGGATTCCAACTTAACTTGGACTTGAGGTTGAAGAGCTGGGTCCTTGTCTTGCCTGATGTCAATAACTTTATACATCTTTTTCTAAGAATATAAATATATTAGTATAAGAATAGTTCTTAATTTATCAATTTCCTATTTCCTAATAGTATACAATTGTTTTTTGGGTACAAACAGTATTGGATTTTTTTTTTTTTGGTCCTAATAGCATCATCATCTTATATGTTCTGAGTTGGACATTACTTGATTCTTGTATGAGGATGTAAAACTTTTGGGGTTTGTACATTCTTTGTATATGGTTGTGTCCAATTCAATTTTTATATTAATGAATATTTCTTGTGGTCAGGAAGTTGATGGTAGTTTATGATAATAGCAACTTTAGGTTGTAAAATACTGGCATCTGTGGGTCAGAATTGGAGTGTTAAAAGAAAAAGAAATGATAGTAATAAGGCCTTGTGTCAAAGCAGTTAGGGAAATAGTGATATAGGTTTCTCTTGGGAACTCCAGATTTGTTCAAGGTTTATACTCTTTTTTTTTTCTTTAAAAAAACTGTGATGTCATGTTTCATGTTTCTGGTTGGTTGCTCCGCTTATCTGTCATTGGTGATTAGAAATGCCACTTTTGCCTCTTGCTTTATGATGTGGAAAGGGGGAAGGAAACAAAAGTAACGTGCTCTATAAGATTGCATGCATTTCCATTCCTTGTTTTGGGTCTCTAGTTTCCCTCTTGTATGTGTGATAGTAGTTGTAATCTTCCCTATTTATTTGCTATTTTTGGTGTGATCAAATCCTGTTTTCTTCTGTTACAGAACCTTCTTTGTCGTGAGCCACTCAAGCTTGTAGATGGTGGTGAATCTCATAGAACTTTTGTTTTTATAAAGGATGCTATTGAAGCTTAATTGTTGATGCTTGTAAGTAAAAAAAAAAAAAAAAAAAAAATTGAATTAATATTTAGTATGCAAAGGAAGTTGCCCAGTAGTGCAATATTGTTTTCTTCAGAAAAATCCTGCTAGGGCGAATGGTCACATTTTCAATGTGGGCAACCCTAACAATGAAGTTACAGTTAGGTAGCTTGGTGAAATGATGACTCAGGTGAAGAATTGTCTTTGATACTACTTCTTCTCTTTAGTTGATTAAGTTGCATTAGCAGTGTTACTTTAAATTTATGTGGATATGAGGATTGATGTTTCTGCACATTGCAGGTTTATGCAAAGGTAAGTGGTGAACCAAAACTGGAGAAACCCACCATTGATGTAAGCTCTCAAGAATGCTCTGGAGTGGGATAATGATGATAGTGACAAGAAAATTCCTGACATGACTATTTTCAATGAGCAGCTTGGTATATATCCTTGCCTCATCTGTAATCTAATTGAGCTGTGTGATTGAACAGCATTCTGACTGTGTAATGGGCTTTGCATGACAGGTTGGAATCCAAAGACTTCGCTCTGGGACTTGCTTGGGTCATTTTTGTTTCTGTCATACTGGTGCAGTTAGTGAAATAGTTCATGGTAGGGCTCAGCAATTTGTGATTGAGATGCATGTCTGCAGAATATATCTTGATGTCCTTAGGGAACTATATCATATGTTACTGTAATTTATCACCAGAGCTTTTGCTAGGACATGCTGGGGGCAATAGGCCATTATACAAGTGAAGTCGTTTCTGTTTATTTAGGGGATTTGCTTGTAATTCCTCTGTTTTGTCCTAAGGGTGTTGTATTCTTTTCGATAATCCTCCCAGGCTCTTGTTTTTCTTTTTATTTATTATTAATTTATTAATTTCATGCATTTTGCAAAATATTGGACAAATCAAAGACTATTTAACCGAAGGATATATGGTGTTAATTTTAGTGTTTATAAAAAACTCAATGTCCTATTTATTTGTCATAATTAAGCATCTAAATTGTGTTTGATTTATTTGATTTTTTGTAAGAATGATCATTGAATAAAGATTTAAAAAGTGAAAGGTTTTGATTGTTAAATTACAACACGAAGTGGGTCGGCCCTACAAGGAACCCCTTAGAGGGGATTTACAATTTAATTATTTTATGTAAGGTATGTTACCTGAGTCCCTTAAATAGAGGAAGCTTTCACTCTTTGATTATTCATTTAAATAAGTTTATAAGAGGATTCTTTGTGTGACCAACTCTACATTAGAGTTTGATGATCGGAGTCCTCTATTTTTAAGTCTTCATTCAAGGATCACCTATGAAAAAAAATTAGACAAATAGGAGACTAATTAACCATTTGATTAGATGCTGATAATTTTAGTGTTTATCAGAAGCACTATGTCTATCTATTTAATTTGTTACAATTAAGTATTTAGATTGTGTTTGATTAATCTAATTTTTTGTAAGAATAATCCTTGAATGAAGAACTATTACATAGAATCATTGAACTACAATGCAAAATGGGTTACAAGAGATCTCATAAAGAAGACTACATACAATATAATTAGAATGCTACTATTCTTACCCTTTTGTCCTATTTTCCTACCCACCATTTTATAAAAATATTAATCACTTGTTTAATTTTTGTGAAATGACCTCTAAAGACTTATGTAAACAAAAATATAGTTTACCCATCCACTTCTCTACACCCACATAAACTAATTTCATTTTCTCTTCGTATTCCACACTTTAATATACAAGGAAAACCACTTTAGATTCATGAACAATAATTTCTTTTTCTTTTTGTCTTCTGCAGAGTAATTCACAATTTGACCCTAAAATATTGTTTCCAACATATGATTTTGTCTTTCCCAAATTTCCCTTGTTTTTCTAATTGTTTTGTTTGATTTCTTCTCTTATTCACAATCACACCCTAATATAAAAGTTCTTAGGAACATTACAAAGTTATAATTTATGGGTTTATTTAACCTGCCCCCTCCTCTCTCACTCTTTTCCTATTTGATCTAGGAGTATGTATGAGGTTGTATATTGGTTCAAAATTTGGTGGGTGAATAGAGTTTATGGTTTATGGAAGAAAGAGAATATGGAGAAAGAAATTTGGTGGAAAAAGTGTTTATTAGTAAGGGTATTTTAGGGACATTGGCGGATGAAAAAAAGAGGATTATTATTTCTTAAAATTTAAAGGGGTGTAATTATAGGGTGGGTGAAAAATAGGACATGGAGGTGGGAATAGTAGCACTCTATAATTATTATGCATATATAAAGACTCTTACATTAGTCCCTTAAGCTTTCATTAATCATTTAAATAAAGCTATTATACAATTCTTTGTGAGGCCCACTTCACATTAGAATTCGATAATCAAAGCCGTCTATTATTTAAGTCTCCCTTTAAGAATCACCTATGCAAAAAATTAGACAAATCAAAAATTATTTAGGGCCAGTTTGGTATTGCTGTGTGAAAAAATAGCTGTGAGGTAAAACAGCTGTGAAGTAAAGTCAGCTGTAAAGTAAAGCAGCTGAGTGTTTGGTAAAGTATGTTTTCAAAAGTGCTGTGAGTGCAAAAAACAGTATCAAAGTGTTTAGTAAATGTTAATGTAAAAGTGCTGTGACTGTGTATAATAACTAAAATAGACATGATGCTAAAAATGTCTTTCACTTATTTGTTTGGTAAAAATAAAATGTGTTTTACTTGTTTTTTAAATTGTTGGCTACAAATTTTTATTAGCATTAATTTTTCTAAGAACAATATTATTAAATAACTATGTCTATTATTTTTTTAGATATATCATAATTTTAATCGTGCAAATAAAATATCATAATTAATTATCACAACATAAAATATAACTAACAATGAACATATTTTTTAATTTAAAATAAACAAATTAAAAGTATAGAAATCAATGAGGATATTATGGGTAAAATAAAATATTCATTGTTGCTGTGATTCACTGCAGTTTTCAAAAGCACCTAGAAACCTGCTTTCTGTTTTTGTTGTGGGGAGTTGAGAATTGTGGGGAAAAGCAGTTTTTAATTTTTTTACCAAACACCAAAACTGCTGTAGGTGATTGAGAATTGTTTTCCACAGCAGTTTTTGGGTCTTCCACCGCAATCCCAAACGGGGCCTTAGACACGTAATTGTATATATATAATCACACTTACCGTATATGTAATCACACTTACCCAATATGTACGTAACCAGACTTACCAAAGGAGTGGTATGAAAAAGACAATTTAAGGAAAAGATGAAACAACAATCATTTAGAAAAAGAAAATATAAGGATAAGACAAATAGCAATTAATTAGCAATTATTTAGAAAAATAACAATATAAAGATAAGACAAAAAAAAAAACAATCATTTAGCAATAATTCAGAATTAAATAAATATAATAAAAAGCCAAACAATTGGCATTTAGGGTATACAAAAAAAAGTAATATAATAAATTGAGAAATAAATATTAAATATGTATGAGATAAGTGGTCATAAAAAATTATGAAGTAAATTTCAAAATTATATATTAATTTAATAAAAAAATTTAACATATATATTGGATTAAGGATTAAATTTTTAGAGTCAAAATTATTAGTTAAATTACATGTGTAGGACTTTGCCATAGCTAGAAGCAAATAACAATTTAATTATATTTGATATTTGATATTTAATCTTAATTTTCTATTTAATTATTTTGCATAAAGTCTGATGTATATATATATATATATATATATTGTACGTACATAAAGGGAACTTTCATTAATCTCTTAAATGTAGTTCGATGATCGAAATTGTCCATGTTTATGTCTTTATTTTAGTATTTATCAGATATTATTTAACGATTTAATCAATTATTTGATTAAATAGAGATAATTTTAGTGTTTATCTAAAACAATATGCTTGTCTATTTATATTGTAACAATTAAGTGTCTAAATGATGTCTGATTTATCTAATATATATTTTTTTTGTAAAAATGATTATCGAAAGAAGACTTAAAAAGTAGATAGTTTTGATCATTGAACTACAACAAGAAGAGGACTGGCTGCATGAACTTCTCTCTAACAAACTCTTCCCACCATGATGTGAACTGTGAGGTAGCCTCGGTCGAAAGCGGCCGAGCAACCAAAACCAAAGCCAAAGCGTTATGAGCATTGTGAGTATTGGCGGAAGAGACACCGCCAAGAGCTCAAGCGGTTAAAAGACAAATGTAGGGGTTTTAGGCAATACTGAACAAACCCAAAGTTGGAAGACCCATAATGGACCAAGAACATGGGCGTCCATGCCATTGATCACAATCTCACCTAAGCAACGATATAAGTAGGCAAGCAGGTAAGGTGCCAAAGCTAGAGACTATTCACTTGAAACAAGCATGTCGGTCAGCCAGGCAAACTCAAGAAGGCCTTTTCCGACCTTTCAAACAAAAAAAAACTTACAAAGACAGTAAAAGAGGAAATTAAAGGAGGATGTTCATACTTTTTTGGAAGCTGCCGGTTTCCAGCCTTAGTAATTTTAAATTCTAATATGCACTTTAATTTATTCGTTCTTCATTTTCTTGCATTTTCATTAAATTCCGGTTTTATTTGTTTTTCTCTAGTTAATTAATTAGATTATGCATTTACTGTTCACACTCGCGTTGTTTCTTATATTTCAAGGGTTATCTTTGCTTTGATTTTGTTTTCACACTCCATTGTTATTTGTTAGACTTTGATTTTGCATCCATTACTCGCACTTTCACATTCACAAATCGCATCACCATCACACCCAACCAATAGAGCACTACCCTAAGTCCTTGCGGCCAAGGTAGAACCTACGGCCGAGATTGTGTTCCTTCCCTGACCACAATTTCTTGACTGAAGAACGGATTCGCACAACTCATCAACAAATATACGCTTGGCCTCCGACCACGTATTGGCACGCGTAACGCATGTGAATGACATAGTTTCCCTAAACACACGGCCCTCTCAACACGTGGCCGAGAGAAATTAGAGGCTAACAGATGTGGATCATGTGTGTATGTGCTAGCTTTATGCAACATATATATAATATATATATATAGGAAGTCTCCATTGTAGGATCCTACAAATAAAATTATTTGTAGGATACCTCATGGGGCCCACTTCTATGTAGTATTTCAACAATCTGAACAGTCTATTTTTTAGACCTCTATTTATAAATCATTCTTCCAAAAAAAGCCAAATCGGAAATCATTTGCCTATGTAACTTTGATCAAACAAATGGACAGTTTTATCGAAAATTTTTAGTTCGTCTATTAGTTTGATCAAAGTTAAATATGCAAATGATTTCTGATTTGACTAATTTTTTGCAAGAATGATCTATGAATAGAGATCTAAAAAATAAACGTTCAGATTGTTGAAAATATATGGAAGTGGGCCCCATGAGGTATCCTACAAATAATTTTATTTGTAGGATCCTACAATGGAGTCTTCTTGATATATACACACATACAGGCTCCTTCTATTGAGGTATACGTCAACTTATTTATGTTGAGGTATGACCTTGTTGGGGTCCTGACGAGTCGTTTTGTGTCAATCCGAACAATTTATTTTTTACATATTCATTGATAGATCATCCTTGCAAAAAATTAGCCAAATCGGAAATCATTTGTCTATCTAAATTTGATCAAAGAAATGGACGAACCAAATATTTTCGATAAAACCGTCCATTTGTTTTATCAAAATTAGATAGGCAAATGATTTCCGATTTGACTAATTTTTTACAATGATAATCTATCAATGAAGATGTAAAAAATGAACGGTTTGGATCGACACAAAAAGACTCGTATGGGCTCCAACAAGGTCATACCTCAACATAAATAAGTTGAGATATACCTCAATAGAAGGAGCCTATATATATGATGTTTGCTTGACAAGAAATAGCCATTGTAGCATGAATTACACTTTAACATAAGATTTTTTGCTTTCCTTTATTTGACCTCACAAATAGAAATCATAATTAATGACCAAAAGATAAAACCACCGATCCGATTATCTGTTTGGTTTAATCTTAAACTTCATTCATGTCCAATGATTCATAAAATTGTGCATTTGTCTCCACTCCACAAATCTAAAGATTAAATCTGCATAGGATAGGGAATTTAATATGTATGTGGATTTCTGTACGTCCTACAGCTTTTTCTTGCTGTTGGCACTAAGTTGCCGTTGGAGCATGTATTTACTCAATTGCCCCTGAGGTTGCTGAGAAACACATTGTTATTGAAGGGGACTTGGTTGGACATTTATGCAAATCAAGGTGGAAGTGGTAGATTTATTATTATATTTGGTGCCTCAATCTCTTTGAGGTACAATATTCATTTAATTCCTGCATAATGGGAATAATTAGTTATATTATCCCAAGACTTGTTATCGGGTAAGGTCATGTTCATGTGTGTGTGTGTGTATTCTTTGGAATATATTAATATATCTGTGTTTCATAAATCTGATTATCTGAATGTTTATTTTATTTTATTTTTTTTTTTTGTGAATGCCATTATGCCAATATCCATTCTCTGGGCATTTGTTCAGTTTGTTTGCGGCTATAGTACCTTACCACTCTACGCAATTGTCACACAGGTGAGTTGCAGGATTAATATTTAGAATTTCTACAATTGCATCAATTTTTGTTATTCTTTTGTTAGAGATTTTGGACTGTGAGATTCCTATATATGATTACTTGTAATGAAGATGGGAAGTTCATTCAAGAAGCCTATATTTTGATAGATCAAAATGAAATGCCTCTCTCGGTTTCACTCAAACCCACCATGATACTTAGGAATCTCAAGTGAATGAACTTGAGATTGAAGTCAAGTGATTTGATGCAATAGAATGAAGTCAAGTGATTTGATGCATTGCAATGTACATTGCTTAAACTTTATCTAGACAGACAAAAGCTCATTTGTTCTATGTAGTTTTGACATTTTATTTACTTTTTATTGTAAATTAATTTCATCGACATCCCAAAGTTTATACATTCAACTTAATTCTTTTCACAAAAAGAAAAAACTTAGAATCAAGTTTGGTAGATGATTAGATCATAAGTTGACCCAATGTTCACACATCCATCATTGCTAGACACATCAAAACAATAAAATTTCAGAAATTCAAGTCTCTTTTTTTAATTTTTTTTTTAATTTTTTTATTTAAGTGAGGAGGGAAGAAGGTTCGAATCCGGATGTGTAAAGGGGAGAGCTTTTGTCCTGGGCCAACTAAGCCAACCCCAATTCACATTTCAAGTCTCTTTTTAAGCTTAATAGAAGAAAATAAGCTCATATTCTTTTTTGACATCTATGTTCCCATGTCTGCCAAGGAGCATTTTTACTTATTCAGTATACCTTACATATATCATGAGTAGGAAAGGCATGCAATTCCGCCGAGATATAAGGGCAGTGGTTGGAACTTGGCAGTATAATAATGAATTAATGATTGCCATCAAGGTATAATATAATCACTATGAGAAAATTAGCAGTATAACAATTATCAAACATTTCTTTCATTTTGAATAAAATTGATTGCCATACATATGCTGCAAACAGTAGGCCAAGCTACTTCCTCTCCTGTAGTACAAGTCTAATAGTTGAAAATCTGAATTTCATGCGATGCCCGCAGCCTCCATTTGGTATGCAAAATGGACATCTTTGACCCAAATTAAGTGGACATCTTGGATTTTGTGGTGGGACTTCGCATATTCTACCAGCTGCTTAATTGTTTCTGGACTTTGGAATTGTGAGAGGATCTACCACCCTTGTCTTTGTAGGTATTTCTGGAGGTGGAGGCAAGAGTTTTTCGTCCTCCACGGGCAGCTGTTATGGCACATCGTCTAACCTTGTTCAAGCGCTTTATCAGCTCAGCATCATTGTCATTCACGGCCTCTTCATCTCCCTCCTGTGAAAACAAGACTACTGTAAGGGCTTCCTAAACAATAATATCTGCCAGGCCACAACTGACAGCACACTCCAAAGCCTAGCCAAATGAGAACTTTTACTCTCTGTAGAAAGCACAGTATAAAGACAGAATAATTCAAGACCTACCTTGTCGTTCGCATCTTGATATTCAGGTTCACTACTTGGACCTGCTTCACAGTTTCTTATATTGCCCTCTACTTCACCTTCCTCATCATGCTCTAAAGTCTGATCCCGATGAATTACAACAAAGCATAAGTACAAACTCACAATGTATGATTCAAGAATGCAAATACTATTAACAGATACAATATAACTAAGCTGGATTAACCAAGCACACAATAAGAAGCACTGCCCAAATAAGAACCCTTTTTTTTCTTTTTCTGAATAACTTACTAGAATGCCTATCCAAATAAGAGAAATTTTACAATCAAAAGATACTTTTTCCACTACCCAATTTCTTATTATTATACAAACAAACACAAGAAATCTCCATTTACTCTGCAAATACAATATCATTTATGATTTCACCAATCTTCATTCTGATATAAAGTAATTACTTAAGACCTCAATTTGTGACTTAGATCACTTTAATTTATTTGTGATATCAACATCAAGTGAAAAAAATGTACCTGATCTAGCAAATGCAGCGAATCCAACACCCTTCATATTTGCTTCATGTAACACAGAGACGTGTGTGCCATATCCAGTATCTTCATCACCAGAACTAGAATCCTTTTCAATCCCTCCTTCAATGAACTGCATGCAACAATGTGGTATTGAAGAACATTATTACATTCATATATGTTTAGTATTTGACAGCAGAAGCGTTAAAGTAAAAGGCATAACCCACAAACAGATTTAGCAAGGAAAGTACAAATGTTATGACATGAGTCTGAGACTTTGAATACCATACACGTGATAACACAAAGTGACCACTTTTGATATAATGGTTAAATTATCCAAAAGGCACAAAATCAACCAATTGTCACTCAAAGAACCCAAAGCAGGTGAAAAAACATGAGTGCTTCTGAAGTACAATTAAGATTGTGACCACAGCCTTGACTATACTGCAGTCAATGTCCCATGAAATGTTTTGCCTAAAGGATGGGGGATATTCCATGTAAAAAATAAAAGAGTTCTAAAAATATTTTTAAGTAGCAAGAGACTATCAGAATATCCAATAGGCTATGGAATTTAATGCGGGTATAGTATATATATGGCTCCACGAATACACATAGAGAATGTGGCAATTAAATCTACCATGATTCACAGCATGATACCTTCTCAATGTCTTCCTGGTCCTTCCTAGTAAACCCACTGGCAGCAAGTTCCTTGTCCAGAAAACCAGAATCCTTGGCTATTGAAGAAAAACAAGGCCTGCCACTCACATCTGTGTCTACCTCTGTGCCATCAGTATCATCTGGGCATTCTTGAAAAGACATATTGAACCTGAGAGAAAAAATCATAACAAACTAGAGTAAGCCTTTATCCCAAACTTTCTTTTCTCATGGGCTTATAGAGGATCTATGAACCAGTGGTTGACACCAATTGTGTAGGAGGTAACCAGTGGTTGTTGTGAGTCACTAGAAAAGGTACAAAAACAAGTCTCCTAGACTGTCATTCTGTGGATGTTTTTCTAATTCTTATGCTGACAGTTAGCCTTTTTAATTATGGCTTCAAATATCAATTAGCTGCCAGCCTGCACGTTTTGTTATGCAGTCAAATTAGCTAATTCCTGCTATCCCACATTCCCACTCCAATTAATATCACAGTAAAGCATTAATTAATTGGAAAAAAAAATTGGAAATGCCTATTATTAATTGAAACAAACAAATCAGGGAAAAAAAATTAATATTAGAAAAATAATGTATAAAATATAAATAGTTTAATTATAAATAATGTATTATATGGTTTTTAATAAAATATAAATACTAGTTGATTATCTGTAAATGAAAAATTATGCGTAATTATGTATATGATTATGAAATGGATACAGAATAAAGTTACAAGATGAACCACAACCCAGAATACCGTACCAACTGAACCTACACCTTACGCACCCCACCCTGTACGGAAAAAACTTCACATCCCGTATATGTGCCCATTCCACGTACCAACTCAACCCACATTATATAGATATATAGATATCCTGATATTAGTTTTTCAGCCATAAATTCATGCAACCAAGTAAATATTTCACATATTCAGTACTGTTTTTAAGTTCGCTGTATACTATTAAAATAGCGACAAATATCATCTGTATGCATTTCTTCAAGCCAACTTGAAATGCTTTTCGGGGGTTTTGCAACCTTGAATGTTATAAACATCCACAAAACTAAAATCACTTGCATTTGGCTTAAAAATTTCACAATAGTTTTAACAAAATTAAAAAACAGACCTCTTTCTGAAAAACTTAAAAATGCATTCAACATCACGGTCAAAGTACCTGAAACATGGAAACTTCATAGAATGAAAATATGATATCTGATAAACTTGGAAAGGTGTATATCACTATGGCAATTGACTTCTGACAATAAACAGTATGAAAAGATGACTGGTATTTGTAAGTAACAGAGCTTCTTACATCTGTGCATTATGATGTGATACAGAAACCATTTGTGGAAAATCAATCATGGTGACCTTCTCGTCATCATCAATCTAAAAGAAGAGAAATTGGAAAATAATTACAAGTTTAACAATGAATGGAAATAGGAAGCCAATGAGGCATTTGGACTGTATATATTAACTGTATTACCAATACAACCATATAGAAAAAACTCTTTTGAGTGAGAGCAGAAGAAGGAAACACAATGACATGAGTATGAAACATAATGCAACCTAGAAGTTCCAAAGATGCTATTCCAGAGACAGCCTCAAATGCATACCATAATGTTAAATTCATTGAAGTCGCAGTGAATTAAACCATGTTCTGCCAGACGAACAACGAGTCCAATGATTATTTCAAAAACCATCTCTGGATTTTGCAATTGCTTCACCTGCACACTGCATTGGACAGAGTAAATTTCATAGGTCCATGAAACAGTGTGATCATAGATTAATATTTATTTTCTTAAGCAAGCTAGTTCCAAAGGAAACACACAAGGAAAACACTGTATCTGGTAACTCCATTGTGTAGAATGCTATTCCTTTCTCATTCAATTATTTGAAATGGAATTTTTAAAAAGAAGAAACTTACAGTGGGTAGCCTTGTACAAGTGACATAATCACACAATGCCTGTTACAATCCACAGCATTTGGAACAGGAAAACCATGCTCTTCTAAAGCCTGCTCAAGCAGAGCAACAGTGTAAAGAAAAAATCAACATGATAAACACACAACAGGGACAATACACAGAAATAAAAATGCCAAATATAGAGAAAAAGAACCTTCATAAAAGTAAACTCTTTGAGTGCAGCAAGGCGGGACAAGTAAAGCCAATTATAACTGCTACGATGTTTTAAGTAATCACGCTTAGATTTGACAGCTCTAAAAGAAACCCTACCAAGCCTGTGCAACTTCATTGCCAGCACTGTACCATCTTCCGTGGCCACCTCAAAGATATCTGGAAAAAAATAAATTTTATGGAGAATAGTGACAAAGTAATATTGGAATATAGTACCACAACCAGGCACCAGCATGTGTTCTATGAATTAGAAAGGAAAAAAAAAATGGTACCAGACTCTTTTCCTACTCCAATTTGACGACCAACAGACACAAAGACTCCGCGGTTGACCATAGTCTTAATTGCAAGAAAATCATAACCAAGATAGGTGAGCCGAAACCCATCATCTGGATGCACATAATAACAAAGAAAGTGAGAGGAATTCAAAACAATTATTCTTGATTGTTATAATAACATTATTTATAGTACATTTAGAAGAGTCATGGTGCAAGAGCTTATGCTTGAGCAGATTCTTGAGAACTTTATAAGTACCCCCATGCCTATAAATTTAAGGATTAGACAAGAGTTAAAAAAAATAAAAAATAAAGATGGACAATTTCAAATTCAACATGAAGGGGAAAACAAAAAACTAAATGCATACTTGAGCGAAGCTATGCGCTCCACCAGTTCAGAGGGTACGAGTTCATGCTGAAAAAAGGATATGAAGAGTTAATATAGATACATATACATATATAATGATAATTAAGGTAAGCTATCGTGAGAAATTTAAAAGATTTCAATAAAAGAATAGTAGAGACATTTACATTTCTCATTCCCATTTCCACAGCAGTTAGAACCCTAAAATCATCTTTAGTGAGGTATCTCAACACGTCCACGTTCAGCTTCATCTTCCTTGCTCTTTCTGCTTATTTTAGACTTGGGAAGCTGAGGCCTTGTTTGGTATCCTATTCAAAAACTATTTTAAAAAATTAGGATTCTTTTTTAGAATTTGAATTTTAACATAAAAGTTTTTAAAATTTGAAAACTTGTTTGGTATAAAATTTGAATTTTTTTTTTTTAATTTTGAAAATTTGTTTGGTTGATATACTTGAAAACATTTTTTTTTTTTTTCAGTTACTTGTTTATACCAAGATCTAGACTTATACTTGGGTCCCGAGTCTCGGGACTTGATACTCGATACCTGAGACCCGAACCCAATACCCAATATTCGACAACCTGGAAGTATACTATTATCAAGTCAGTGATATATGCAACAACTATCATACATTTATTTTTTTCTTTTCACAAGAGGTTATACATATCTATGTAACCACATGCAATCTAAAATATTTTGTGCATTGAAAGCATTAACCTTATCGCACCAAGTGCCTCATATAGGCACCCATTTTCAACATAGGAATCAATCATGGATGTCCATAGAATAACATTTCTCTGTTCCATACCATCAAATAAATTTAGATTACTGCAAGATGCCACACTACTAACTAGGTTTCTTTGAGAGGAATACAATTATGACTCCCAGCTGCTAGTGAAGTTTAATTACTGACTAGGTAACTACTGAACATTCATAGTAGTAAACTCAACCATACAAAATTGGCACCCATCAAAACACATTCATCTACGTGCATGTCATTCTAAGTAGATAACAAAGAAATAACTAGTGGTGAAACAAAGCTCTGTAGTATGCTTTATTCCCTCAAATATAAATAGAGCTTTCTGGAGCCAAATTGATGTATCAATTCTTAACATACCCTAAAGGATATCTTTCTAAGCAATTAAGGGGCATAGCCTAAGCTTGAATCCACGACTTGTTCTCTTTAATTTTGAGAGATTAATGTGAAGGAAGCTTACAAGTCAAGCCTATACCCTGCACTGCCAGAATACTGACCAAGAAAAAAACAAAGAATTTTTATCTAGGAATTGAATATCTCACCTTCTTTAAATATGTTGGAACTCATATCAACACAAATAATTCAATTAGCAGATACTCAATGTTGAGGAACCAAAAACAATGCCCAAATTCTAGAAATGTATATTACATGAATAAGAGAGAGACCCATATCAAGAAATGTAAACAGTCAGCTGACTCTGAAAGCTAAAAGAAGGAACCTTCGAATAAATAAAAGATTTTCCAAATAGTATATAGCTGCACCAGCCCAAAATAATAAATCAAGCAAGCCAAAACTCAATGCACAGCAAAACCTGCTATGAAAAACGCACAGAAAAAACCACTAAAGGAAAAAAATTAAAACAAAATCATTAAACTAAAGGAAGAAAACCCAATGACCAAAATTTATTGTGCAGCTTTAAAACCCAAAATGTATTTAACTTGAAATTCAAATTGGAAGAGACACAAACAGAGAAAAGAAGCTTACCAAGATCACCGAGTAGAGAGAGACAACGAGCAGATTGTAGCATAAGACCAGGGCGAATCCAGAATTTGAAACTGGGGTGGGCTGAAAAACTCCTCGACGGTACGAGGAAAAGTAGCAATATGCAACTAATAAGAATTAAAAAATAATAATAATAATAATTGTTTTTTTTTTTTTTTTTTTATCATCGGCTTAGTTTTTACAAATAAGTCTAAAAAAGTGACTGTGGTCGAATATGATAATTTAACAGCTAAGGTGAGATTGAGAAATAAAAAAAAGAAAAGGATAAAAACAATGTTTTATCGTTTTTTAAAAAACCCCATTGTTTAGTTTTATTTCTAAAAGTTATTTTTAAAAAGACTAATAAACATGTTTTTCTTTTCATTTAAAATCGCCTTAATTAACCTTTTTTCATGTCCTCTTCTTAACCTATACTATAAGGAAACCGACTAATATACAATTGTAGTAGAGTTGTACATTAATTACTATACCTAATGGAGTATAACAGCTAGGATTTTGGAATTTTTGTTTGTCTTGCTTAACTGTGGAATTTAAATCTAAGTATTTATGTAATTCTATTCACACCCAAAGGTGATACAAATTCAGTTTTTTTTTTTTTCTTCTTCATACCCTTATACAATAAATTCATGGCTAAGATTTTTTTTTTTTTTTTCCAAGTCTATGATTAAAAGTTAAAGCATAAACAAGTAGAGAAAAAGCAAACATAGGATCCGAATGCGATTAGCTAGGTAACCACCTAAGACTACGCTTTTGTTTGTTGTTATGGTTTTAGAGTCCTACCAAGTTTTATCTAGTTGTTCTCAATTTCCACATGTCAATTTCTTTGGGGAAGGGAGAATAAGGATTATTAGAGCACATATCTTCTCAAACGGATAGAACCCAAACCATGTAATTGAGGAAGAATTTTGAAAAGCTACGAGGGACCATAGCACGGTCAGGCCTGATAATGGCTCTACTATGTTTGTAAACCTCAAATAAAAATAACCCAATAATATTCTCATACAAATCTAACTAATAAAACCAAGAGAGATGATAGAAGCAAACGAGAGCAAAAAGAGAATATGACTTTTCATTAGTCTCTCCCATTATAAACGCACCCACTATATCTCAATTGTATGGTATGACAAAAGTCAAAATACAAAGTGACTGTTGGTATCAGGCCCAAAAGGAATGTCACGTGTCATTTCCTAAAAAATCGCAACAGGAAAAGGAAATGGACCACAAAAGTCAAGGTAGTCAAACTCATGGCCGAGAAAACCATTTCTCGGCCTCACTACTTTTCTTGGCCTCGCTTCAGTTACTACGTATACAATCAACCATCCAATACTTCCGGTTGTGCAGATCAAGAGACAAAAGGAATAAAAAGTGATGTCACCCAAGAGACAAACTCTAAAAAGCAGCACAACAAATGTCACTATCTCAGACAGAGAAAGGACATGCGTGGCACAAAAGGTAGCTGGCATAGTACAAAGTTAGGTGAAGAGCTAAAAGGGAAAAGTGGGATTCTGTGCCCTTAACGTGGAACCCATCTAAAGAGGAACCTTGGCAAACCCTAGCCACAAACCCCAGTATAAAAGAGAACTTTTCAGAAGATTCAAGGATCATTAATAACCCCCAAAAAAACAAACTCGAATCCCAAAAAACCTTTCTTGAATATTCAGATCATTGTCTTCTCAATTGATTTTTCTTAAAGTTTAGGTAGTTGTCAATCTATTATTATCATTCTTGTTGCTTTGTGTTTGATTTTCAAGTGATTTATTTCCTCTTGCAGTGTCCCTTTTTTGGACTGAAAGAGTGGAACTATTCTTGTCATTTAATAGCTTTTACCATATTTCCTATTTTCCTTTTATGTAGGTTTTTAACCATGAGTAGTGTGAAAGGAATTTACCCTTTACTCTGAATGTTGATATGAATGCACATTTATTTATGCATACGTTTGACTAGTCTCTTACCCTCCTAAAACTATTACGATTTTAGTGGCATTTAAGAGGTTAATTCTCTTTGCATTTAGGTTATTACCCAGTGAGTAAAAGTCATTTTTTAACCAAATTTGCTCTCTGCCAGTTCTTATTTTGGTTATCGTTTTTATTTTCAAAGGATATGGTCAGATTTGTGGTAAGAACTACCATTGGTTACCAATCTCACCCACATCATATTTTTCTTATTTTTCGCTTTAAGATTATTTGCTTTTATTTGAGTCAATCTGAATTGATCCTGATATCAACCGCTTTTGAGTTTACACACCGAGTCCAACTTTACATAGATTGAGTGAAGTCATAGCAGAAGACTAGGCAAGAAAAAAGCCTTGGCCGAGACTCGTTACTAGAATCTCGGCCCATAATCGCCTGATCCAAACCTCGGGCCATTTATCTCAACCGAGGTTTTCCCTGTTTTTATTCCGTCCTCTAAGGACGGTGGCACGACCACACCTCTTCGCTTACATGGCATTAGAGGTCCCATTTTTTAGTCGAAACAAATTTGGCACACCTAGTGGGGCCTAGGACTGGGCCTCGGGTAGGTTGGGGTGGGTTGGGGCTCAAACCGCCACAGCTTGCACAACCATCGGTCGAAGCAGGCCAGCGTCTATCGGGTTGGCAGTTGGAGCGTGTCGAAGACTGGTTAAGTCGACAAGGCTTCTCTCTCTCTCTCGCTTGAATTCAAGCAATCAGCGATGGAGACGGGTTAAGCCGAGATTTTCAATCAGCAAAATCAATTCAGGCACCGCGAGTTTAGCCAAGGCCATATAGGCATGACCACTACAACAGTGGTGGAGGATAGAGGCAGCAGCACTAGTAGCAACGATCATATGGTAGGCATAATGAGTTAGGAAGAGATTTCATGCCAAGAGAACAAAATTTGACTAGAGCAGAGATCGAGGAAATGTTACATGGAATGATGTCAAATGCCGGCATACACCTTTTTCGCTTGAAATCTCAAACTATGACTTTCTGAGAGATTTTAGGACTCTCGACTTTTCACTGTTTAATGGTATCGACGGTGCTTCGACCATAGAGCACATTGACTGTTTTACCACTCAATGCGGCGTATACGCCATAAATTAATGGCTGAAGTTGAAAATGTTTGCTAGCTCTTTGACTGGACCTGCCTTATCTTGGTTCATGGCCTTACGGCCAAACTCGATTAGGAGATGGTTCGAGCAAGAAGAAATGTTCCACAAGTATTTCTACCGGCCGAAGAAGGAGGTCTCCATCACAGACCTGGCTAGTATGAAGCAAGGCGAACCCGAGCCAGCTTCTGAGCATATTAGAAATTTTTAACAAGCTCGAAGCAAATGCCGGACAATTATACCTGAGAGAGAATTGGTGGATATGGCTCTACGAGGGTTGAACTTCAAATATAGAGAGCATTTCAACCAGACCAATTTTCAGGATTTGTTTAAATTGTTTGAAAAAGTATCAAGGTACGAAAGCATGCTCAAGGAGGAAGAACAAAAGAGAGTGGTCGTGAAAGGCCAATACTACAAGAGCTCTCCAGTATATATGGCTAAGTTCAGAGAAGAAGCTGAGTACTTTGATGAAGAGTCCGGCACATAAGCAGTCGCGGTCCAGATCGTCTTGGATAAACCCTTTACTTGTACCGCTTTAACCAAATACACACAGTTGGGCCAGAAGCAGACTATCATGGTCAAAGGAAAAGAATGTGTCATCCCATGTGGTGGTAAACAAGGATTACTCTTTTGACATCACTAAAATTGATCAAATCTTCGACTATTTTCATAAAGCCGGGAAGATTAAGTCATCGCAAGGGATGAGAATCCCAAGTAGAGAGGAGATTGAAGATAGGCTCTACTGCAATTACCATGAACGGTGGAATAATCATTTCACCAATCAGTGTGTAACTTTCAGAGAGTATGTGCAAAGGTTCGTTGATAAGAAAGAATTGGAATTCCCTTCAAAAGATAAAGGACATGCCTCGGTGGAAAAGGCACATTTTGGGGCGGAAGCCAACATGGTTGACGTTGAATTTGCAGTTAACAATCCAGCAAGGCCAAGAGAAGGAAATGGAGCCCAAACAATCACCGAAGGAATAGCAGGAATGATCATCATTTGTTCGCGATGCCAAGAGGAGATTAAGTTGGAAGAACTTATAAAATGAGCAAAGATGACTCAACCGGTGGACTAGAAGAAGCCTGAGAAGAAGAGAGAGGCTCAAGAGAAACTAAAGGAGGATTACAGCCGAGAGAAGACAAACCCAAGTGGGATTGAAAAAATAAAGAGAGAGGAACCAAGGAGAATGGTGCGATGGGTACCAAAAGTTGTTGTGGAAGCCAAACCCCAACCAAAGACATCTATTATTAGAAAAGAACCTAATGAGCCGGCAAGGGCTAAGGTCTTTGAGAGGATGGGGAGGTCTCCCCAAAGGGCACCTATTAGGAGAAAAATGGAACATAAAAATGTGCATGATGATGAGGGTCATCAGAGAGAACAAGAAAATAAGATTGCTTTCTGGCCAAGAAGAGCAGAGGATGCCCAGCCGGAAAGAGAAGATAGAGAGAAGAAGACGTATAAGCCAAAAGTCGCAACAGATGGTAGTTGGTATCAACATTAACCAACATTTGAGGGGATCATACCTATGACCAAAATGCAGGAAAGACGCCAGCACTGGAAATACAAGCTGCTAGGCAAGCTGAGAAGGAACAAGAGGTCCTAAGGCAATGGGGCAACTTGATGAAAAGATGGCGGTACCAAGGGATGTTGACAAGAGCCGGTCCTAGGCCTATTGAGAGAGAAGAATCTGAAATTGTACTGGCTATGTTTTGGGAGCAGGCCGAGAAGGGGAAGCAAATCTCGGCAAAAAAAAAATCAGTACCCTTCATCTAGTTTGGGTTTCTCATTGAGGCAGAATGCAACATGGTTTTTGCTCTTCCAGCTAGCCTAATTTGCAGCGAAACCTGACCAACAAAATTTCTTAGAGGGAGATGTGAGGGATGAGTCATCCTCCACGATTGAAATTACTAGGGAAGATGAAGACAACGATGAGGTGGTCCTGCAATCTGGGGTGGTTTCAATCACAAAACAAGGAAGAGTGTTTATCGAAAAACCTGCACTGCACTCTACTGGCCATTTGCGGCCGTTGCAGTGAACATTCTGCTGAGAAAAATGATGGAAAAGCTGGGTAAACCAAACAAAGATTTGATTAGGACAGACCTGTATATCTCCAATTACATGGGATTGCCTCATAAGTCCATCAGATGTTTACCCGTGGATCTCCAAGTAGGCAATAGGGTTTAGAAAGCTGCATTCTACATTGCACATTCCTAGTCTCTATACAATGCTTTGATCGGCTGGGACTGGATACATTCCAATCTTTGTTTTCCATCAACCCTAATTCAAAAATTGATTATGTGGAAGGGAAACAAAGTGGAGGTTGTAGATGCTGACCCAAGACCCTTCCATGCCACGACAAGCTTTGCTTTGGCACGAACATACGATGGCGATATTGGATGTCTAAGACTTGAGGGATACAATGAGCATGGACAACCTACTAGTGTAGTATACTCTAAGTTTGAAGGGGAGTCTTCGGCCGTAAGAGATTTGTTTGATCAAGAGATTCAATGATAAAGACAACATTACCAGATTTAATCCAGTTCGAAGAAGACCAACCCCAGTGATGGAAAAGAAACGACTATAAGCTCTATCCTGGCCGAGGTTTCGATGGAGTTTTTATCAGAAGAATGGCCAAAGGAGATTGAGCTAAAGGATCTTGATTATGCCCTGGCCGAGCTCGAAGACAGATATGCCGAGGTTCAAGATCCTTTAGAAGAAATTAACCTTGGAAGCGAGGAGGACCCCCGACCAATTTTTGTGAGCAAGCTTTTAGGATCAGATGAGCGCTCTGAAATGATCAACCTCTTAAAGGAATATGGGGTCTGTTTTTCTTTGCATTATCATGAAATGTCGGGTTTAGACAGAGAACATGTTGAATATAAATTACCTATGAAAAAGGGTTTTAAGCCGTATGTACAATTACCTTGGCGGTTCTCTGCCGAGGTTGAAAGTAAAGTTACAAAAGAAATCAAAAGATTTCTTAAAGCGAATTTTATTTATCCTGTTCAATATGCGGATTGGATTTCTAATATAGCTAGTACCGGTAGTTAAAAAGAATGGGAAAATTATAGTTTGCATTGATTTTAGAAATTTGAACTTGGCAACCCCAAAGGATGAATATCTCATGCCCGGCCATGACCGACTTCTTGATTGATGGTACGGCTAAACATGAACTTCTTTCGTTCATGGATTGGCATGCAAGGTATAACCAGATTGTCATCAATGAGGAAGATTTGAACAAAACAACATTTAGGTGCCCCGGCGCAAGAGAGTTGTACAAATGGCTAGTGATGCCATTTGGCCTTAAAAACGCTAGAGCTACCTATCAGAGAACTATGAACGCTATCTTTCATGACTTGATTGGTAAAACTATAGAAGTCTATATTGATGATGTGGTTGTCAAGTCTGTGCATCGACGAGATCATATCCACGACCTAAGGCAGACCATCATGAAAATGCGCAAGCATAATCTAAAAATGAACCCTAAAAAATGAGCATATTGTCTTGGCCGATAATTTTCTTGGTTTCCTTGTTACCAAAGAGGCATTGAGGTTGACAAAAATAAGAAAGAACTCAGGAAGTAATAATTTTAAAAATTTTGGAAGTCAAATAGTACACAGTCATACGAGTTTGTAGGATACTTCGGCTGATGTTTCGAAGCTTAGATGTATTCTGCTGAATCATTTAAGTTTGTAGAAATTTAGAAAAATAAGAAAATTGAAATTGCCTAACCGAATCGCTGATGTGGCGCGATCTGGAGCGTTGATTAGAGTTGATCGGACATCAGAAAATTAGCCAGGCTAAAAGGCGATGGTTGTGTGAGTGAAGGCGCACCAAAAACTCAGTCCCAACGCGATTTGGGACGTACTCACGTGAACGGCCAAAAACTTGTTTTTAAGATTCAAGTTAACCTAAATGATTAACTATAACCAAGCTAAAACTCACAAGTGCACGAATCTTAATAGTATAGCATGCAACTATCTAGGTCGATTCCACAGGGATCTAGATGTAATTCAATTTTGTTGTTAAAAGATAAAAATAATTTAAAACCAAAACATAAAAAAAATGAAAGAACCCATCAGCTAGCCCAGCTGCCACAATCGCAGGAACCCACCTCATCCCCCTCCCATCTTTTCGGCATCCCCTCCTCCAACGCCGGCAACTTCTCTTTTTACTCCGGCCGGTCACCATGGGGTGTTTTTGGGTGAGGACTCCATGAGAAGTTTCTCTGTAATCTGCACAATGAAGGTGATGATGGGGTTTGGTTTGGGCTTAATCCCCCAAAATCCGATCGTCGAGCACCCCCTTCTGCGTCGCTGCAGGTCACATTATGAGCGGATGACGCCGATCTACAAGGTCCTAGCATCGTCGTCGTCGATCAAGTGACGTTGGGAAGGATCCCTCTGAAAATTCAAGCATTATCTATTTTCATGTAAGATCAGTTCCTTCCCAAATTTTCTTTCCTTATTTATCTTTGTAATAACTGGCTTCTAATCAAGGAAATGAACCCTCTTTCTACAATCTTTGAAACTTTTGATTTGTTGCTTTTTATGGAAATTTTCATGCCTCTCTTCAATCTCCTTGTCTTCCTTCTTCCTGCCTCCACGCAGTATGGGGTTTGTATCTTTTTTTTTTTTTTTTTTGCAGCTGTATGGGGTTTGTATCTGCAAGTTCAAGATTGATTATTCCAACAATCAAAATACAGTGGTGGAATTTCAAGGAATTTCAAGATGGAAAACCAATGATCGGAAAAGTAGTGGAGTGGTGAATATTTGAACTGAGGTTCAGCCAACAATATTTTAATAAAATCTTGAAAATCTTCAATGTCATTGCACTTCACCGATTCCCAGTCCATATCAGTATATTACTCTCTCAAATGTCCAATGTTTATAAGTGCCCATTTATCTTCTCTTACCACATAACTTCTTCTGTCTAATAAGCGTCCATGGACTCGCCCACCTTTGTGAAGATATTCCAAGCCCTGTAAGGATTATGCTGCACACAAAAAATAGAAAACAATCAATCATGTCAAAGTAAAAGAGTTGGAGAAGGAGGACAAATATGATACACAAATCAAATTAGAGGGAGTGCCTTATATTTTCTAGCATTTGAAATACTTTTTCCATCTTTGTTTTAAACTGATCATCTTCCAGTCATTTAAAAGTTCAAGATTGATTATTTCAACAACCAAAATACAGTGGTGGAATTTCAAAATACTCCACTACTTTTCCGATCATTGTTTTCCATCTTGAAATTCCACCACTGTATTTTGGTTGTTGAAATAATCAATCTTGAACTTTTAAATGACTGGAAGATGGATCAGTTTAAAACAAAGATGGAAAAAGTATTTCAAATGCTAGAAAATATAAGGTACTCCTTCTAATTTGATTTGTGTATCATATTTGTCCTCTTTCTCCAACACTTTTACTTTGACATGATTGCTTGTTTTCTATTTTTTGTGTGCAGCATAATCCTTACAGGCTTGGAATATCTCCACAAAGGTGGGCGAGTCCATGGACGCTTATTAGACAGAAGAAGTTATGTGGTAAGAGAAGATAAATGGGCACCTATACACATTGGACATTTGAGAGAGTAATATACTGAGAATGGGTGAAGTGTAATGACATTGAAGATTTTCAAGATTTTATTAAAATATTGTTGGCTGAACCTCAGGTCAAATATTCACCATGGTGACATTGGTTCGTTCTTGAAATATACAAATACGAAGTTAGTTTCTTATATTTTTTCAATTTCTTAATAGTATTAATTGCTGCTGTATTTAATTGATTTTCTTTCTTTAATTTCTTAATAGTATAATTGTTGCTGTATTAAGTCTTTTTCTTTCTTTTTTCTTCAGCTCTATGGAGTTTGTAAAGAAACTCATCCACCATCCGTCATTAATGTGCTTCTCGAAGGACCGGATGAAATGTGCATCTGACTTGTACCAAGCATTTGAGCAGAACACAATTTCACTGACTTGTGATATAAAACACATTTGGAGGACTTCTTCCGTCTTTAAGAAATACTTGGACCGGGATATAGAAGCACGAATTAAAGAGCCTCAAGTTCCTTTTTGGAGTCCTCTAGTACGAAAGCCATATAATGGGCGTAATTTGACAGATTTGCTGCGTTTTCTAAGGAATATTTACACGCATCATCTCAACGATGGTTGCTTCGATAGTATGGAAGAAGAAATTCGACTATTGTACCCTGGTTTCATTGAAAAGACTTATGAGAATTTTACGAAGGATGAGCAGCAACTTAAATAAGGTACTTTCATATACTAAAACTGACAATCTTATAAATTTATGTTTATTGGGTCTGAATTTTAATGTTGAGTGATGCTACTGGTTTTACTTTCACTGCAAGGTTTTACTCGTTGTTAAGATGTTATAACAATAGTTCCTATCTATTTTTCTTGACAATATGAATTGTCCTCAAATTTTAGAACTTTTTCTATCAATAGACAGAAGCGAAATATATATTTAGGCATTATAAACAGGTGTCAAACATTGTAGAAAATAAGGGGTGTCTGTTAGCCATTTCATAATGCAGAAAATGCTTCTAAAAGCTGCTCTGAGTACAGTGCATAGTGTCATTTCTTGAATTTCTAACTTGGATCTTGTCTGAATCAGACAATTCTCTTCAACATTTTTGCAGTAGAACGTGTTAGCTTTTGAATGTTATAACACAGTATGAGAATAACACATTTTTAGCTTAGATCATTAAAGATCTTTGGTAGTCTTTGTAATGTTTAATGTCATGATTATTGTCTGAATTTGAAGATTTTATTTTTTAAAGGGCCTTTAAGTCTGCTAATGATCTTAATATTTATTTTTAATATTCTAGTACCCTGATATAGTGCTCTTGCTTTTTTCTTTTTCTGTTTTTGTGAACCACAGGAATGTTGCAACAACATTGAGGATTTGGATGGACAGTTTGAATTTTGCGACACCATAGATGATTTGGATGGACATCATTTTTTTTTCTTTGTTTGATTGACTCGTTAGGCTTTAGAAGATTAGGGGCTTAGGAGTTTAGGGGGTTACATGTTTACAGGCTTTTGGTTTAGGGGCTTAAGGGTTTATCAGCGTTCACGTTTACGGACGTACAGGGCTTAGGTGGGGCTTAAGGGCTTAGGATTGAGGGTTGAGGTCGGGTTGAGACCAGGTTGAGGGATGATGGATGAGGGTAGAGGGATGTGGGATGTGGGATGTGGGATGTGGGATGTGGGATGAGGGTAGAGGGCAGAGGGTAGAGTGAGGGCGGAGGGCGGAGGGCAGAGGGCAGAGGGAAGAGGGTAGGGTAGGGTGGGGGGACTCCATGGCCCAATGGATAAGGCGCTGGTTTACGAAACCAGAGATTCTGGGTTCGATCCCCAGTGGAGTCGCATGTGTTATTGGGTTACGGGTTATAGGGTAGGGACTTCATGGCCTAATGGATAAGGCACAACTTTATTTTACAGATTAAAGTTTCATACTTCTATTTTGTTATTGTCAAGTAACAAACAATTGCTATTTATCTCCATTATTACCCTCACTCGCTTATCTTTTTTTTTTTTTTTTTTAATTAAGAAAGCTTCATTAAACACCAACAACCCATCCAGTCGCTGGACCACCACTGGTGACCTATCTTTCCGGCCACGACAATTCATCTCCCTCGTCGGTGACAATTCATCTCCCTCCTCCGCTCTCCTTCTCTCTTTCTTTGCCATCACACAAACCGGAGGTCTGTCGCTGTTTTCTTATTTTTGACCTCCCTTCTTATTTTCTTGGTTTATTGGGAAAGAAATCAACCCAATTGGATTCGACTGCGAAATTTGAGGTTTTTAGTGGGAAATGATAGTAATAAGGCCTTGTGTCAAAGCAGTTAGGGAAATAGTGATATAGGTTTCTCTTGGGAACTCCAGATTTGTTCAAGGTATATACTCTTTTTTTTTCTTTAAAAAAACTGTGATGTCATGCTTCGTGTTTCTGGTTGGTTGCTCCGCTTATCTGTCATTGGTGATTAGAAATGCCACTTTTGCCTCTTGCTTTATGATGTGGAAAGGGGGAAGGAAACAAAAGTAACGTGCTCTATAAGATTGCATGCATTTCCATTCCTTATTTTGGGTCTCTAGTTTCCTCTTGTATGTGTGATAGTAGTTGTAATCTTCCCTATTTATTTGCTATTTTTGGTGTGATCAAATCCTGTTTTCTTCTGTTACAGAACCTTCTTTGTCGTGAGCCACTCAAGCTTGTAGATGGTGGTGAATCTCATAGAACTTTTGTTTTTATAAAGGATGCTATTGAAGCTTAATTGTTGATGCTTGTAAGTAAAAAAATAAAAAATAAATTGAATTAATATTTAGTATGCAAAGGAAGTTGCCCAGTAGTGCGATATTATTTTCTTCAGGAAAATCCTGCTAGGGCGAATGGTCACATTTTCAATGTGGGCAACCCTAACAATGAAGTTACAGTTAGCTAGCTTGGTGAAATGATGACTGAGGTGAAGAATTTGTGATTGAGATGTATGTCTGCAGAATATATCTAGATATCCTTAGGGAACTATATCATATGTTACCAGAGCTTTTGCTACGACAAGCTGGGGGCAATAGGCCATTATACAAGTGAAGTCGTTTCTGTTTATTGAGGGGATTTGCTTGTAATTCCTCTGTTTGGTCCTAAGGGTGTTGTATTCTTTTCGATAATCCTCCCAGGCTCTTGTTTTTCTTTTTATTTATTATTAGTTTATTAATTTCATGCATTTTGTAAAATATTAGACAAATCAAAGACTATTTAACCGTAGGATATATGGTGTTAATTTTAGTGTTTATAAAAAACACAATGTCCTATTTATTTGTCATAATTAAGCATCTAAATTGTGTTTGATTTATTTGATTTTTTGTAAGAATGATCATTGAATGAAGATTTAAAAAGTGAAAAGTTTCGATTGTTAAATTACAATACGAAGTGGGTCGGCCCTACAAGGAACCCCTTAGAGGGGATATACAATTTCATTATTTTATGTAAGGTATGTTACCTGAGTCCCTTAAATAGAGGAAGCTTTCACTCTTTGATTAATCATTTAATAAGTTTATAAGAGGATTCTTTGTGTGACCAACTCTACTTTATAGTTTGATGATTGGAGTCCTCAATTTTTAAGTCTCCATTCAATGATCACCTATACAAAAAAATTAGACAAATAAGAGACTATTTAACCATTTGATTAGATGGTGATAATTTTAGTGTTTATTGGAAGTACTATGTATGTCTATTTATTTTGTTACAATTAAGTATTTAGATTATGTCCGATTAATCAAATTTTTTGTAAGAATGATCCTTGAATAAAGAACTATTACATATAAGGTTTTTATCATTGAACTACAATGCAAAATGGATTTTACAAGAGATCTCATAAAGAAGACTACATACTATATAATTAGAGTGTTACTATTCCCACCCCTATGTCCTATTTTCCCACCTTCCATTTTATAAAAATATTAATCACTTGTTTAATTTTTGTGAAATTACTTCTAAAGACTTATCTAAACAAAGGGATATTTTACCCATCCACTTCTCTACACCCACCTAAACTCATTTTATCTTCTCTTCATATTCCACACTTTAATATACAAGGAAAACCACCTTAGATTCATGAACAATAATTTCTTTTTCTTTTTTTTCTTCTGCAGAGTAATATTCACAATCTGACCCTAAAATATTGTTTCCAATATATGATTTTGTCTCAATCATTCATATTCCCAAATTCCCCTTGGTTTTTCTAATTGTTTTGTTTGATCTTCTCTTATTCATAATCACACCCTAATATAAAAGTTCTTGGGAACATTAGAAAGTTTTTGATCTAGGAGTATGTATGAGGTTGTATATTGGTTCAAAATTTGGTGGGTGAATAGAGTTTATGGTTTATGGAAGAAAGAAAATATGGAGAAAGAAATTTGGTGGAAAAAGTGTTTATTAGTAAGGGTATTTTAGGACATTGGCGGGTGAAAAAAAATGATTATTATTTCTTAAAATTTAAAGGGGTGTAATTATAGGGTGAGTGAAAAAATAGAACATTGAGGTGGGAATAGTAGCACTCTATAATTATCATGCATATATAAAGACTCTTACATTAGTCCCGTAAACTTTCATTAATCATTTAAATAAGTCTATTATACAATTCTTTGTGAGGACCGCTTCACATTAGAGTTCGATGATCAAAGCCGTCTATTATTCAAGTCTCTCTTTAAGGATCACCTATGCAAAAACTCAGACAAATCGAAGACTATTTAGACACATAATTGTATATAGATAATCACAGTTATCGAATATGTAATTACACTTACCGTGTATGTAATCACACTTACCCAATATGTAACCAGACTTACCAAGGGAGTAGTAAGAAAAAGACAATTTAAGGAAAAGATGAAACAATAACATTTAGGAAAAGAAAATATAAGGATAAGACAAATAGCAATTAATTAGCAATTATTTAGAAAAATAACAATATAACGATAAGACCAAAAAAAAAAAACAATCATTTAGCAATAATTCAGAATTAAATAAATATAATAAAAAGCCAAACTATTGGCATTTAGGGTATACAAAAAAAAGTACTATAATAAATTGAGAAATAAATATTAAATATGTATGAGATAAATGGTCATAAAAATTATGAAGTAAATTTCAAAATTATATATTAATTTAATAAAAAAATTTAACATATATATTCGATTAAGGATTAAATTTTTGTTGTCAAAATTATTAGTTATGTTACAGTGTAGGACTTTGCCATAGAAGCGAATAACAATTTAGTTATATTTGATATTTGGTATTTAATCTTAATTTTCTATTTAATTATTTTGCATAAAGTCTAATACATAATATATATATATGGTACGTACATAAAGGGAACTTTCATTAATAATCTCTTAAATGCATATCGATGATCAGAATTGTCTATGTTTATGTCTTTATTTTAGTATTTATCAGATATTATTTAACCATTTAATTAATCATTTGATTAAATGGAGATAATTTTAGTGTTTATCTAAAACAATATGCTTGTTTATTTATATTGTCACAATTAAGTGTTTAAATGATGTCTGATTTATCTAATATATATATATATTTTGTTATTTATATTGTCACAATTAAGTGTTTAAATGATGTCTGATTTATCTAATATATATATATTTTGTAAGAATGATTATTGAATGAAGACTTAAAAAGTAGATATTTTGATTATTGAACTACAACAAGAAGAGGACTGGCTGCATGAACTTCTCTCTAACAAACTCTTCCCACCATGATGTGAACTGTGAGGTAGCCTTGGTCGAAAGCGGTCGAGCAACCAAAACCAAAGCGTTATGAGCATTGTGAGTATTGGCGGAAGAGACACCGCCAAGAGCTCAAGCGGTTAAAGGACAAATGTAGGGGTTTCAGGCAATACTGAACGAACCCAAACTGATGGGTAACGAATTGAGGATTGTAAACTTCAGCCCCAATCTTTGAACCCTGCTTTTTAAAACCCCCCAATTGCAAGTCATGGGGAAGTAGGAAGCTTTCCCAAAGGTTCCGGAGGCGATCTAAATAGCTTTGATCATAAGGAAGGCTGAGGGCACGAAAAGTGCAAGTACGAAACTGGTCTTCTTCATGGCCAGAGAGCTCGTAGAAGAATCTGAAACACTCCTTGGCCGAGTGGTTGGGTACCTTGGCCGTAACTAAAGCATGGCCAAGGACTTTGTTCATTGGTAAAATATCAAATAGACTAGCAACCAAAGTTGGAAGACCCATAATGGACCAAGAACATGGGCGTCCATGCCATTGATCACAATCTCACCTAAGCAACGATATAAGTAGGCAAGCAGGTGAGGTGCCAAAGCCAGAGACTATTCGCTTAAAACAAGCATGTCGGTCAGCCAGGCAAACTCAAGAAGGCCTTTTCCGACCTTTCAAACAAAAAAAGACTTACAAAGAGAGTAAAAGAGGAAATTAAAGGAGGATGTTCATACTTTTTTGGAAGCTGCCGGTTTCCAGCCTTAGTAATTTTAAATTCTAATATGCACTTTAATTTATTCGTTCTTCATTTTCTTGCATTTTCATTAAATCCCGGTATTTGTTTTTCTCTAGTTAATTAATTAGATTATGCATTTACTGTTCACACTCGCGTTGTTTCTTATATTTCAAGGGTTATCTTTGCTTTGATTTTGTTTTCACACTCCACTGTTATTTGTTAGACTTTGATTTTGCATCCATTACTCGCACTTTCACATTCACAAATCGCATCACCATCACACCCAACCAATAGAGCACTACCCTAAGTCCTTGCGGCCAAGGTAGAACCTACGGCCGAGATTGCGTTCCTTCCCTGACCACAATTTCTTGACTGAAGAATGGATTCGCACAACTCATCAACAAATATAAGCTTGGCCTCCGACCACGTATTGGCACGCGTAACGCACGTGAATGACATAGTTTCCCTAAATACACGGCCCTCTCGACACGTGGCCGAGAGAAATTAGAGGCTAACAGATGTGGATCATGTGTGTATGTGCTAGCTTTATGTAACATATATATAATATATATATATAGGAAGTCTCCATTGTAGGATCCTACAAATAAAATTATTTGTAGGATACCTCATGGGGCCCACTTCTATGTAGTATTTCAACAATCTGAACAGTCTATTTTTTAGACCTCTATTCATAAATCATTCTTCCAAAAAATTAGCCAAATCGGAAATCATTTGCCTATGTAACTTTGATCAAACAAATGGACAGTTTTATCAAAAAATTTTAGTTCGTCTATTAGTTTGATCAAAGTTAGATATGCAAATGATTTCTGATTTGACTAATTTTTTGCAAGAATGATTTATGAATAGAGATCTAAAAAATAAACGTTCAGATTGTTGAAAATATATGGAAGTGGGCCCCATGAGCTATCCTACAAATAATTTTATTTGTAGGATCCTACAATGGAATCTTCTTGATATATACACACATGCAGGCTCCTTCTATTGAGATATACCTCAACTTATTTATGTTGAGGTATGACCTTGTTGGGGCCCTGACGAGTCGTTTTGTGTCGATCCGAACAATTTATTTTTTACATCTTCATTGATAGATCATTCTTGCAAAAAATTAGCCAATCGGAAATCATTTGTCTATCTAAATTTGATCAAAGAAATGGACGAACCAAATATTTTCGATAAAACCGTCCATTTGTTTTATCAAAATTAGATAGGCAAATGATTTTCGATTTGACTAATTTTTTACAATGATAATCTATCAATGAAGATGTAAAAAATGAACGGTTTGGATCGACACAAAAGACTCGTATGGGCCCCAAAAAGGTCATACCTCAACATAAATAAGTTGAGATATACCTCAATAGAAGGAGCCTATATATATGATGTTTGCTTGACAAGAAATAGCCATTGTAGCATGAATTACACTTTAACATAAGATTTTTTGCTTTCCTTTATTTGACCTCACAAATAGAAATCATAATTAATGACCAAAAGATAAAACCACCGATCCGATTATCTGTATGGTTTAATCTTAAACTTCATTCATATCCAATAATTCATAAAATTGTGCATTTGTCTCCACTCCACAAATCTAAAGATTAAATCTGCATAGGATAGGGAATTTAATATGTATGTGGATTTCTGTACGTCCTACAGCTTTTTCTTGCTGTTGGCACTAAGTTGCCGTTGGAGCATGTATTTACTCAATTGCCCCTGAGGTTGCTGAGAAACACATTGTTATTGAAGGGGACTTGGTTGGACATTTATGCAAATCAAGGTGGAAGTGGTAGATTTATTATTATATTTGGTGCCTCAATCTCTTTGAGGTACAATATTCATTTAATTCCTGCATAATGGGAATCATTAGTTATATTATCCCAAGACTTGTCATCGGGTAAGGTGTGTGTGTGTATTCTTTGGAATATATTAATATCTCTGTGTTTCATAAATCTTGAATGTTTTTTTTTTTTTTTTTTCTCCTTTGTGAATGCCATTATGCCAATATCCATTCTCTGAGCATTTGTTCAGTTTGTTTGCAGCTATAGTACCTTACCACTCTACACAATTGTCACACAGGTGAGTTGCAGGATTAATATTTAGAATTTCTACAATTGCATCAATTTTTGTTATTCTTTTGTTAGAGATTCTAGACTGTGAGATTCCTATATATGATTACTTGTAATGAAGATGGGAAGTTCATTCAAGAAGGCTATATTTGATAGATCAAAATGAAATGCCTCTCTCGGTTTCACTCAAACCCACCATAATAAGTAAAATTCAATAGAATGAAGTCAAGTGATTTGATGCATTGCAATGTACATTGCTTAAACTTTATCTAGACAGACAAAAGCTCATTTGTTCTATGTAGTTTTGACATTTTATTTACTTTTTATTGTAAATTAATTTCATCGACATCCCAAAGTTTATACATTCAACTTAATTCTTTTCACAAAAAGAAATAACTTAGAATCAAGTCTAGTAGATGATTAGATCATAAGTTGACCCAATGTTCACACATCATCATTGCTAGACACATCAAAACAATAAAATTTCAGAAATTCAAGTCTCTTTTTTTAATTTTTCTTATTTATTACAGTGGGGAGGGAAGAAGGTTCGAATCCGGATGTGTAAAGGGGAGAGCTTTTGTCCTGGGCCAACTAAGCCAACCCCAATTCACATTTCAAGTCTCTTTCTAAGCTTAATAGAAGAAAATAAGCTTATATTCTTTTTTGACATCTATGTTCCCATGTCTGCCAAGGAGCATTTTTACTTATTCAGTATACCTTACATATATCATGAGTAGGAAAGGCATGCAATTCCGCCGAGATATAAGGGCAGTGGTTGGAACTTGGCAGTATAATAATGAATTAATGATTGCCATCAAGGTATAATATAATCACTATGAGAAAATTAGCAGTATAACAATTATCAAACATTTCTTTCATTTTGAATAAAATTGATTGCCATACATATGCTGCAAACAGTAGGCCAAGCTACTTCCTCTCCTGTAGTACAAGTCTAATAGTTGAAAATCTGAATTTCATGCGATGCCCGCAGCCTCCATTTGGTATGCAAAATGGACATCTTTGACCCAAATTAAGTGGACATCTTGGATTTTGTGGTGGGACTTCGCATATTCTACCAGCTGCTTAATTGTTTCTGGACTTTGGAATTGTGAGAGGATCTACCACCCTTGTCTTTGTAGGTATTTCTGGAGGTGGAGGCAAGAGTTTTTCGTCCTCCACGGGCAGCTGTTATGGCACATCGTCTAACCTTGTTCAAGCGCTTTATCAGCTCAGCATCATTGTCATTCACGGCCTCTTCATCTCCCTCCTGTGAAAACAAGACTACTGTAAGGGCTTTCTAAACCATAATATCTGCCAGGCCACAACTGACAGCACACTCCAAAGCCTAGCCAAACGAGAACTTTAACTCTCTGTAGAAAGCACAGTATAAAGACAGAATAATTCAAGACCTACCTTGTCGTTCACTACTTGGACCTGCTTCACAGTTTCTTATATTGCCCTCTACTTCACCTTCCTCATCATGCTCTAAAGTCTGATCCCGATGAATTACAACAAAGTATACGTACAAACTCACAATGTATGATTCAAGAATGCAAATACTATTAACAGATACAATATAACTAAGCTGGATTAACCAAGCACACAATAAGAAGCACTGCCCAAATAAGAACCCTTTTTTTTCTTTTTCTGAATAACTTACTAGAATGCCTATCCAAATAAGAGAAATTTTACAATCAAAAGATACTTTTTCCACTACCCAATTTCTTATTATTATACAAACAAACACAAGAAATCTCCATTTACTCTGCAAATACAATATCATTTATGATTTCACCAATCTTCATTCTGATATAAAGTAATTACTTAAGACCTCAATTTGTGACTTAGATCACTTTAATTTATTTGTGATATCAACATCAAGTGAAAAAAATGTACCTGATCTAGCAAATGCAGCGAATCCAACACCCTTCATATTTGCTTCATGTAACACAGACACGTGTGTGCCATATCCAGTATCTTCATCACCAGAACTAGAATCCTTTTCAATCCCTCCTTCAATGAACTGCATGCAACAATGTGGTATTGAAGAACATTATTACATTCATATATGTTTAGTATTTGACAGCAGAAGCGTTAAAGTAAAAGGCATAACCCACAAACAGATTTAGCAAGGAAAGTACAAATGTTATGACATGAGTCTGAGACTTTGAATACCATACACGTGATAACACAAAGTGACCACTTTTGATATAATGGTTAAATTATCCAAAAGGCACAAAATCAACCAATTGTCACTCAAAGAACCCAAAGCAGGTGAAAAAACATGAGTGCTTCTGAAGTACAATTAAGATTGTGACCACAGCCTTGACTATACTGCAGTCAATGTCCCATGAAATGTTTTGCCTAAAGGATGGGGGATATTCCATGTAAAAAATAAAAGAGTTCTAAAAATATTTTTAAGTAGCAAGAGACTATCAGATATCCAATAGGCTATGGAATTTAATGCGGGTATAGTATATATATGGCTCCACGAATACACATAGAGAATGTGGCAATTAAATCTACCATGATTCACAGCATGATACCTTCTCAATGTCTTCCTGGTCCTTCCTAGTAAACCCACTGGCAGCAAGTTCCTTGTCCAGAAAACCAGAATCCTTGGCTATTGAAGAAAAACAAGGCCTGCCACTCACATCTGTGTCTACCTCTGTGCCATCAGTATCATCTGGGCATTCTTGAAAAGACATATTGAACCTGAGAGAAAAAATCATAACAAACTAGAGTAAGCCTTTATCCCAAACTTTCTTTTCTCATGGGCTTATAGAGGATCTATGAACCAGTGGTTGACACCAATTGTGTAGGAGGTAACCAGTGGTTGTTGTGAGTCACTAGAAAAGGTACAAAAACAAGTCTCCTAGACTGTCATTCTGTGGATGTTTTTCTAATTCTTATGCTGACAGTTGCCTTTTTAATTATGGCTTCAAATATCAATTAGCTGCCAGCCTGCACGTTTTGTTATGCAGTCAAATTAGCTAATTCCTGCTATCCCACATTCCCACTCCAATTAATATCACAGTAAAGCATTAATTAATTGGAAAAAAAATTGGAAATGCCTATTATTAATTGAAACAAACAAATCAGGGAAAAAAAATTAATATTAGAAAAATAATGTATAAAATATAAATAGTTTAATTATAAATAATGTATTATATGGTTTTTATTAAAATATAAATACTAGTTGATTGTCTGTAAATGAAAAATTATGCGTAATTATGTATATGATTATGAAATGGATACAGAATAAAGTTACAAGATGAACCACAACCCAGAATACCGTACCAACTGAACCTACACCTTACGCACCCCACCCTGTACGGAAAAAATTTCATATCCCGTATATGTGCCCATTCCACGTACCAACTCAACCCACAATCCAGGTAATCAGTGTACCGACCAACCTAGTTAGTTCTTCAATGCACATTATATAGATATATAGAGATCCTGATATTAGTTTTTCAGCCATAAATTCATGCAACCAAGTAAATATTTCACATATTCAGTATTGTTTTTAAGTTCGCTGTATACTATTAAAATAGCGACAAATATCATCTGTATGCATTTCTTCAAGCCAACTTGAAATGCTTTTCAGGGGTTTTGCAACCTTGAATGTTATAAACATCCAGAAAACTAAAATCACTTGCATTTGGCTTAAAAATTTCACAATAGTTTTAACAAAATTAAAAAACAGACCTCTTTCTGAAAAACTTAAAAATGCATTCAACATCACGGTCAAAGTACCTGAAACATGGAAACTTCATAGAATGAAAATATGATATCTGATAACTTGGAAAGGTGTATATCACTATGACATTTGATTTCTGACAATAAACAGTATGAAAAGATGACTGGTATTTGTAAGTAACAGAGCTTCTTACATCTGTGCATTATGATGTGATACAGAAACCATTTGTGGAAAATCAATCATGGTGACCTTCTCGTCATCATCAATCTAAAAGAAGAGAAATTGGAAAATAATTACAAGTTTAACAATGAATGGAAATAGGAAGCCAATGAGGCATTTGGACTGTATATATTAACTGTATTACCAATACAACCATATAGAAAAAACTCTTTTGAGTGAGAGCAGAAGAAGGAAACACAATGACATGAGTATGAAACATAATGCAACCTAGAAGTTCCAAAGATGCTATTCCAGAGACAGCCTCAAATGCATACCATAATGTTAAATTCATTGAAGTCGCAGTGAATTAAACCATGTTCTGCCAGACGAACAACCAGTCCAATGATTATTTCAAAAACCATCTCTGGATTTTGCAATTGCTTCACCTGCACACTGCATTGGACAGAGTAAATTTCATAGGTCCATGAAACAGTGTGATCATAGATTAATATTTATTTTCTTAAGCAAGCTAGTTCCAAAGGAAACACACAAGGAAAACACTGTATCTGGTAACTCCATTGTGTAGAATGCTATTCCTTTCTCATTCAATTATTTGAAATGGAATTTTTAAAAAGAAGAAACTTACAGTGGGTAGCCTTGTACAAGTGACATAATCACACAATGCCTGTTACAATCCACAGCATTTGGAACAGGAAAACCATGCTCTTCTAAAGCCTGCTCAAGCAGAGCAACAGTGTAAAGAAAAAATCAACGTGATAAACACACAACAGGGACAATACACAGAAATAAAAATGCCAAATATAGAGAAAAAGAACCTTCATAAAAGCAAACTCTTTGAGTGCAGCAAGGCGGGACAAGTAAAGCCAATTATAACTGCTACGATGTTTTAAGTAATCACGCTTAGATTTGACAGCTCTAAAAGAAACCCTACCAAGCCTGTGCAACTTCATTGCCAGCACTGTACCATCTTCCGTGGCCACCTCAAAGATATCTGGAAAAAAATAAATTTTATGGAGAATAGTGACAAAGTAATATTGGAATATAGTACCACAACCAGGCACCAGCATGTGTTCTATGAATTAGAAAGGAAAAAAAAAATGGTACCAGACTCTTTTCCTACTCCAATTTGACGACCAACAGACACAAAGACTCCGCGGTTGACCATAGTCTTAATTGCAAGAAAATCATAACCAAGATAGGTGAGCCGAAACCCATCATCTGGATGCACATAATAACAAAGAAAGTGAGAGGAATTCAAAACAATTATTCTTGATTGTTATAATAACATTATTTATAGTACATTTAGAAGAGTCATGGTGCAAGAGCTTATGCTTGAGTAGATTCTTGAGAACTTTATAAGTGCCCCCATGCCTATAAATTTAAGGATTAGACAAGAGTTAAAAAAAAATAAAAAATAAAGATGGACAATTTCAAATTCAACATGAAGGGGAAAACAAAAAACTAAATGCATACTTGAGCGAAGCTATGCGCTCCACCAGTTCAGAGGGTACGAGTTCATGCTGAAAAAAGGATATGAAGAGTTAATATAGATACATATACATATATAATGATAATTAAGGTAAGCTATCGTGAGAAATTTAAAAGATTTCAATAAAAGAATAGTAGAGACATTTACATTTCTCATTCCCATTTCCACAGCAGTTAGAACCCTAAAATCATCTTTAGTGAGGTATCTCAACACGTCCACGTTCAGCTTCATCTTCCTTGCTCTTTCTGCTTATTTTAGACTTGGGAAGCTGAGGCCTTGTTTGGTATCCTATTCAAAAACTATTTTAAAAAATTAGGATTCTTTTTTAGAATTTGAATTTTAACATAAAAGTTTTTAAAATTTGAAAACTTGTTTGGTATAAAATTTGAAAAATGTTTTTAAATTTTGAAAATTTGTTTGGTTGATATACTTGAAAACATTTTTTTTTTCAATTACTTGTTTATACCAAGATCTAGACTCACACTTGGGTCCCGAGTCTCGGGCCTTGATACTCGATACCTGAGACCCGAACCCAATACCCAATATTCGACAACCTGGAAGTATACTATTATCAAGTCAGTGATATATGCAACAACTATCATACATTTATTTTTTTTCTTTTCACAAGAGGTTATACATATCTATGAAACCACATGCAATCTAAAATATTTTGTGCATTGAAAGCATTAACCTTATCGCACCAAGTGCCTCATATAGGCACCCATTTTCAACATAGGAATCAATCATGGATGTCCATAGAATAACATTTCTCTGTTCCATACCATCAAATAAATTTAGATTACTGCAAGATGCCACACTACTAACTAGGTTTCTTTGAGAGGAATACAATTATGACTCCCAGCTGCTAGTGAAGTTTAATTACTGACTAGGTAACTACTGAACATTCATAGTAGTAAACTCAACCATACAAAATTGGCACCCATCAAAACACATTCATCTACGTGCATGTCATTCTAAGTAGATAACAAAGAAATAACAAGTGGTGAAACAAAGCTCTGTAGTATGCTTTATTCCCTCAAATATAAATAGAGCTTTCTGGAGCCAAATTGATGTATCAATTCTTAACATACCCTAAAGGATATCTTTCTAAGCAATTAAGGGGCATAGCCTAAGCTTGAATCCACGACTTGTTCTCTTTAATTTTGAGAGATTAATGTGAAGGAAGCTTACAAGTCAAGCCTATACCCTGCACTGCCAGAATACTGACCAAGAAAAAAACAAAGAATTTTTATCTAGGAATTGAATATCTCACCTTCTTTAAATATGTTGGAACTCATATCAACACAAATAATTCAATTAGCAGATACTCAATGTTGAGGAACCAAAAACAATGCCCAAATTCTAGAAATGTATATTACATGAATAAGAGAGAGACCCATATCAAGAAATGTAAACAGTCAGCTGACTCTGAACGCTAGAAGAAGGAACCTTCGAATAAATAAAAGATTTTCCAAATAGTATATAGCTGCACCAGCCCAAAATAATAAATCAAGCAAGCCAAACTCAATGCACAGCAAAACCTGCTATGAAAAACGCACAGAAAAAACCACTAAAGGAAAAAAATTAAAACAAAATCATTAAACTAAATGAAGAAAACCCAATGACCAAAATTTATTGTGCAGCTTTAAAACCCAAAATGTATTTAACTTGAAATTCAAATTGGAAGAGACACAAACAGAGAAAAGAAGCTTACCAAGATCACCGAGTAGAGAGAGACAACGAGCAGATTGTAGCATAAGACCAGGGCGAATCCAGAATTTGAAACTGGGGTGGGCTGAAAAACTCCTCGACGGTACGAGGAAAAGCAGCAATATGCAACTAATAAGAATTAAAAAATAATAATAATAATAATTGTGTTTTTTTTTTTTTTTTTAATCACAGGCTTAGTTTTTAGTAACATACTAACGTAGGTTTAAAAAAAAAATAAAAAAAAAAATTGGGATCGGCTTTAACCTTCTATGTACATCGCATAAGACACAAAATCATATATGAACAAATAAGTCTAAAAAAGTGATTGTGGTCGAATATGATAATTGAACGGCTAGGTTGAGACTGATAAAAAAAAAAAAGGATAAAAACAATGTTTTATCGTTTTTTAAAAAACCCCATTGTTTAGTTTTATTTCTAAAAGTTATTTTTAAAAAGACTAATAATAAACATGTTTTTTTTTTTTTTTCATTTAAAATCGCCTTAATTAACCTTTTTTCATGTCCTCTTCTTAACCTATTACTATAAGGAAACCGACTAATATACAATTGTAGTAGAGTTGTACATTAATTACTATACCTAATGGAGTATAACAACTAGGATTTTGGAATTTTTGTTTGTCTTGCTTAACCGTGGAATTTAAATCTAAGTATTTATGTAATTCTATTCACACTTAAAGGTGAAACAAATTCAATTCTTTTTTTTTTCTTCATACCCTTACACAATAAATTCATGGCTAAGTTTTTTTTTCTTTTTTTTTTTCCAAGTCTAAGATAATAATTAAAGCATAAACAAGTAGAGAAAAAGCAAACATTGGATCCGGATGCGATTAGCTAGGTAACCACCTAAGACTACGCTTTTGTTTGTTGTTATGGTTTTAGAGTCCTACCAAGTTTTATCTAGTTGTCCTCAATTTCCACATGTCAATTTCTTTGGGGAAGGGAGAACAAGGATTATTAGAGCACATATCTTCTCAAACAGATAAAACCCAAACCATGTAATTAAGGAAGAATTTTGAAAAGCAATGAGGGACCATAGCATGCATGGTCAGGTCTGATAATGGCTCTACTCTTTCAAGTAACTGAACTCTTAAAACATAGATGAAGATGTCCACAAACATATCCATGACATATAGACTATGTTGCATTAATTCTCTCTAATATATGTAGAATGCATGGCGTATACACAATACTTGTATCCCTATATGCAATCTAGGCATGGCGTGTACTTAGATTTAATATATAAGAGTATCTCCAACAATTTAGCTATCTTCCCCTCCCTAGCTATATTAGCTAGTTTCCTCTCAAATTCATTCTCCAATAAATTAGCTATCCAGTTAGCTAATTTAGAATTTGCTTTTTGATTAGCTAAATTTGGGTGTGAAAAAAGAGAAAATAGCTATAGCTAAATCAACATAATGGGAATAATTTTTTTAATTCATTCAATACAACAATACAAATTTATTTCTCATGAACCATAATATCAAAATTTTAAAAATAATAAAATATTAATGTTAGCTAAAATAGAGAATATTGCTGGGGTAAAATTTTAAAAGCAGTTAGCTAAAATAGATTTTCAACTTTTTTTGCACAAATTTAGCTAGAATATAGGTAAGCTTGTTGGAGTTGCTCTAAGAACCCATTAAGATCAAAGAGAATATGACCATCACAAGAACCCTAGAGAATGGCGTATAGCAAGAGGAATTCAAGAAACCAATTCACATGAATAATTCTTAGGTTATTCATTAGTTGCTAAGGAAAACATAATGATATGATGGTCTGCATATTATCCCAATAAAAACAAGAAACATGTATTCTAAGGTGATCAGGCATAGAAAACACATATCAAGTATCCAATCAATTAGTGAAAAGGAATTCATCCATGGGATCAAAAGAATTCAAAAACTTAGAAAGAAATTAATCATAACAATTGAGTGATCATCGATCATGTTAGGGCTTCAACCTAAGCTCTAGCTAAAAGGTTTAGCTACACATTATTGCTAGCAAATCCCAAAGAAACATAAAGAAAAACAAAAAAGTTATTAAGAGAAGGGAGAAAGACAACTGCTCCTTGCTCTAGCGATTTGTGAAAGTGTAGAATCCTTGTTTTAAGGCTAACATCCTTTATTTATAGGCTCCAACCCTTTCCTAGTTGACTCCCAAGTTTGACTAGCGTTTTGGGATCAAAAAGGCCTTGAATAACATGTTTGGAAGTCCAAAAATGCGGCCTAGGTACAGAAGGATTGATCCTCCCATCGGTTCGATCCTACAAAAAAGATGTAATTGCGCGTGTGTAGTAGGATCGATCCTATGAACAATGAGGATCGACCCTCCAGGGGCTTTAACATGATAGGATTGATCCTATGAATAGTGAAAATTGATCCTTTGGGCAGTGTTTTTTGCTGCTTCACTTCTAAAATCATCTTGAATGTCTGTTTTAGCTCGAAATGCTTCCCTTTGCTTATTTAACCTACAAAAACACTAAACTAAGTTAAAATGAACTAAAAACATGGAATTTAGCAAGGAAGAAAGGGAAATAAGATAATAAAATATGTGAATTGATGAACATATCAAATGGCACTAACGATGGCGAATCTGGACTGTTTATCCGTGCAACGTGTCATTTCGCCCAACCCTTGGACCCGTACGCGCGACTTGGATCCGCACCTCAACCCGGTTCTCTCTCTGCCCTTATCCCGTGTGTACAACCCAATTTTCTATCCATTGTTGGTTGAATTCTCACCCATTTACCTTGTTACGCTCACAGACTCGCACACTGACCCACAGGATCTTGCCAAACTCGACTCGTTTTTAGCCCCTAGATCTTCATTTTTCACCCATTTTCAACCATTGGTCTCCCAAAACTCTACCTATCCATTCCAAACTCAATCACAACCATCAATGGCCTCCCTCTACTCCTATAAATAGGAGGCCACCCCTTCTCATACACCGTTTTTTCAGCTGAGTTTTGAAAGGGTTCAAAGCATCTCTCTAAAAAAAAAAATCGTGAAAATACACGTTTATTTGGGAATTTTCCAATTTTTCCTCTCTTGGACATACCACTAGTTGGGAGTCCTAAATTCTAAATTTTGTTTGGAACAAGCTTTATTTTTGAAATAGTTCCCAATTTAATATTTGATTGGGTTGTTCCATAGGGTTCCCAATAAGGATTTTGCACTCAAAACATAAAAATCAAATATTCAGCAATTTGTAAGAAGACGCTGCTGAAATTTTGACTCATCCCGAAGATAAGACCGATAAGATACACTGAGAACCTTGAACTTGGTTAAGTTAATTGTATTAAGTTTGATTATTAATTAGGTGTTAATTGTATTAACTTGTGTTAGTTTGTTGATCCATTTGGTTGGAGATTTAAGCAAGGAAGGTCTACAACTAGGTATTTTTCTCAAACTTATCTATTTACTTATTTCTAGGCTTTAATTATTAATTAAATTAGATTTAATTATTAATTAAGCATGTTTAATTACTCAGTTAATTCAAAGAATTTATTTAATTAATTAAGGTTATAGTATAATTAAGGTTACACTTATTTGTTAAAGAAATTAAGTTGGGTTAATTTAATTTAATTATAGAATTGCTACAAATTGAGACACGTTAATCAATCAACCTAAGTAAACTGTGAGACCCCGTATTTTTCAAAGATTTATTTTAAATTTTTTTTGAGAATTTATTTTAAGGATTTTGAGAATTTATTTGGAATTTAAAAAGATTTTAATTTTAATTTTTAATTTTTGTTTTAAATTGGGCTTGACCCAAAGTTGACTTTTAAAATTAGTGGGTTTTTGATTTTGACTTTGGGCTTGTTGGGAAGGTCTCGAGTTCACGAGTTCATAGACACGTAGCACGCATCGATTCGAGTTACGGTTTGAAAGATACAGACATGTGAAGTGAGTGGCAAACTTGTAATTTTTACGAAAGTGGGTTTTATAACCCAAAAATCAGATTTCTATTTCCATTTTCTCTCTCCTCTCTCTCTCTCTCTCTCTCTCTCTCTCTCTCTCTCTCTCTCTCTCTCTCTCTCTCTCTCTCTCTCTCTCTCTCTTTTTCTCTCTCCCCGGTTCTCTCCTCTCCGCCGCTCCTCTCTCTCGGCAATTTCGCCGTCTGGCCACCCCACGACTAGCGATGGGCACCGACGACTTCCTCTCGCCGTCACCGACCCCCAGCAGCCCTCCTCTTCGCCGGCCGACCACTGTAGACGAAGAAACGACACAAAACAGCCGAGCCTCTCCTCGTCGGCAATCTTGATTTTTCGGCGACGTCGCGACCTCTCTCCACTTGGGTTGTCTTCCTCTCGTCACGGTGAGTCCACCCTTGGCCTTCCCTGGCTCCCATGACCTCATACAGCGGCGAATCGACAACTTAAGGCCGGCGGCTTCCGCCGCCGATTTCGGCCAATTTCGGCCATTTTCGGCGAGATTTGGCCGTCGGTCCAGTTGTTAAAAATGATCCTCGAGGTTTGTGCCGCCGCTGCCACCATCGGGACCACCACGGACCATCGCGGGTCCTGCCGCGTTTGGCCGTGTCGATGACTTGAATTGTTGGTTTGGCCTCTGGCCAGTCACCTGAAGCCCGTGGTTGAGTTTCTGTGTGATTTGTATGCTGTTCCAAGTCAGGCAGCCGCCGTGTGTGGTGGCGACCGCTCGTTTCAGTCGCTTAGCGGCCGTTTGTGTTTCTGAATTGTGTTTTAAGTTGGTTGTCTGGTCTTCTCAGGTACACGGGCTCGGGAAATCTTATCCCCAATGTCGTTATGCTGCCGAATTTGATATCCGAGCAATGGCGCCGTGAAGGGCACTTCGGTCATTTCACGTGGTTGCACTGTGAGTGAAACTTATCTGGTTATATTATTGAGTACTTTGGATGAATTGTCTGTTTTGTGTGATTTGTTGCTTTATGTTAGAGGAGGCTAAGTGTAGGATTTGAATCATGAGAATATAGTGACGAGGATTTGAGACTAAGAGATTAATTGGGAATTATAAAGATGCTATGACGATAATTGCTGAATTAGAGAAGAAATGTTTGTTGTCGAGGTAAATGAATGAGGATTAGACAATTATTATACAGTAGACTATGAGTAGGAGTGACAAATAAGTGAGGGGTCGTGAGTAGAAATCAATTTCGGAAAGGATTCGGAATAGCTCGGGGTAGGCTGTGATTGGATCTTTGGTTTTCGAAATGTTTTGCACATTTTATAATTGAACTCTTTTCTTGATTTAATTGAGTATGAATAATTTCTGGAAAATGGTTTTCGGCATTATTTTTGGAAAAATTTATTATTGAATTTCTGTCTTTTAGAAAATGATTTTGATCGAGCAGCTTTCACAATTTGAGAATGATTTATTTAAGCGGATTCATTAGAAGAATTAAATTTCAGTTTTTATCTGAAGGAGTATTTTTGAGATGTGGTTGATTGAGATATCCAAAAGAGGTTTCAAACCGCCATATTAGTACCCCCCCTTCAGCAAGTATATATTTGCTCTGCACTCGCCTAGAGATGACTCGGCGGTGTATGACCAGCACTTGCTCTGCACTTGCCTAGTTGGCGGTGTCTGACCAGCATGAAAAATATTGCTCTGCACTTGCCTAGTCAGCGGTGTATGACCAGCATCACATATTGCTCTGCACTTGCCTAGAGATGACTCGGTAGTGTATGACCAGCAGTTTTCCGGGTACTAGTGTGACGTGAGTTTTCAATTGTGGAGTATTTTGAGAAATGATATTACATCAGTAAATATTTTAAATGATAGTTTCAGTAAGGCATTGCATTTTATTTCAAGCATTTTAATAGTTTTACAGCTTGAGAGTATTATTTGTTTTTCAGAGTTTGATTTACGGTTTGAAGGGATTTAAAAATGGATTTGAAAGAAGAGATTTTGAAAATAGTTTTAAAGTTGGAGGATTTCAAAGAGCGACGTGAGTGAAATTGGATAGATGTTTGTTTGTACTGTGTGTTGTATTGTTTTTGTTTGCTAGGACTTGGGCTGGTTAGGACTTGGTTTTGTTAGAACTTGGTAAGGTTTAGGCTTGAATCTTGAGAAAGGAAGTGATGGTAATTATGCCTTGAGGTTATTAATTAGGATGTGAATGCTTGAGGTTGAGGTTAATAGTTGACGATTAGGCAATTGATTTGTTAGAGTAATTATTATTATTGATGGAATATTATGTGATTGAGGAATTACGGACTTATGAGGATTAATTAGTTATGCCTTGGATTTATTGCGAATATTTTGTGGATTGTAAATTGTGATAATTGACAAAAAAAATTTTGAGGCCATGTGATTTCTTATTAAGGATAAATATTTACGTCATTTCACTCATACGAGCTCTAGTGAGCTTACCGGGTTGTTTTTTTAAATGACCCGGTATACCATGAATATGGTGCAGTGTGGTTGATGTTTTGCAAGTTAAGGAGGCTGAGGAGGCAGTGAGGAGAAGACGAGGCAGTGAGACCCATTTTGTGTTGTTTAAACGTTTTTGTACAGAGGTTTTATATAAATGTTTTATATGAAAGAAATTTATTTATTTATATTTATGTGTATGGCTCAAAGGAAAGAGAAAACAAATTTAAAAGGTTTGACATTTCAGTGTTTTAGTGGGCCCGAGGTTCGGGGCGTTACATAAACTATTGAGGCCATATTAGTGGGAACCAAACGACGTGATGAGTAAGGTTAATCCATGAGCATACGAGCATTGGTACGGGGCGAGAGCTCCCTCAATTTCCTTATGCACTAACTTGGTCACGTTGTAGGTTCCTAACTGATCAATCACCTCGACCTAAGGTAAAATTGGATTTAAGTAGAAACCCTTAGGTATTTCTGAAAGTACAAAAATACGGTCTTAGTAGACTGGTTTCTAGAACTTTCTATGAATGTATGATCGAAAGGAAGGTCATACCGGAACTGCTGCAGTTCTTCTTGTAAACTAAGTTATTGTCGAACTTGGATTTCCAACTACCAAGGAAGGAGATCGATTAAGTACTATTGGTGTTGTGAAGAAGCAAAAAAAAGTTGAAAGATTGGACTCCACATAGGGGGAACTCACACCCTATCTGTTGGGACTTTTCTGTGTGTGCGTGTATGATTGTTGCCACTTTTTGTAAAACTTGTTTTACTTGGAATTTGAAATGAATACCAAGTTGTAGCTCGCAAGTATACGAATCGTTTAGTGTAGCGATAGCATATAAGTACGAGGTTGATCCCATGAGGAACAAAATTGGCAAAGCACTATTTCACTTAACTAGCATTTATTGAAAGCAGTAAAAGAATGGGGGTTGAGAGGTGAACCTAACCTAAGTGCATGAAAAGTAAAATGTGCCCATTGACATGCTAGTACTCAGATTCCACCTTAATCCTTAGTTATACCCTAACTATGCTAAAGTTTTGCCTACTAGCTAAGTTTTGAATATATACTAGTGGCAACTATCACTTACCAGATAGATTTAACTAGTGACTAGTGGTATTATCATCTACCAGCTGAGTTTACTAGTTACTAGTGGCAAATGTTCAACATATTGTGTTCCCTTAAGCATGAACACAATATGTTGGATATTTTCCCCTAAGCAGTTAACTATACATGTTCTCCTTTGGTTACAGTCGACTGCCCAGAGCTGTTAACCATGTATAAAGTCATTAAGTTTTGTGAAACGACCAAACATGCAAACAACATGCAGACATGTATAGAGTTAATAAATATTATTACACAATAACTCAGAAGCCCGTAATAAAAGTTGTTACGTCCGTCCCAACCATGTGCTAGCGGGCTGCCTTGTGCTTGCAAGGCCTTGCGGTGCACAGAGCTTAGGCCCTTGCGTGTGAGCTGCCTTATAGTGGTTATTTTAATGAGTTTAATGAGTGCATCTACATAGTTTTTTATGGTTATTTTTTAGAATTTTAGTCATTTTGGTTTGTAATTTATGACCTTTTTTTTTCTACCGACTTCTTCGCATATATATTAGTCATTTTGGTACGTAATGCATGTGATGGTTGATTATACTTTTCATATATTGGCGACCCTCAATGTTGGCGGGCTGATAAGTTTGACTGTATATCCCATGATAAAAAATGGTCCAACGCTATTGTGGAAGAATGAGGTGGGGTTGCAAATAAGAAAGAAACGACATATTTGAAACTTGAGAGGTGACTTCAAATTCCATGTTAGTATATAATCATTTTGATATATAATAGGCAGTTCGATCAATATCATTCAACTTTGATAATGACTACGGTGAAAATATCATTCAACTTATATAACAGGCAATTCGATCAATATCATATAACTATTTAAACATCTATATTTTTTTTGTTTATTTGAAATTAAAAAATAGGTCAATTGTTAATTATATTTAATATTGTGAACATTAATTATGATATTTTATTTGTACGATTAAAATTATAATATACCCAAGAAAATAATAGGCATACTTATTTAATAATGTTGTTATTTGAAAAATTAATGCTAACACAAATTTGTAGCCAAAAATTTCAAAAACATGTGAAAAACCATTTTATTTTTACTAAACGAATAAGTGAAACACATTTTCAGCATCATGTCCATTTTAGTAATTATAAATAGCCACAGTAGTTTTACATTACAATTTACCAAACACCTTCATACTACTTTTTGTACTCACAGCACTTTTGAAAATATAGTTTACCAAACACTCAATTGTTTTACTTCACAGCTGACTTTACTTTACAGTTGTTTTACTTCACGGCTGTTTTTCTCACAGCAATCCCAAACTAAGCCTAAGACCAGTTTATCCTCGCCCTTCATGTACGATATAGTATTCCACACGAGTGTATGGCCAGTTTTCCCCTGGGTACTAGTGTGGTGTGAGTTTTCGGTATCAATGTTTGAGATATTAGTTTACATTGATAATTTCAGTTGATATAAATATTCAGCTAAGATTTGATATTTTTCAGTTTGAGTAGCTTTATTGCTTTTCAGTTTAATCAGTATTTATTTTTGAGCAGTTTTATTGCTTTTCAGTTTATTGAGTATTTTTTTTAAATGAAAGACTTTAGTTTAAAATATTTATACAGTTTGTCTATCATTGAGTATGATATTTTTCAGAGCTTGTATTTCCAACTGAATGATTTATTTACAAGAGGCCGGTATATGAGAATTTATTTGTTCATGTTGCATTTCATCCTTTTGAGATCTATCAATATTGCTTTTTTATGAGTTTTCTTATGCATCAGGAAGATTCACGAATTTGAGATGATTTCGAAGGTGGATTGTGAAATGGTTTTAAAACTGGGGGCTTTCAAAGGAAAAATAAGCTCAAAGTGAATGAGTGGTTTATTAACATTTATCTTAATTAATAAGATAACATTAATTATTCTCCTAATAATTAATCACTTAGCCTTGGGTCAACAAGCTCAAGCTTTGACTTTCCAATCTTACTCTATAAGTAAATTAATTAGTTAATTAATCCTACTTAAGGAAAGATTATGTCAAGTGACCATCCCAAATCAATCACTTGACTTATGGGCTTATTGATTGTCCTCATCAATTAGTAACTAAGTCGATCACTAGAGTTCAATGGTCTCCATCAGTATATCATAGTTAAGTGAGCTCACACTAGAGCAATACTGGGATGGGTGACCCACTGGGAAGTGTATTCCCAAGGAAAGATTATGTCAAGTGACCATCCCAAATCAATCACTTGACTTATGGGCTTATTGATTGTCCTCATTAATTAGTAACTAAGTCGATCACTAGAGCTCAATGGTCCTCATCAGTATATCACAGTTAACTGAGCTCACACTAGAGCAATACTGGGATGGGTGACTTACATTGGGATGGGTGACCCACTGGGAAGTGTATTCCCAGTCTTACGCAATAACAAGTATCACGATAGTTGCAATCAATAATTGGACATATTTATCATCGGTATCATCCTTTCCTTTTGGTCTCCCACATACTTGTATGTATGTGACCCTTTAGGTTCTTATTCGATTTGGTAGTAGGATCATAATTAATCTAGAAACACTTTCTAATTAATTGCTCTTTAGACTCTACAGATCACGTTGACACCTATCCATAGTTCATGGCCCCCAAACCAAATAGAATTTAGCCTCGAACCTATTCAATTATGATTACAATACAGTATGGTCCATTCTCTCAACTATGTGCCGGTTATATCCTGTGTATGGAACTCGTGTCAAAATCCATTAATATAATCATATATGTAATTCTGATGCTCTAGCTAGAAACTTTGTGAGTCTTTCTATCCTAGCACATTTCCTTCGTTATGGAATGTAAGAGATTCCATGTTTTACACTCACATGCCTCCATATGTGTGTCAACGCACCCAACGTACACATGTAACTCATGCTTGATTCCATTGGTTCATTTTTTGCGGTCAAAGTATACTAAGCACACACACAAGACATCGGTGATGTCTCTAGTCTGATGACTAATTAGTATCTATCATAACTACAAAGTTCCTATTTGACATGCGGTAAAGCTCCATCTAGGATTCTCCATTAGTCAATTCAGTGGACGTGTCTTCAAGCTCGCACCCACATACCTGCTCCAGTGTCTCTACATTGTGGCTTGAGACTCACCAACCCAGAGTAAGCAAGCGTATGTGGAAGTCTTGACTTATTGGAATGTTAATGCCCAGTTAACGTTACCTTCATTAACTAGGAACATTTAGGAATCTAAGTATCCGATAACACGAGTCTCAATGGCCTCCAAGCTTGTCATGTTTCTTCTCTTAGATTTCTATGGACACATTCATTCACTTATACGATGATCCTAGAGTTTCAGTGTAGTGAATAATACTTATACCTTATTAATGTGTAATACACATTAATTGAAATATCTCTCAAGTCACTTTAACCAAGCTACTTTGGTTAACCAATTGCCATTGGTTTTAAGGCATATTTCCAACACACATGTGGTGGGAGAAATGGTGGCGGAGACTGGTGGTGGTGGTGGTAGTTGTTGTAGTAGCGACCTAGTGGTATTGTGATTAATTGGCAATGTGATGAGTGGATATGAATTATTTATCTTCTGTCAAAATTGGAATTTTGAAAATGACACCAATTTAAGTGCAATTTAAAATTGAAATTTATAGCCCTCAAATCCCAAGTTTTTTTCCACATTGAATTTACAAAATTCTGAGTTAAAAGGAAATTAGAAATTAGAAGTGAAATGGGGTTGGCCTAGTTGGCCGAGGACAATAGCTCCCCCTCTACATACCCGGGTTCTAACCTTCCCCCCTCCCCTGCAATAAAAAAAAAAACCAAGGAAATTAAAACATAAAATTTCTTAAATGATGAGCTTTGTCTAAATTTCAATTTTTTTTTCTCCATCTAAAGACACCATTATGCTTTTCTTATCTTTCCCGTGATAAGAGAGAGAGAAAGGGAAGGAGAGTGGGGCACAACAACCAGCACCGATCTAGATGGGGAGGAGGAGAAGGGACCATTTGACGATGGGCTGGGAATTTGGGGCTCAAGTTAGGGCAGGGGGTTTTCTAGTGCTACCTACCCATAAAGGGGTAGGTAGCAATAGAAGATTGGGGGCGGTTATTTAATACATTTTTAACACCAAATTGGATGGGTAGGTCTTTTTTTACCTTGGTCAAAACAAAAGGTCTCATATTGACACGCTTTCAAAATTGAGTCCCAAAATTTCTAATTAATATTAAGTGCTGCTACACATCCAATTCCTTCTCGCTACACACCCTCGTTATCCAATATGTGAAATGACAATCAAAACCCAATAACAAAAGACCATAAAGGACAAAAAAAATTCTAAATGAAAAAAAAAAAAGAAACAAAAAACTTGGAACCCCTTCAGCTCTCCACCTACTGCCACTCGCCACCACTCTCTTTGCCAGTGGTCGGACCCCACGCCGTAGGCGCACTTTCTCCTCCTCTCTCTCTCTCTCTCTCTCTCTCTCTCTCTCTCTCTTTTCTTTCTCCTTCTCGTTTCTCTTTCTCTTTCTTTGTTTCTTCTCTCTCCTTCTCTCTCTCTCTTTCGCATCCCCCTTGTCGGACGGGAAGGGAGGCTGGCAACCAGATGGGACATCGCTGACCTTCGATCTAGAGGTCGGCGTTCTCGTTTGACAAGGGGGTGCGAAAGAGGAAGAGAAAGAGAAGAAAGAAAAAGAGGGAGAAAGAAAAAGATAAGAAATAGAAACGGAGAGAAAGAAAGGAGGAGGACATGCTCCGACGACGGCGAGACCGGTGGTTGTGTGCAAGGGTGGGGTTGACTATTATTTATTTTTTCATTCTGTATAGGTGAGGGTATTTGATAATATTGTGGGTGTTTATTGAGAAATTATAAAGTAAAAAAGTGTATGAGATGTGTAGTGAGAAGGAAAATGGTGTGCATATAATAACACTCTTAATAATCAGGAGGGAATTGGTTAAAAATTCTAAAGAGCATGTTGACAATTTTCCCACTAATATAACCAAAAAAAATAAAAAAATCTCTATCAATTAACAAAAGAGAAAGAAAATTGATAGAAAATAAAAACACCCAACCACAATCAACAAAAAGTATACAACTTGAAGCCGTAGTAAAGTTAAAGTTATCTACAATTTAATTCAATAAAAAATGGAATGACATGGATGTATCTAGGTACAAATTAAGTAGAATCCCCATTACCAGTACCATTCCACACCCAAGCTGCTATCTTAAAGATCTGGCCAAAGTGCATTTTTGGCACCTGTACTTTAACAAAATTTCCATTTTGGTACAGTTCTTTCAATTTTAAAAAGTCTCATGCTTTCATTATGTTTACAATTGAATTCAAATCATTAATTAAGTTTAAATTATTGACAAAAATATGACGTAACAGAAATATTTTGAATATTTTAAATAACTTATAAGTGAAACTCATTTAACCAAGTGACGTTGCCTAATTACATTTGGACACATGTATTTTTTTCTTAATTATTTAAGTTTTTGCTTTTTGTTTTTTTCATAATTATATTTTATTTAACTTTTTAAATTGTTTATTTAATTATACCGTATTAATCATGAAATGTCTAGAATATCTATTCATATGAATTGTCACGTCATATTTCCCTCTAAAAAACAAATTGAGTTAACAATTTAGACCTAATTACAAATATAATAAAAGTACGGGACTGAAATTACCAAAATTGAAAAATAAGGATCAAAGTGGAAACTTCGTTAAAGTACATGGACCAAAAATATACTTTAGCCTAAAGATTATTTTCTGGTTGTGGTACTTGTGTGTAGACAGTTTTGGGTTTGACGACCCAATACCCGATGAAAACAGAAGCACATAACGAGATCACTGATAACAGAAGGGCAAAAACACTAGCAGCATTAACTGAGCCACTCGGTCTCGCTGTGGTTAGCATAGAACTTCCCAAAGAGACATCTAAAGGAACCCAGTCACAACTAACAGAATAGTGCCCAGAGCCATGCCATGATTTTCCATCAACGGGATACCGGCCAGAATGCTACCGACATCTTACTTGATCCACCAATTGTGAATTGAGCATCCTGCATGAACCAAGTAATGTAGTCATATTAGACTTGTTATAATGTCATGAATGACAAAAAAAAAAAATTGTTACAATGTGGATATTTTACTTGAATATATATAAATATATATATATAGCAGAGACTTATTATAATGCCAATATTTTACTTGGAATCTACATATAATCGAGAATTGTTACAATGTCAATACTTGGAACTATATAATATAAAAGAAACATTATAGCAACTGTCAGGTCTATTTCAAGATACATAAGATGGGTGAAATAAATTTCAATGCTAATGTTTTAAAGGAGGATCAACAGTATAGCACAAACCAATAATCAATCCGAAAAGACTTTTCGTGCAGTAAGTTTGGTTGGCATCATATAAATATTCTAAAAGGTAGACATGTGTTAGATTGCCAAGAAGTTTGTATAAGTAAGAAATCAAAGGTCCTAGATAAAGATTGGACAAACACTTCCGAGGAATTTTGTCTAAGGAAGATACAGAATTTTCAATTAGCAACAAGGCTAGGTAGTGTTGGTCCATAAGCCTCTTAGTTCAACAAGAAACCACAAGAAGAATCCACTCCGCAACCAAATGTCAATGCTAATGTTTTAAAGGATGATCAAAAGTATAGCACAGACCAGTAATCAATCCAAAAAGACTTCTCATAGAGCAAGTTTGGTTGACATCATATAAATATTTTAAAAGATGGACATGTGTTGGATAAGGGATTGGAGCAATCTTGTCTAAGGGATATACAAGAACTTTCAATTAGCAACAAGGCTATGTGTTGGTCCATAATCCTCTTCATTCAACAAGCACAAGAGCAATCAACTCTCCAAACAACTTACACAACATGTACCAAAAATTAGAGGGAAAAACCACAATATTTGGGTTTTATTGAAAATGAATAAATAAATAAATAACTCAATTCCAAATAGCAAGACATTTGAATGCAGCAGGTGAACCTGTTGGAGACGATCCATAGTTCTCAAAGGCCTAGAGAATTCAAAATTAAATGTGCCCTTTTGACCATCAGCAGCATAAGGACTGTCTTCTTCCACAAAACCTGTCATAGGCAACAATAAAAAAATTTAACATTGACAGAAAGAAAACGTGTTTGGGGGAAGGAGGGTTGAGCAGATAATTCATGGTCATCTAATATACACAAACCTTTCCAATGGTGGAACCCAACATATATTGTTCCAAACATCCTTTTGAGCCAAATAACAGGTCAACCATAGTCCAAACCAAGTATCCAACTATTTATCTAGGTTGGAAAGTAATATTTGAATACCAAACCATATAAAAAAGATTGATAATTACCAGAGACAACATTGAAGCTACTGTGCCACCAAGCGCCTTTCCAATCATTTTGCCCACTGGAATCATTCGCTGACAATGGAAGAAGGTAAGCTTAATAATTTGATCACTGAAACTTATTACCTTAATAGAGTAAATGATCTTTTTGGGTTGGGGGAAGGGGAATTACAGTAGTACTATTAGCTATTAAAATGAGGACAAGAGAGGGCAAGATGTCAATGAAGGATAACAAGGTGTAGTTAGGAGCTTTCTTAATGGGAATAAATTATAATGAAATCAAATATTTATCCAAGGTAATAGACAGACCAGAGATATTGTTGAGGTCCTTCGAGATGTTCAAGATAATGAAGGAGAGTAGATCACTTTTTAATATATTCCCATTATGTGGTTGGAACATTGTTGGATATTGCGAAGAGGACAAAGGATGGATTGGCTGCACGTGTAGATATTGAAGTCTTGAATATAAGACATAGTCAACACCCTCGTAGAGAAGGAGATACAACATTTTTTCCCCCGGCAATATTCACATTGAGCAAAGAAGAAAAAACCTCATTTTGCAAAGTGTTGTCTACTATTCGAGTTCCTTATGGATATTCAGCAAATTTGTCTCGATGTGTGAATGTGAATGAGAGAAAATAAATGGGTTGAAAATTCACGATTGCCATGTTTTAATGCAATAATTACTCCCGCTTGCGATACGTGGTGTGTTACCCAAATTTGTCACTATGGTTTTACTAGAGTTGAGTGCAATCTTTAGACAGTTGTGTAGCAAGAAGGAAACTGAGGCATCATTCAATCAACTGAACTCTAGAATTGCATTGACCTTATGTGAGATGGAGAAGATTTTCCCTTCTTCATTTTTTGATGTCATGGTGCATCTCCCAATTCACTTGGCAAATGAAGCTGCTATTGCAGGACCAGTTCAATATAGATGGATGTATCCCATTGAACGGTAATGGTCATTTCCTTATGCTTAATTTGCATTAATTTTAGTTTTGATTCTCTAATTTTTTTTTATGTTAAATATTGAAGGTATTTGCAAACACTGAAGCTGTATGTGCGAAATAAGAGTCGTCCTGAAGGTTCTATTGCTGAAGGTATTTGGTTGATGAGGGTTTATCTTTCTGTTCCATGTACCTTAGAGATGTTGATACCCGTCGTAATCGTAAGGGTCGAAATGCATATGGTATTGGACGTGGAATATGTGGTGGGTTATCAATTTTTGACTCCATAGGCCAATATTTAGGTTCAGGTGAAAATGTGGAGCTTGATCTAAATGATAGGAATCGATGCCACAAATACATTCTTGATAATTGTGATGAAGTAATCCCTTTTAGAAGGCAACATGAGGACTTTTTGAGAGATAAACATCGAAGGAAACGATTCACTAGGCGACAAATCATGGAGATAAGTAAGAAGGAATTTCCTGAATGGTTCAAGAAACATGTAAGAATTCAATTACTAAGTTTCTACATCATGTATGTAATATTAATTTTTACCTAATGTTTCTACATCATTTTTTTCACAGATTCATGCAAGGTTTTATGCTAATGATCCGTTGATATCCGATGACTTGCATTGGCTTGCTAATCCTCCTCGCACACTTGTGACGAAATACAAAAGCCACGCTATTAATGGTTTTAGATTTCGAATAAAATCGGTGGATGATAAGCATAAGAATCAGAATTGTGGTGTATTTGTACCTGTAAATATTCCGAGTGGTGTTGGGCAAGTTAATTGCTATGGTGTTGTCACATATATGTTTCTGGTTAGATATTGTGGTCATACCGAGGCAGAAGATATGGGTCGTTGCGTGATGTTGTTTAAGTGTGATTGGGTTGATAGTGGAAGTCCTAGGGGTATGAAGACAGATCAATATGGTTTTACCTTGGTGAACTTCAATCGATTGGGATTTAGGGATGACCCTTTCATACTAGCTTCACAAGCAAAGCAAGTATTTTATGTTGCAGATTCGATTGAAACAGATTGGCATGTAGTGGTCCGAACGCATCCGAGGGATTTTTTTTATGTATTAGAGGATAAAGATACAATTGACGATTATGTCATACCAAATCTACATGATTGGGTACTTGACAATGAAGATATGCAAACAAGGGTTGGCGTAGAAGTGACACCTTTTGATGAAGCATTACCTTTGTCCACTGAGCTGGTTAATTCAATTGCTGACGATAAGCTTGATGATGATATGGATGCTTAAATTAATTTTTTTTTTTTTGTGTTGTTTTGTAATTAAGATCTCTTATGTAATACTTTTTTATTAGTGAATTTTTTTTGTGCTGGACTAGGTCCCGTGGTTTTTACCTTTTGAGGGTTTTCCGAGTTAAAATATATTTGTGTGTCTATATATTTGTTTTATTTAATTAATTAATATTTATGTAGTATGTATTTGGTGGTGTATATATATATATATGGTTAATTATAATTTATTTAGATGAGTGATAATGAAGAACATATGGACGAGCACCACAATGAGCAGGTTGAGGCTAGATGGTAAGCTATAGTTTGTTTATATAAAGTTTTTATTTATTCTATTATTTACAATATTTTTGTCATTGATGTATATTAATTTGGATTAACATGTAGCATGCCCTAAAGGAGAAAACGTGGTCCTGAAAAGATTAAGTGGGCTGGTAAAGATCATAGGGGTAAAGAGTATTGTGAATTTAGTCCGAGCGGGAAGTGTATTTCTCAAAAGATCCCAAGTTTATATCTTCTGAAGTAAAAGATCCAAATAATGTTCCTCTAGTGTATGATTGAAGATTGGTTGAAGAAGAAACAAAGAACACTTTGTGGGACAGAATACGGGTATCAATTGGGATAAAGATTTGGTAAAAATGCCTGTAAATATTTACATATAATTGTTTATTTTTTATTTTTTATGGATGTAGGGCACTATCACTTTTCGTGATGAGGATTTAGTAAAAATGCCTGTGATTAAGACCATGACTTTGGCCATTGATGAACATGCTTATATAGAATACAAAGCATATTTGAAAGGGAAGTACTACACTGGCAAGACAAGTCAGCGGCGGTTGAGATGTCCCAATAATGTAGATCCTGTGCAGTGGGCGAAGATGGTGGAACATTGGGATAACCCAAAAACTCAAGTGACAACCTTTAATCAAATATTTAATAATACTAATATGTGCAATTATGACTAATTTATATTCTGTTTGACTTTTTAGGAGATAGCTGTGAAAAATAAAGCTAATCGTTCTCAACAAACGATGAGCCATACATCAGGATCGTGGACATTTGAATGTCTTCGTTAAGATTATGTAGTATAGTTAATTTTTTTCATCTTATTGAGTTACAGTTTTATTTAATTAGGGCACAAAAATATATTCTAAATTATTTTTTTTTAATGGTTTAAATTTTTAGAAGAAGAAGCATGGAGTTGAACCCGATCCCGTTACTTTCTTTCGTGTCACCCACATGCACAAAGACATTAGTTGGATTGATGTGCCATTGGAGAAGAGAGGGGTAAATATTATACTAGTTTTTTTTTTTTTCCATAATGTGTATTTTATGTTCTTAAATTTTATTTACAAATTTATCTAAATATTTGTTTATTAGATATCCATGGAGAGTTACGTTGACTCACGAGTTGAGTCTGGAGCGGATGACACTTGTGAACTTCGCACAGAAGTGTATGTTGAGGAGATGGGTCCTGAGAGGAAAAATAGAGTTCGGCTCTATGGACATGGGGTGACACCTGAAATGGTGCCTTATGCTAGGGCTCAATCTAGTACTTCTTCTCAGAGATCATCGAAGACAAGATAAGCTCTGTTGGAGGCACTGTGCCTCGAATGGCAGAAGAAGCATGAGGCTGTGCAGGCTAAGCAGGATGCCCAAGCTGAGGCAATTGAGTTGTTAAAGACTCAGCTACATCAGCAGCAGCAGCAATTGCAGCAGCAACAGATGATGATGTTTATGCAGCAGCAACAACAAGTGATGATGCAGACACAGACACACCCACAGAGCTCGCATCCACAACAGCCTTCTGGCCAAAGTCAGCCCCCACATTCTCCATATGGAATGTTCTCGATGCATCCTATGTACCATATGCCGTTTATGCCTCAGTCACCTTTGCAGATGCATATGTATCGGCCAGAGGTACCTTCTCAGCCATCTCCTGGTGGGTCACATCATTCTACGGGTGTTGGATTTTTCAGATTGCTTTCCGAGAATTTAGGTGATGATGAATTTCTGAGACAATTTGGTCCGCAGGGAGGATCAGGGTCACATTCAGCTTCTGGTTCGGGTTCTGCTACTGGACTTGAGTAGATTATTTTCGTTTGCCTACTTTATCTTATCTTTATTGATGGAACATTATTATTTGACATGTATTCTTAATTGAAAGATTTTATCTTTATTAGTGTATAATTATTATTGAAATTTTTTATATTAATTATTTCAAATATAATTTCATTTATTTTATATATATATATTCAATGATTCTGGCGGTTGTATCCGCCAGGAAAGGATTTTTTAAATATATTTTATTACTTTTCCTGGCATATACACTATCAATGCCAGCGGTTATATCCGTCAGGAAATTATTTTTTTTATATATTTTATTACTTTTCCTATCCGCTATCAATGCCGGTGGTTATATCCGCCAGGAAATTATTATTTTTATATATTTTATTACTTTTCCTAGTGGATATACTATCAATGCCGGTGGTTATATCCTCCAGGAATTAGTGAATGCCGGCAGATATATCCGCCATGAATTACTCAATGCCGGCAGATATATCCAACGCGAATAAGTTAATGCCGGCGGATATATCCGCCAGGAAAATTTTAATGCCTTGTTAGCGTGGAATGATATTCCTGGCGGATTTAGACAGCTGTCCGCTAGGAAAAGTGCTTTGCCTGCAGTTTTAATGCTGGCGGAAACCTTATCCTCCACTGCTTCATAATCTTGGCGGATTTTGCTATTTTTCCACCATAAAATTATTTTTCCTGGCGATTTAATTCTGCAAGGAATAAGTGATTTTGTAGTAGTGACCAAATTTCAAAACTCATCATCACCGTCATTGCAAGAAGAGTTTGGAGGCACTTGAGACATGAAGCCACTTTGAGCATCCTTGGAGGAGTGACAACATCTTGGAGGCTTGGTTTCATCATCTAGTCTTCTCATTTTACTCTTGCTTTAATTTATGTTTCATATTGTGATATTGTTTGTACTTTATATGGCTAGGGAGAAGTTTCTTGATTTGGGGCTAAGGATGTCGTCCTAACCCAACTATGTAATGACTTTGTGATTTGTGATATAAATGTTATTTTGGATATGTATGCTCTTATGCTAGTTTAAAGATTATAACTTGTAAGTGTGAATTTACCACTTGTGCATATGAGAAATGTTGTCATGTAGAAATTAGATATTGGAAACCTTTAGTTTCTAAAGCATGTTGCATAAGAGTGTGGTAATTTAAAAGCATCTTAGTTGGATTGTTTTAATTGCTTGGATTTCTCATCCTTAGAACTTTATGCACCTAGGGTTTGCTATGGCATGAATCTTATGTAGTTAGATATCATTTTGTGATTTGTGATATAAATGTCATTTTGGATATGTATGCTCTTATATATGCTAGTTTAAAGATTATGGCTTGTAAGTGTGAATTTACCACTTGTGCATATAAGAAATGTTGTCATGTAGAAATTAAAAATTGGAAACCTTTAGTTTCTAAAGCATGTTGCATAAGAGTGTGGTAATTTAAAAGCATATTAGTTGGATTGTTTTAATTGCTTGGATTTCTCATCCTTAGAACTTTATGCACCAAGGGTTTGCTATGGCATGAATCTTAAATAGTTAGATATCATTTTGTGATTTGTGATATAAATGTCATTTTGGATATGTATGCTCTTATGCTAGTTTAAAGATTATGGCTTGTAAGTGTGAATTTACCACTTGTGCATATAAGAAATGTTGTCATGTAGAAATTAAAAATTGGAAACCTTTAGTTTCTAAAGCATGTTGCATAAGAGTGTGGTAATTTAAAAGCATCTTAGTTGAATTGTTTTAATTGCTTGGATTTCTCATCCTTAGAACTTTATGCACCTAGGGTTTGCTATGGCATAAATCTTAGGTAGTTAGCCATCACCTTGGTTGGGGTAGTTGATAACATGAATGTGAATGTGACCTAATTCACTTTGGCTGAGGATTATGAGGGAATCTAATATATCTAATTTGACATAATCACTAATTGCATTGTTTGTTACATGAGATTGTTAGTGTGAATTCATAATAACCTCAAACCTTCATCATCATTGATGTTAAAAGGATGGAATCTGTGGCAGTAGGAACTAAAGGATTGAACGAGTTTCAGGCAGAAATTGTAGTCCTCACTAAGGCATAGACATCTGGTTGCTCTTTTAGGATCATGCATCAATGGCAATGAGAGGCTTCTGGTATATGAGTACGTGCCACAAGGGACATTGATACAACACTTGTTTGATTGGCGCGAGAATGGGGTACCTCCTTTCACTTGGAAGCAGAGAGTGACAATAGCATTGGATGTGGCAAGAGGGGTCAAATATCTGCACAGCTTAGCTCAACAAAGTTTTATTCACAGAGATTTAAATCCCTCAAACATACTTCTTGGGGATGACATGAGGGCCAAGGTTGCTGACTTTGGTTAATTTGGTTAATACATAAAGGGATATTATTGCAGCTGGCATCAAAATACAAGCATGTGTATTGGCAAACTCTGTATTGACACTTTTTGGTACTTGATATTCAGCAACATGTAAATGCTTGATTGTAACATTGCTTGTTTATTAAGTCAAAACTATTACAAGGGGATCAATTAAATTTATAGTATTTATGAAACTAGACAAACTCACATCTCCACGAAAAAGTTAAGTACATGTACGGAATCAAATTGTAAGAGAAATGAGCTAAAAGGCTTCCGCCAAAATATATTAGTAGGAACCACAGTTACTGTCTAAATGTATAAATATGAGTGGTTTGGGTTTTGGTCAAATTAGAAACTTAAACTTAAACCCTATATTATATCCTAAATCCTATTGTGTTTTTTTAAAATTTTAAATCCTATAAATTACCCAATACCCTATACCTTAAGACTATAATTCATAGTTGGTAACTTGGTATATAACTATAGAAGCAATTTTGTTCAGAATTTTGGATTGCATGTCAAAATCTGATTGTCAAACAGGAGCTTGTACTAAGTAGTCTGAGAATGCAATTGCTGTTTCGTTTATACACAGTTGCAGTGCGAAATGATTTTTGGCCCAGTGATGAAGTTACCATTTCCTTGAGGTTTGGTTCAAGAAAATGGTAACTTGGATCAACAAAATGGTAACTTACCAATTTTTGACAAAAAGTTACCATTTCTTGAGAAAAAAAAATCAAGAAAATGGTAACTTTGGTCAAGGTTGGGCTTGGTTACCACTTTCTTGATCGAAGTTACCATTTTCTTGATCGAACGATCAAGAAAGTGGTAACGTTTTTTGCCCCACTGATTTGCTTACCAATTTCTTGAGGATTGGTTCAAGAAAATGGTAACTTGGGTCACGAAAATGGTAACTTACCATTTCTTGAGAAAAAGTTACCATTTCTTGAGAAAAATAATCAAGAAAATGGTAATTTTGGTCAAGATTTGGCTTGGTTACCACATTCTTAACTGAGGTTACCATTTTCTTGATCGAACGATCAAGAAAGTGGTAATGTTTTTTTGCCCCACTGATTTGGTTACCATTTTTTTGAGGTTTGGTTCAAGAAAATGGTAACTTGGATCAAGAAAATGGTAACTTACCATTTCTTGAGCTAAAGTTACCATTTCTTGAGGAAAAAAATCAAGAAAATAGTAAGTTTGGTCAAGATTGGGCTTGGTTACCACATTCTTGAACCAAGTTACCATTTTCTTGATCGAACTATCAAGAAAGTGGTAACATTTTTTGCCCCACTGATTTGGTTACCATTTTCTTGAGGTTTGGTTCAAGAAAATGGTAACTTAGATCAAGAAAATGGTAACTTACCATTTCTTGAGGAAATAAATCAAGAAAATGGTAAGTTTGGTCAAGATTAGGCTTGGTTACCACATTCTTGAACCAAGTTACCATTTTCTTGATCGAACGATCAAGAAAGTGATAACATTTTTTGCCCCACTGATTTGGTTACCATTTTCTTGATGTTTGGTTCAAGAAAATGGTAACTTAGATCAAGAAAATGATAACTTACCATTTTTTGAGAAAAATTTACCATTTCTTGAGAAAAAAATCAAGAAAATAGTAACTTTGGTCAAGGTTGGGCTTGGTTACCACTTTCTTGATCAAAGTTATCATTTTCTTGATCGAACGATCAAGAAAGTGGTAACGTTTTTTGCTTGGCTAATTTGGTTACCATTTTCTTGAGGATTGGTTCAAGAAAATGGTAACTTGGATCAAGAAAATGGTAACTTACCATTTCTTGAGAAAAAGTAACCATTTCTTCAGAAAAAGTATCAAAAAAATGGTAATTTTTGTCATGATTGGGCTTGGTTACTACATTCTTGAACCAAGTTACCATTTTCTTGATCAAACGATCAAAAAAGTGGTAACTTGGTTTGAGGCAAGGTTTTGGTTACCATTTTCTTGATGTTTGGTTCAAGAAAATTGTAACTTCGATCAAGAATATGGTAAGTTACCACATCTTGATCAAGAGTTACCATTATCTTGAGGGATACATCAAAAAAATGGTAAAACTTGTTTACCAGTTCAGCAGGTTATCTTTTTTTTTTTTTTTTTTTTTTTTTTTTTTATGTGGAGGCATACAATGCCTCCAGTCATGATAGAAGGTCCCATAATAAGTAGTTGGTTTTCAAAAAAGGGGCTTCAGTTCATGCCTGTTTAAGTATATATGTTTTGCCTTCTCCACCGTTCTCTAGCAGCAGATGCATATGGCTTGGAAGTGTCAAATATCAGATAATTAAATACGTAACAACTAACTGTACCATACCATGTATGTGATCAAACAAAGAAGTAACTATGCACTATAAAGAAACATTTTCTCATTCGACCTACCATATCCTTATTATCAGTAGCAATGCGCGCGGTATTAAATTACTTGGATCACTATATATATTTACATGTAATGGCCAACTTTTGCTGACTCAAAATCATTTGTTTTCATATATACAACATTCTTAGAGGACAAAAAAGATTCTAGCTAGGGTGATCGACACAGAAGCGCGCGAGAGAAGCAGAAGCAGAAGCTGCAATTAATATTAATTTATTATGGGGATTTATGTGAAGATTGAATGACGCCCTTCGCAGAATTCTGGGGGAGGAAAAGGAATTTACTAGACATACTCACAGCGGCTGTGTTTTTGACTCTGCATGTCCTTTGTGTATTTGCGCCGTTTTTCTTCACCTGGACTGCGTTTTGGGTGGCCTACGCACTTGTTGTTATGACCGGTTTAGGAGTCACTCTGTCTTTCCATAGACATCACTACTACAAAAAAGCTCATACATATCAGTAATTTACCGATATCTAAGGCCCCTAAAATTCGATATAGGAAAGCGTGATATCTATTCTCATTGGTTTACATATCAGTTTTGAACTGATATCTATAGAGATTTTTAAATCAGTTCCTTTTTAAAATGCGATATACTTTTCCTTCCCGGATGGTTAAAAACGCAATAAATGATATATTTATAATATATTAAATCGGTATGGTTTTCAGAACAGATATCTTATAAATGAATAATATGAGTTTTAAACGTAGAACTGGTATAAATATTTCCATAGACATCTGTATTGTGTATAATAACGGATATCTTAAATCAAAGTTATATGTGTTTGAATTACGGAACTGGTATATATTGTCTGATAGACATCGGTATTGTTTCTCATAACTGATATCTAATATCTGAATTATATGTGTTTGAATTATGAAACTGGTATAAATAGTGTCATAGATATCGTTATTGTTTTTAAGAACTAATATCGTATATCTGAATTATATGTGTTTAGAGTATGAAACTGGTATAAATATTTTCATAGATATCGATATTAGTGATAAGAACGGATATCGTAAAAATCTATTATATGTGTTTTTATTGTAGAACTGATTTTGAAGCCATGATTTGTATCAGTTTATTTTCCCAAAAAAGATATCTATACTCTATACCATTTCAGTTTCTATATTAGAATTGATCTTATATATTTCGAAATTAGAGTTATGTAACATATGTTTTGATATCGAATTTATGTTTAGAAAATTGATATAAATGGTTAACACCATTGAACCATCTGCTGCATATTTATTTAGTGGCCAATTTACCTGCACAAAGAAGCTAAACAATCCATTCTATTTCATCAAATGTCATATATTTCAAAGGACTAAAAAGTTGTCATATCACAAAAATTAGGGGGAGACCTCATCATCTCTAACCCCTTCCTTCAAATATATCTAAGCTAGCTAGGCTAGGCATCACCTAAAACTACCCTTTACAAAAACTGTTAGGCAGTAGGCATGCATTTTCCCAAAAAACTAGGCAGTAGGCATGCAATTCCCCATTCCCCTTTACAAAATATGGGCATGGCAGCATTTAAATTAATTGATCTAAGTTCTATAATATTCACAAAATGGCACATTCAGCCATCACCACATATACCAAAGCCTACACATAATTCAAGTTAACAAAGTCACCCCATTCATCAACTCGAACATCATCAATTTGGTCTTTGGTGTAACTACATCGCTTGATCTTCGATTTGCTCCACTGAAAACACAGGAAAATTGTATTAGCTCAATAGTAAGGTAGCTTAAAGCTTGCTCATACTAAAATAATGCTTGCAACTAGCTTGTGCAAATTCACATAACTAACACCGTGGAAAATAGGTATTCTTAACATGAATATATGGCTAGCTAGCTATATATATGCATTAAGGTATAAATTGCTAGACAACTTTTCAAAGGTTAGAGGAATTAGACATGCAGTAGAATGGTTAAGTTTGATGTATTAGAGGCAAACAAAAGAGAACTTAGTACAAATTGAATGCATACATAAAAAAGGAACAATATATAGAATGTAGAAAGCAGAATTTTGCCAACCATGATGATGGCCACGTATGGCCGGTTTTGGTACTGACCAGTTTTTTAAGGCAGGTTCAGATGGAATCCTTCTTTACTGTGAGGAGACACAAGAGATGGCAATGATTAAGGAAATCCATTTGAGTAGGTTCCAGCTGTATTCAATATAAGCAATGCAGTTAACCACTATTTAGAAATTTCAAGCAAGTATATATTGTACATTGCATCCACAACAAAATCTATGGTCATGCATATGCATTCAATGGATACCCAATGAAGGAATTGTCAAGATTTTAGAGTGGGATAGTAAAAGAGTTGTATTTAAAGATGATATATATAAAGAATAGAACCTTCTACATCTCCATTGTATCTGCTATTTGGTTGGGTACGTGCAGCAAACTTATGCCTTAGCAAATTGGAAACAACCAGTTCAAAATGGATACAACTTTTTGAAGACCATTTAGACTTTCTAGAAAAGACAACAAAAATTCAATTTTACTTGCCTCTTCCATTAAATCCAAATCATGGATGTCTGTTTTAGTTGTCAATGAGTGATCATTCAAGCCTATAGTCCACTGCTGGGATATCAGCATGCTAGTGATCGAACACCCCTTCCTGCAACAATAAATTAATGCAAACACATGAACAAGTTTAATTTTGCACTGATCCAATTGGCTGGAGAGATGGCATGTGCTTTACTTAATATGCAAAGACCAATAAATAAGCAAAGAGATACTTTGATAGTGTGAGTGGTTGAAGAACCTATATTCCAACCTCTCTTAACTATTTAACTAATTATTTAGTAAAGAGACTAACAAATAAGAAGATAACTACTATACATGGAGCCTACTAAAAATGTACCTACTTCTGGTACCAAAGCCTCCATGTCTTGATTAATTACTTGGAGATGCTTCTATTACTTCTACTAATAATGATTAATATCATTTACGAAACCTTCAATCAAAGCTACAAAGGTTAGATATGCATGCTTGCGTGTAAGTCTAAATGACTGAAGGGTGAATTACCTCACCATACAGATCGTGTTGATCTAGGATCACTTTGCCTTCCGGCTCTGCCACGAAGCTGTAATAAGACATCACCATTTATATAAGAATCATATTCAACATTGAAGACATTGGAGAGAAAACATAAAAAATGATATATGATGAAAGTAAATAGTAAAGTTTCGTTATCCAGGCTAATGTGATATACTGTGTATGTACATAGGCAAAGAATCTTTGGCTAATGAAAGATTAAGCCATCAAGATAATTAAAATGAAAATTGTCAAAGGAAAAAAAGGACCCATATATAGAAGAAAAATCTTGACAATTCCCAAATTGGAATTGGATGACCACATAATAAAACTAATTAAGTTCAATTTGTGCCAAAAAATCATGTTTCATGAGTTAAATCCAGAACCAAATTATTCCATTCAAACAAAAGAACTTGAGAACAAGAAAGATAAGGACATGCCATATGGCTGTAAACAATATATATAACATGTAAACGTCATCTACATAATATTTATGATTTATTTACATAGCCCAAAGTACAAAACTAACAATACCAAATATTTAAAACACCCCTGACCTTACTTCAAGCTAAAGAACATAATTTAACATTTGAACCATGAATATTAAAATGGTATTCAAACTAAAAATAGCATTCAATTTAGTAAAACCTACAAAATTTGGGTAATTTAAAAAAACAAACTTACTAAGTAAAGATGTACAAATTAAAATAAAGAAGCAAATGCCAAACATTGTATGTCCCCTGTCGATGAACCATCAGCTGCTTTATAAGTATAGCAACTAAGAACAAGAAACTCAAGCATGACATTAGATTTTCCAAACCAATATAAAGGAACAATTGGCTGGAGAGGTGGCATGTGCTTTACTTTAATGTACAAAGACCAATAAAGAAGAAAAGAGATACTTTGAGTGGTTGAAAAACCTATATTCCAACCTCTTAACTAGTTAACTACTTATTATTCCAATCTGATTTCATAGTCTCAACTGCCACATTGGACGTGTATGCAAAATGTGCTAATATATCTGATTCCAGAAAGATATTCAACTTGATGCGAAACCATAGTTTGCAGTCATATATATAATGCAATTACTGTTGGCTATGCTCGAAATGAGCAAGGTTTTGAAGCTATTTCTGCTTCTGCAGCTATCACTCCAACAAATTAACATAAGTTATACAACATTCAAAATCATTACATTAAAGCTTCATTTCATCAAACGGTATCTATTTACAATTTTTACTTGAAGCTAGGAAGGAAAATATATAGATATATAACATCTCAGACGAACTGTTCAAAATCAAATCTATCCTGGGATCCCATTCCCTTGATAGGCCATGAGCAGCCCTTACACACACACTTGTTCCAAAGGCCACCTATACATATATTTATATATAAAATAAATTTTTTTAGGGGGATGAAGTGCTCTTTTTGTCTATGGACGGTACGAGTCACAAGGTTTCCTTTACTACACTAGACTGCACCTTGTTTTTGTAAACAATTAAGGCCAATGCAAAAAAGGAAATAGAGAAGGGAAATGTATAACAAAGGGCCAAAACCAGAGAAATTAATATTCTGATACAAAAAATAAAATAAACAATGACCCAGTCTGGATAGAAGTGCTCCGTATATAAAGCAATATGAAACAAACAAGGAAAGCCAAAACAGATCAACCTCAATTGCAATAGCAAAAATGAAACCCAAAACTGCTTAAACCCACCTCATTACCACAACTGCTTCCATTTCCTATCGAAAAAACAAAACTTGTCAACAATAATGATTGAAATATAAAAAATATTTTTTTATAAAATATATACAAGAAAAATTAATGATTCAAGCTAAAGTCAACCAAAATTTTAAGAGAAGACAACCATTTCATCTTTGATCTTCATTTCACATTTCATTAATTTCCTCAGGGAGGTTATCAGCAAAACTTGTGTTTCCACTAGGATTTTTAACAGTCGAAACAGGTACTGGACCAGCTGAAGCCATCTATTGTATACTATATAACAACTCAGATGTTCACTTTTGCAATTTCTATAAGGGAATCCAGAACCAAAACCAAAATCAAAACTAAAACCAAATCCCCCAAAATCCAAAACCTTAATAAATCCAAAAAAAAAAAAAAAAGATTACGCTAAACTTACCTTGCAGTCATGCTCCTCGGCGAAGAACTCGCGGTTCCCATCGCTCTTGAGAATGGAGTCGTTGGAGTTATGGCAAGGATGGTGTCGCGGACCTAGACCGGGAGGCCGTACTCAAGGTCCAGGAGGCAGACCTGGCAGACGTTCTTGAGCTTGCTGCAGGTCTGGTAAATCTTGACCTTCTTGAATCGGGCATCGCGGTCGGGCCATCGGAAGACGGTGAAGGGGCGCGTGCAAATCTTCAACTTCGTGCGCGACCAAGAATGGCTAGATCGATACAAGGATAAGGCCGGAGATCGATGCTGGTCTGGGTGGGTGTGGTTGAGTTTGGATGTGAGTGGGTGTGTGAGTCTGGCTGCAGGTATGTGTGAGTGTGAGTCGATCTGTGAGGCCAGGTATGTGGGTGTGGTTCTAGCTTTTCGTCGATCGATCGACGAAGGAGATCGATGAAGAAGAAGAGTGTGCTTGAGATCAAATGTCTGGGTGTCTTGAGAAGAAGAAGATCGGGTGTCTGGAAGAAGAATAGTGTGCGTGAGTCTGAGTCTGGGGTCGTGTTTTGAGTTAGGTTGTAGGCCAAAATTTATTTTTTAAGTAGTCTGAACAGTAGCGCCTTTCTCTTAGGATTAAGTTTGGAATCAGTTTTTTACGTTAGATATGAGTTTTAATGAATAGTTAGATAAATTGAAAAACTTAAGATATCATATTGAAAAATGTTGTGATCTCTAAAATATTATATATATCAGTTTTTGAAAAAAAAACACTTAAGTGATATTAAAAACCTTATTATATCGAATACCTTTAAAACTGATATTAATATAGTGATATGTATGAGTTTTTTGTAGTAGTGCATCTTGCACACAAGAGTTTCATCTCTGAATTCTTTTATTAATTTCCCCAGTTATATTTGATTGACTAGTTTAAGGTGATGGTTATATTGGCGTGTATTCCTGATGGTGGTTAGAACTTGTGGGCTGCGTTTTAAGTTAAATAATGCTTCCTGGTTATTTGTGTAAAACATAACTTATCAAGTGACTGATAGTGATCTTCCTATTGATTAATTTCATAATATTTTGTGCATTATTGTATGACATGCTAAGTGGCTATTTTTTAGTGCTACCATCTTAGTATTTCTGACTGTATCTATGTCTCTACAGTAAGCTTCAGAGTGATACTCTCAGAGAGGGTATTTCCATTATTATGAATAAGTCCAAGGAAAAGAAGCGTAACTTCACTGAGACCATTGAACTTTGAAAAACTATGATCCCCAAAAGGACAAGCGTTTCAGTGGTTCTGTTAAGTTGCCACACATTCCTCGTCCAAAGATGAAGGTCTGCATGCTTGGAGATACTCAGCATGTTGAAGAGGTAATGAATTTTTTGCTCAGATAAAGCATCAACATAAGATTGAATTAGTGGATTTCTTTGTGTTCTGTACTGTTTTCTTTGTTGATGTTTGTGGGAAAATCCACATCAATCCGAACAGCCAATCACAGCTCGGCACGTGGTTGGTCAACATCCACCTCGGAATTGACTCTCAGTGGTCAAAACTTTGACCTCCACGTCATCACCACCCAGCATCGCCTCTGCCAGCCCGGACCGGATCTCCATACCGGATCCGAGCCGAACCGATGATCTTCCAAGGGATCGAGTGTCCATCTTCCCACGATCATCCCGGTTCAGCTCGGCTCGGCACAGGAGATGGTCTCCTTTCGAGTTCTGGCGTCGACCAGTTAGGGCTCGGAAAGACCCCCAATCTATGGGACCGGCTCGGCCTGGAATCCCATGTCCGATCCGACTACACATGGACTTCGTGTCTTCGCATGAGAACATGTGTTCATATCGGCTCGGCTCGGCTCTCCGCCGCCATTCCCAGGAAGATCACGCCAGGATGAACCGCCACACTTAAATGCACCTGACACATTCTTCTGACAGATAGAATATCAGGCCTGCATTCATGAATGTTGGAGCAGTCTACCTGGACCTTCCAACCTTGCATTTAATGGAGCATTCAATGCAACATTAAATGCTGAGGAAGCAAGCAGCTGAGCATGCAACTAGGTCTGGCCAGGTGCGTGGATCTCTGGCAACCTTTCATTCACAATGCAGGTAACTTACTCATCAGGTTTTCCTTTGCTTATATATATCAACCCATATGTGCAAAACGACTACTACGCATCTACCCATAAACACTTACACAAAATTTCCATTCACCAAAGAGCTTACCCAACTTGCTGAGAATAACCCAGAACATTTGCCTTGTTCTTCCCATTCTCCCAAGTTCTTCCTTTGTTCTTCCTCATCCACCATCAAACACCACCACTGATTTTATCATCGGAGTGTGTTTGGCTGGTACCACACCGGTCCATCTCCTTTGATCTTGTTTTTGTCTACAGGAAGATCTCAACCAGCATCCACTTCATCATCCAGCAAAGCACCTGATCAGCCAGGTCAACTTATCTAAGTTGTTGCATCTACCTTACGAGAATTTGCATCAACAGATTGGCGCCGTCTGTGGGAAGATCGACTTCAGCCGTTGTGCTCATCACTGCAAGCGCTGAGCTCTTCCTTCAAACAAGTCATCATGGCTACCGTCTATCGGGACACCAGTTCTTCTTCAGGAGCGTCTCAGAATGATGAACAACATCAGCCTGAGACACCTGAGAAAACGAGGGGAGCACAACTCCCCAGGACACCAAAGTCCAAAGGTTCCTCCAAAATCCGAGCCGCTCACAAACTCCTTAAGGAGAGTCAGCGACACCTGGCCGCTGAGAATGCACTCCTGAAGCAGAATAACGAGCTGCTCGCAAAACAGGCCGAGCTGGCCGGGGAACTCGCACGCCATCGTGCTCAGCTCGAGAACAGTGGGGGATCGGGTTTCCGATCGCGCCGGACCCGAACCGAGCAGGAGGTCCTTTCACCGTCTCCTTCTCGGCAAAGCATTCCTGCCGAGCCGAACGACCAGACCGATCGGCAGGATTCTGATTACGTCTTCCCGGGCTTCGAAGACATGCCCCCGGCCGAACAGGCCGAATGCCTGAACGCTCACCGTCTTCTTCAGCAAAAACAGGCGGCTTTCGGGAAGCATGCCCCCAGGAACTCGGGCGGAAACCGTGCCGACCCGAATACAAACCGACGACCCCCGGCCCAATCAAGATTGGGGGCCAACAGTCCGGCCGGTTCAACTGAAACCAGGGGCCCGATTCGGAATAGACTCGGCCCTATCGCCAGCCAGGATCCTTCCCCATCAGGAGCTCACTCGGGGAGGCGATCAGTGAGCGACCGACTGGGATCTACCATGATCATGTCCGATCGGCAACCGGCGAGCGAAAGGCTCACTCGTCAGCCGGTGAGTGAGAGACTCGGCAACCAGGCCGAGTGCTCAGGGGAGAATGTGGCCGAGCCGACCCCACCCAATGTGGAAAATCTTGTTCGGACTTTGGTCCAGGACCAAATCCGAAGCGTCCACGATCGGCTCGGACATGTCGAGGTCTCCAGGGGGTACACTGGTAGGGCCGACAACGGAGAGGAACTCCCCCTCCCGTACACCAGCAGAATTATGGATGCTGAGGTCTCTCGTGACACCAAGCCCCCCAAGATGGACCAATATGACGGGACCAAGGATCCCTACGACCATCTTGACAGCTTCAGATACGCCATGGAGGCCCGCCAGGCATCTGAAGCCACGAAGTGCAGAATCTTCCCTTCGACCTTGAAGGGCTCGGCTCGGGGTTGGTTCCGAACCCTCCAACCGAACTCCATCAACTCCTTTCCCGATCTCCGGAGGGCCTTCCTGGCGAGATATCGGGTTGTATCCGAACGACTCTACAACTTGAACGATATGTCGCTCATCAAACAGCAGGAAGGGGAAAGCCTCAAGGCCTATCTGATCCGCTTCAACATCGAATATACGAAGTGCGACGATTGCGACGACAGGTCAGCGAAGAATGCCCTCATGCAGGGCCTGCACGCCGGGGGACTCCGCTCCCACTTAATGAAGAATCCTCCCTCCACTTACGATGAGCTTTCTGCCGAAGCCACTAAGTGGGCACGGGCTGAGGAGTGGGACGCTCAGGTGGAGGCCCTGAATCCCAGGCCGACCTCGACCAAAAGGAAGGAGGGAGAGGTCGCAAGTCCCAAACCCCAGGTCCAACCCAAGAAGACCAGGACCGAGGAGCCACGCCAACTTCTGGGCAAGGGACCCAAGTTTGTCCAGTACACGGAGTACACTCCCCTCAACGCCGGTCTGGAGACAATCTACTCCAAGGTCAAGGACCAACTCCCAGTCGCAAGGGAGATCAAGGGACCACCCCCAGACAAAATCAAGGAGGGCGTCTTCTGCAAATACCATTCCAATCACGGCCACGTCACGGGTGATTGCTACGCCCTCCGCGACGGGATTGAGACTCTTGCCCGGGCGGGTAAGATCAATCAATTCCTGGCCGGTGGGCCTAGGGTGCCCAAGGCCGCGCCGAAGAAGCCCACCAACACCATCGAGGTCCAGGATGCTGCCATCGGATCAATCGGCGGGGGACCGACCTTCGTGGGAAGCTCTAACCGATCCCAGAAGGAGTATGTCAGACAGGCGGCTCAAGCTCACGAGTCCCTGTCGATCCAGGCAGGTCAGCCCAGCACTTCAAAAAGACAGCGGAAGGACTGGGCGCCGGTCACCTTTGAGCCGAACGAGGCAAACGAGATCATCTTCCCCCACTATGATCCGGTCGTCATAGTCGCTGAGGTGGCCGGAACAACCATCGCGCGCTCCTTCGTCGATGGAGGGAGCTCAGTCAACATCCTCTACCACTCTGCGTTCGCGCAGATGGGCATCGGCGAGGATAAGCTGGAGACCGATACACCTGCCTTGGTCGGGTTCGGGGGAGAAGTGGTTCAACCCCTCGGACACATCTACCTTCCCCTTTCGCTCGGGAAGGGGCCGATCAAGAAGACCTGCATGACGTACTTCATTGTCGTCAAGCGGCCGTCAGCCTACAACGTCATTCTGGGCAGACCGGCTCTGGTCGACCTTGACTGCATCGTCCATTACGCCAACCTCCTCATCAAATGTCCGGTGGGCGACGACTGCATTGTCATTCAGGGAGACCAGTGCTCGGCTCGGTCATGCTACGCCGCTTCGATCAAGCAGAAGGGTCAGCTGCCGAACTCGCAGGAGCTTGACTCTATCGCCGATTCGGGCAGGTGGCCGAGGGCGGAGACATTCGACTTCACTTCCGAGCCGAGCTCAGATTCTCGGCCCCTCCCCGCCGAGGCTTGGGAGGAAGTGCCGATCTCGGCCGAGACACCGGATCGGCTCGTCCGAGTGGGGACTCAAATCAGCCCCGAGCAGCGCTCCGCCATAATTGACTTCCTCCGTGCCAACGCGGAAGTGTTCGCCTGGTCTTACGATGACATGCCAGGCATATCGTCTGACGTGATCACCCACAGGCTGAACACTGACCCAGGATGCAAACCGGTCCGTCAGAAGAGGAGGTCATACGACCCGGTTCGATACGCCGCCATGGCTGAAGAGGTAACCAAGTTGCAAAACAACGGGTTCATCCGGGAGGTCAACTACCCCGACTGGCTCGCCAACGTGGTCATGGTGAAAAAGAACAACGGGAAGTGGAGGATGTGCGTGGACTTCACCGATCTGAACAGGGCTTGTCCCAAGGATAGTTTTCCCTTGCCCAGAATAGATCAGCTCGTCGATGCAACAGCAGGACATCAGCTCCTCAGTTTCATGGACGCCTACTCTGGATACAACCAGATCCTGATGCACAAGTCCGACCAGGAAGGCACATCTTTCATAACTGATCGCGGCATGTACTGCTACAAGGTCATGCCCTTCGGCCTCAAAAACGCCGGAGCCACCTATCAAAGGCTGGTCAACCACATGTTCAGATCTTCCATCGGCAAATCCGTAGAAGTTTACGTGGATGACATGCTGGTCAAGAGCATCAAGGCGGACGATCACGTCAAGGACCTCTCAGACATGTTCGGAGTCCTGAAGGAGTATCAGATGCGGCTGAACCCAGCCAAATGTGTCTTTGGGGTTCGGTCAGGAAAGTTCCTGGGCTACCTGGTCAGCCAACGGGGGATTGAAGCCAATCCGGAGAAGATCCAGGCTTTGATCAACATGAAGTCCCCAAGGACACGCAAGGAAATCCAGAGTCTGACTGGAAGAGTTGCCGCCCTGAACCGGTTCATCTCAAAATCTACTGACCGGTGCCTCCCTTTCTTCAAAGCCTTAAGGGGAGCAGGGAAGAGCATAGAATGGACCCCCCAATGCGAGCAGGCCTTTCAAGATCTGAAAAGGCACATGGGGGAACCTCCCATCTTATCCAAACCAGAGGAAGGTGAAGAACTTTTCCTCTACCTCTCTGTCTCTGACTCGGCTCTCAGCTCGGTTCTGGTGAGAGAGGTCGGCGGTGTACAACACCCCGTCTTCTATACGAGCCGAGCCCTCGCCGATGCCGAGACCAGGTATCCAAAATTCGAGAAGATGGCTCTCGCCCTGGTTAGCTCGGCTCGGAAATTAAGGCCCTACTTCCAGGCTCATTCCATCGTTGTCTTGACGGACCAGCCGCTCAGACAAATCCTGGCAAAACCAGAGACTTCGGGTCGGCTTATCAAATGGTCAATCGAGCTCGGCGAGTTTGACATCATCTACCGTCCCAGGACGGCCATCAAAGGTCAGGCCATGTCGGACTTCATCTGTGAGTCGACCACCTCGACGGAGGATCCACCACGCACCGACGCTATGACAACAGCAGCCGATCCGAACACAATCGGCGAACGCGGCCAGGTTGATCTCCTCACCTGGACCCTCTATGTGGACGGATCTTCCAACGCCATGGGAAGCGGAGCCGGGCTTGTTCTGATCTCCCCAGAACAAGTTGTGATGGAGTATGCTCTTCGCTTCAGATTTCAAGCATCAAACAATGAAGCAGAGTATGAGGCACTCATCGCCGGGCTCAGATTGGCAAAGGAGCTCGGCGCGACCAAACTAAACATCTTCAGCGACTCTCAGCTAATCGTCAATCAGATTCTGGGAGAGTATGAGACTCGAGAGCCCAGCATGACTGCTTACCTCGAAAAGACTCGTCTGCTACTTGGGAACTTCCACGAATACAAAATATCCCAAATCCCGAGGGCAGAAAACTGCAGGGCCGACGCCTTGGCACGCCTGGCTTCGGCCACAGACACCGGATCCGCCAGGCATGTTCCAGTCGAAATCCTGGACAGACCTAGCACCGCCGAAACCGAGGCCACGGTTATGCAAACCGAGGCCGAGCCGAACTGGATGACGCCGATCATCACCTACTTGGTCTCCGGAATCCTCCCCCCAGAGAGGGATAAAGCACGTCTCATCAAAACGAGGTCGGCACGGTTCAGCATGATCGATGGTCAGCTATACAAGAGGAGTTTCTCCCTGCCTTACTTGCGGTGTGTCACTCCCCAAGAAGGTCAGGATGTGCTGAGAGAAATCCACGAGGGGATATGCGGAAACCACTCTGGAGGAAGAGCCCTCGCCTACAAGACGATCAGACAGGGTTACTTCTGGCCAACACTGAACAAGGACGCAGATCATCTGTCTCGCGCTTGTATCAAATGCCAGCAATTTGCCGCGGTTCCCCATCAACCTCCCCAGTTGCTGACCTCCATATCCAGCCCCTGGCCGTTCGCGCAGTGGGGACTCGATCTGATCGGCCCTATGCCGAAGGCAAAAGGGCAAGTCACCATGGCAGTGGTAGCAGTCGACTACTTCACCAAATGGGCCGAGGCCGAGCCCCTAGCCACAACCACAGCCGAACGGATGGAGACCTTCGTCTGGAAGAACATCATTTGCCGGTTCGGCATGCCGCACACCATCATTGCGGACAATGGCAAGCAGTTCGACTGCAAGAAATTCAGGAGTTTTTGTTCACGTTTGAACATCAACTTGCGCTTCACCGCGCCTTACCATCCGCAGTCGAACGGACAGGTCGAGGCCATCAACAAGATCATCAAGAAAACCCTCAAGACTAAACTAGATAATGCTAAGGGAAATTGGCCTGAACTCCTGCCAGAAGTACTTTGGTCCTACCGAACTTCCTATCGCAACTCCACGAAGGAAACACCCTATGCATTGGCGTTCGGAACTGACGCTGTTGTCCCGGTCGAAATGGGGACTCCTTCATTCCGGACCGGCACGTACAATCCCGAGACCAATGACGCCGGACTTCGGCTCGGCCTGGACATGATCGAGGAGAGGCGAACCGACGCCAATCTCTGCCGAGCCGCCTACCAACAGAAGGTAGCCAAGTACTGCAATCAAAGGGTCAGACCCAGAAGCTTCGGATTGGGCAATCTCGTCATGAAAAAGAATCCCCTTGCCATCAAAGAGAGCTCGTTCGATCCGAACTGGACCGGACCATACAGAATCACGGGCATAGTCAAGCCCGGCACTTACAACTTGGCCACTCTGGCTGGTAAGCCTCTCAAGCATAGCTGGAACGCTGAACACTTGAAGACTTATTACCAGTAAAAATGTAGTTAGGATCGGGGACTGTCCGACCTAACACCCATTCCAATCAATGAAAGGATGAACACATTTCTACTCATTTTCCTACTTATTTTTCGAAGCAAACACTGGGGACTCCACTCCAATACACTTCTAACAAAGAGGAAAGATCTAAGTGTTTCCTTCAAAAAAAATAGTAAACCCATGTGCCGAGCCGAAGTGCCATTTTCGGCCCGACGCTCGGTGCATTACAGACTCATCAGGTCTATAAACTCATGTGTCGAGCGGGCGCGCCATTTCCGGCCCGATGCTCGGCATATTACAGACTCATCAGGTCTATAAACTCATGTGTCGAGCGGGCGCGCCATTTCCGGCCCGATGCTCGGCATATTACAGACTCATCAGGTCTATAAACTCATGTGTCGAGCGGGCGCGCCATTTCCGGCCCGATGCTCGGCATATTACAGACTCATCAGGTCTATAAACTCCCGTGCCGAGCTAGCGCGCCACTTTCGGCCCAATGCTCGGCATGGTACAGACTTATCAGGTCTATAAAAATCCCTGTCTGAGCCGAAGTGACTTCCTACAGTCCTAACGTTCAACAGGATATTTCTAAAAGAAAAATATACACTCCAACCAAAACTTTCATCGTGCATACCGAGCCGATCTGAAAGTAGGTTTGAATATTTTTCTCAAAAAACTGCATTCCTAAATATCTCAATGGGTATGCCGAGCCCATCCGAGATGACTAGGGTCTTTAAATTTTTACTTATCTTGGTTATGCTTATCAAGCTGATCCGAAGACAATTTCTAATTTGTCATTACCATTCATTTTCATCGCGATCGGCATGCCGAGCCGATCTCAAAATGCCTTGGTTTTTATTATGTTTTTCACTTTTATCATTTTCTTGCCCATGTGTTATTAGTTTTGTCTTTTAGCTTAATTCCCGAGCCGAACTGACAGCAACTTGTATCATAAAAAGAAATACTGATAAATAAGTAACATAAAACCAAATACAATCTGTTCCAAAATTAGTCAAACCCGAGCCACACCTCGGCTCGGGAAGAAATATAAAAACAAGACAACATAAAAATTAAATAAAATCAGCCATCATGCAGATCGCTCGGCAGGGCCCTCCTGGATCGGCTCGGTAGACTCCTCAGGCGTCTCCTCGCCGAGCTGCACCACCTCAACCCCGCCGATCTGCATCTCATCATTGGGATCGGATTCGGGGACTGGGGGAATCGGGGTCGGCTCGTGTGCAGGCAGTGGAGGATCTTCCGGAGTCGGCTCGACTTCGGCGCGGACTTGGCGATCGGGAGGAGGAAGCTCATCCTGTTGACTTCCCTGGGTGTCTTCATCGTCATCGGACTCGCCAAGGAATGAGACATCCCAGTCCGGCCTCTTCGATTTGATCGCCTCCAAGAGCTCCTGATACCCATCAAAATGGGCATCAGCCAGTGCCTGGGCGCTCGGCACTTCAGCTCGACGTCGGAGTTCGGCATTTTCGACCCTCCGTTCGGCAGCCTCGACGTCTCGCTGAAGATCGCCGACATAGTGCCTCAAGTCCGCCACATTTTGCTCCGAGGAGGCAAGCTCCTTGCCGAGCCGACCGACCTCCTCCTCCTTCCCGGCCAGCCTGGACTGCAGACCCTCCGACCGTTCACGCTCGGCATTGACTGTCCGCTCGGCCTCGGCCAGCTTCTCTTTTAGCTCCAGGATTCGTGCCCGAAACCTCTCCAGTTTCGCCTCGGCATCGACAGTGGCCTTGGCAGCTTCGAACTGCCTCATGGCGAGCTGCAAGAGAAACAAATTCATCATTAGTCCGAACCGAGCGAATAGACGAAATCCGAAGTAAAAGAGACTTACCAACATGGCCTGGCGGGATGCGATCAGAGCCTGGTGGCTGAAGCCCGGCTCGCCATGATCGGCCCACAGCCCCTCCTGCACCCTCGCGGTCATCACGCGCTTGAGGCCCATGACGAACGGCTCGAGGCCGGGGTCTACCTCCACCGCCTTCAGGGGCGCCGAACCAGATGCTCCGGCACCAGAACCGCCGGGCTCGGCCCGAGCCCTCTTCTCCACCGGGGCCTCAGCCTGGGGAGCCTTCCTCTTCTCTGCTTGCCGAACCGGTCTCGGCGCAGGAGATCTAGGCTGGGCTGCCGCTGGGGCAGGAGCCTGGACCGGCTCGGCAGGGGGCCGCCCCGCTGCTTTCTTCTGGACGCTCCGAGCCGCCCTCCTCCTAAGGCGAGTCTCCAATTCGGTGGGCGCCATTCCCCTCTCGGCTCGTGGATTCCACCTGGGCACAAACCAGGAGATCCCGCTCGATCGGATCTGAGTCTCCCCGAGCAGAAACTTGGTTGACAAATACTCTGCTGGTGAGTCCCTGATCGTGGCGATCTGATCCTTAAGCTCGCCTCGGAGCTTGAACTTGCCCCAGCTAACTGCAAAGACGAAGCCAAAAAGAGTTAGACAAAGAAAAAATGCAATTATTAACAAGACGTAAACGAATTGTCCTCGGATCGGCCCCAAATTCCCAGTACCCACCTGGAATTCTAAAAGCTCTGGGGACCCGAGCCGAGGTGGTTCTGTTCGGATCGGCGAACTCCCAATCCCCAGAAACAAAGAAGTATCTTTTCTTCCATGTCTTCTGGGAGGAGGGATTCCCACCGAAAAGTGGCCCCGAGTACGCCTGGAGGTTGTAGAATCCGAGCTCGCTCTGCTTCGACCTCAGCGCGTAATTGCAGAACAGGATATCCTTGTGTGGCACACACTTGTGCACTTTGTGCCACAAGATGTGCATGGACAGGATGATCCTGTATACGTTCGGGTTCAGCTGGTGCGGCGCCGCGCCGATCGTCGCGAGCCAGTCCTGCAAGAAGGTGTGCAGGGGAAGCCGAACCCCATTCTCAAACATCTCCGGGTACATGGTCACCCATCCTATCGGGGGTCGGCTCGGCTTCTCCCCCTCGGTCGGTAATCTCATCAGCACAGAGTCGGGGACTGAGTACCTATTCCTCAAGTCCCTGAGATGGTACTCGGTCATCTCGTTGGGGATCTGATCGGCCTTCCATGCCAGTTCCTCATAGAAGTCCGGGTCGACCGGACTCCCCGTCACCCCCTGAGCCGAGGTCGACGCCTCATGACCCCTATCCCTTTCATCCGAGCCTGAAGTGAGTCTGCTCGGGATAGTGGCGATCGGCTCGACGTCGAGAGGCTCTTCATCACCTCCTTCGGCCGTGCCTTGTTCCCAGTCGGAACTCAATATCTCAGGGTTTTCCTGATCCCCTCGGGCTCGGCGCTCTCCACCCGGATTGCGATTCAGTGCCGAGCCGGCCTCGTCTAACTCTTCGGACAAGCCGTCCCAACTCGCCTCACCCGCAGGTGGGCTTCGGCTCATCTCGGCCTCACTATCTCCTTGAAAGGCTTCTCCAGAGCCGAGCCGACCACTCGAGTCAGTCTCAGACATTATAAACACTTTCTCACTTTTCTCTCTCTTGCTTTTTGGATCAAAAAGCTCTTTTTCTCAAGAACACCAAGAACACACCCAGAAAACCCGAAAAACACAAAAACTCAGAAAGGAGGAGAATCACTTACTGGTTTTCCTCCGCCCAAAGTTTCCGCCCCAAACACCCTCGGAACCACCTCGCCTACCGCCGTACGTGGTCGGATTCGAGATCGGACAACTCCAAAGGCGACGGTGTGAGAAAGAAGTCTGCGGTGAGAGGAAGGGTTTTCGCAGAGGAAGAAGAGAAGGTCTGAAGATGAAAGTGAGGGAAGAGAGAGAAAACCACCACTTTTATACCCCATGCAACTCAGATCTCAGCCCTTCATTTCTGGCGCTTCACATGCCAGATCTTGACACCTGTCAAACATTCAAAAATACCCATAACGAGGTGACCCTTACGTTCCCCCATGCAGAAATCAAACGTCCATTCACCTGTCCCTGAGATATTTTGACCAATCACAAGTCGTCTTGTGTTCGGATCTTCGGGAATGTGGGCTCGTAGGGTTCGGCTCGGATCAAGCAACATGCTATCTTTGGGATTGTCCTTATACTTCAACTTCCAATCCACCACTGCCCGCTCGGATCAGAAGTTGGGGGACTCCTGTTTGTGGGAAAATCCACATCAATCCGAACAGCCAATCACAGCTCGGCACGTGGTTGGTCAACATCCACCTCAGAATTGACTCTCAGTGGTCAAAACTTTGACCTCCACGTCATCACCACCCAGCATCGCCTCTGCCAGCCCGGACCGGATCTCCATACCGGATCCGAGCCGAACCGATGATCTTCCAAGGGATCGAGTGTCCATCTTCCCACGATCATCCCGGTTCAGCTCGGCTCGGCACAGGAGATGGTCTCCTTTCGAGTTCTGGCGTCGACCAGTTAGGGCTCGGAAAGACCCCCAATCTATGGGACCGGCTCGGCCTGGAATCCCATGTCCGATCCGACTACACATGGACTTCGTGTCTTCGCATGAGAACATGTGTTCATATCGGCTCGGCTCGGCTCTCCGCCGCCATTCCCAGGAAGATCACGCCAGGATGAACCGCCACACTTAAATGCACCTGACACATTCTTCTGACAGATAGAATATCAGGCCTGCATTCATGAATGTTGGAGCAGTCTACCTGGACCTTCCAACCTTGCATTTAATGGAGCATTCAATGCAACATTAAATGCTGAGGAAGCAAGCAGCTGAGCATGCAACTAGGTCTGGCCAGGTGCGTGGATCTCTGGCAACCTTTCATTCACAATGCAGGTAACTTACTCATCAGGTTTTCCTTTGCTTATATATATCAACCCATATGTGCAAAACGACTACTACGCATCTACCCATAAACACTTACACAAAATTTCCATTCACCAAAGAGCTTACCCAACTTGCTGAGAATAACCCAGAACATTTGCCTTGTTCTTCCCATTCTCCCAAGTTCTTCCTTTGTTCTTCCTCATCCACCATCAAACACCACCACTGATTTTATCATCGGAGTGTGTTTGGCTGGTACCACACCGGTCCATCTCCTTTGATCTTGTTTTTGTCTACAGGAAGATCTCAACCAGCATCCACTTCATCATCCAGCAAAGCACCTGATCAGCCAGGTCAACTTATCTAAGTTGTTGCATCTACCTTACGAGAATTTGCATCAACAGATTGGCGCCGTCTGTGGGAAGATCGACTTCAGCCGTTGTGCTCATCACTGCAAGCGCTGAGCTCTTCCTTCAAACAAGTCATCATGGCTACCGTCTATCGGGACACCAGTTCTTCTTCAGGAGCGTCTCAGAATGATGAACAACATCAGCCTGAGACACCTGAGAAAACGAGGGGAGCACAACTCCCCAGGACACCAAAGTCCAAAGGTTCCTCCAAAATCCGAGCCGCTCACAAACTCCTTAAGGAGAGTCAGCGACACCTGGCCGCTGAGAATGCACTCCTGAAGCAGAATAACGAGCTGCTCGCAAAACAGGCCGAGCTGGCCGGGGAACTCGCACGCCATCGTGCTCAGCTCGAGAACAGTGGGGGATCGGGTTTCCGATCGCGCCGGACCCGAACCGAGCAGGAGGTCCTTTCACCGTCTCCTTCTCGGCAAAGCATTCCTGCCGAGCCGAACGACCAGACCGATCGGCAGGATTCTGATTACGTCTTCCCGGGCTTCGAAGACATGCCCCCGGCCGAACAGGCCGAATGCCTGAACGCTCACCGTCTTCTTCAGCAAAAACAGGCGGCTTTCGGGAAGCATGCCCCCAGGAACTCGGGCGGAAACCGTGCCGACCCGAATACAAACCGACGACCCCCGGCCCAATCAAGATTGGGGGCCAACAGTCCGGCCGGTTCAACTGAAACCAGGGGCCCGATTCGGAATAGACTCGGCCCTATCGCCAGCCAGGATCCTTCCCCATCAGGAGCTCACTCGGGGAGGCGATCAGTGAGCGACCGACTGGGATCTACCATGATCATGTCCGATCGGCAACCGGCGAGCGAAAGGCTCACTCGTCAGCCGGTGAGTGAGAGACTCGGCAACCAGGCCGAGTGCTCAGGGGAGAATGTGGCCGAGCCGACCCCACCCAATGTGGAAAATCTTGTTCGGACTTTGGTCCAGGACCAAATCCGAAGCGTCCACGATCGGCTCGGACATGTCGAGGTCTCCAGGGGGTACACTGGTAGGGCCGACAACGGAGAGGAACTCCCCCTCCCGTACACCAGCAGAATTATGGATGCTGAGGTCTCTCGTGACACCAAGCCCCCCAAGATGGACCAATATGACGGGACCAAGGATCCCTACGACCATCTTGACAGCTTCAGATACGCCATGGAGGCCCGCCAGGCATCTGAAGCCACGAAGTGCAGAATCTTCCCTTCGACCTTGAAGGGCTCGGCTCGGGGTTGGTTCCGAACCCTCCAACCGAACTCCATCAACTCCTTTCCCGATCTCCGGAGGGCCTTCCTGGCGAGATATCGGGTTGTATCCGAACGACTCTACAACTTGAACGATATGTCGCTCATCAAACAGCAGGAAGGGGAAAGCCTCAAGGCCTATCTGATCCGCTTCAACATCGAATATACGAAGTGCGACGATTGCGACGACAGGTCAGCGAAGAATGCCCTCATGCAGGGCCTGCACGCCGGGGGACTCCGCTCCCACTTAATGAGGAATCCTCCCTCCACTTACGATGAGCTTTCTGCCGAAGCCACTAAGTGGGCACGGGCTGAGGAGTGGGACGCTCAGGTGGAGGCCCTGAATCCCAGGCCGACCTCGACCAAAAGGAAGGAGGGAGAGGTCGCAAGTCCCAAACCCCAGGTCCAACCCAAGAAGACCAGGACCGAGGAGCCACGCCAACTTCTGGGCAAGGGACCCAAGTTTGTCCAGTACACGGAGTACACTCCCCTCAACGCCGGTCTGGAGACAATCTACTCCAAGGTCAAGGACCAACTCCCAGTCGCAAGGGAGATCAAGGGACCACCCCCAGACAAAATCAAGGAGGGCGTCTTCTGCAAATACCATTCCAATCACGGCCACGTCACGGGTGATTGCTACGCCCTCCGCGACGGGATTGAGACTCTTGCCCGGGCGGGTAAGATCAATCAATTCCTGGCCGGTGGGCCTAGGGTGCCCAAGGCCGCGCCGAAGAAGCCCACCAACACCATCGAGGTCCAGGATGCTGCCATCGGATCAATCGGCGGGGGACCGACCTTCGTGGGAAGCTCTAACCGATCCCAGAAGGAGTATGTCAGACAGGCGGCTCAAGCTCACGAGTCCCTGTCGATCCAGGCAGGTCAGCCCAGCACTTCAAAAAGACAGCGGAAGGACTGGGCGCCGGTCACCTTTGAGCCGAACGAGGCAAACGAGATCATCTTCCCCCACTATGATCCGGTCGTCATAGTCGCTGAGGTGGCCGGAACAACCATCGCGCGCTCCTTCGTCGATGGAGGGAGCTCAGTCAACATCCTCTACCACTCTGCGTTCGCGCAGATGGGCATCGGCGATGATAAGCTGGAGACCGATACACCTGCCTTGGTCGGGTTCGGGGGAGAAGTGGTTCAACCCCTCGGACACATCTACCTTCCCCTTTCGCTCGGGAAGGGGCCGATCAAGAAGACCTGCATGACGTACTTCATTGTCGTCAAGCGGCCGTCAGCCTACAACGTCATTCTGGGCAGACCGGCTCTGGTCGACCTTGACTGCATCGTCCATTACGCCAACCTCCTCATCAAATGTCCGGTGGGCGACGACTGCATTGTCATTCAGGGAGACCAGTGCTCGGCTCGGTCATGCTACGCCGCTTCGATCAAGCAGAAGGGTCAGCTGCCGAACTCGCAGGAGCTTGACTCTATCGCCGATTCGGGCAGGTGGCCGAGGGCGGAGACATTCGACTTCACTTCCGAGCCGAGCTCAGATTCTCGGCCCCTCCCCGCCGAGGCTTGGGAGGAAGTGCCGATCTCGGCCGAGACACCGGATCGGCTCGTCCGAGTGGGGACTCAGATCAGCCCCGAGCAGCGCTCCGCCATAATTGACTTCCTCCGTGCCAACGCGGAAGTGTTCGCCTGGTCTTACGATGACATGCCAGGCATATCGTCTGACGTGATCACCCACAGGCTGAACACTGACCCAGGATGCAAACCGGTCCGTCAGAAGAGGAGGTCATACGACCCGGTTCGATACGCCGCCATGGCTGAAGAGGTAACCAAGTTGCAAAACAACGGGTTCATCCGGGAGGTCAACTACCCCGACTGGCTCGCCAACGTGGTCATGGTGAAAAAGAACAACGGGAAGTGGAGGATGTGCGTGGACTTCACCGATCTGAACAGGGCTTGTCCCAAGGATAGTTTTCCCTTGCCCAGAATAGATCAGCTCGTCGATGCAACAGCAGGACATCAGCTCCTCAGTTTCATGGACGCCTACTCTGGATACAACCAGATCCTGATGCACAAGTCCGACCAGGAAGGCACATCTTTCATAACTGATCGCGGCATGTACTGCTACAAGGTCATGCCCTTCGGCCTCAAAAACGCCGGAGCCACCTATCAAAGGCTGGTCAACCACATGTTCAGATCTTCCATCGGCAAATCCGTAGAAGTTTACGTGGATGACATGCTGGTCAAGAGCATCAAGGCGGACGATCACGTCAAGGACCTCTCAGACATGTTCGGAGTCCTGAAGGAGTATCAGATGCGGCTGAACCCAGCCAAATGTGTCTTTGGGGTTCGGTCAGGAAAGTTCCTGGGCTACCTGGTCAGCCAACGGGGGATTGAAGCCAATCCGGAGAAGATCCAGGCTTTGATCAACATGAAGTCCCCAAGGACACGCAAGGAAATCCAGAGTCTGACTGGAAGAGTTGCCGCCCTGAACCGGTTCATCTCAAAATCTACTGACCGGTGCCTCCCTTTCTTCAAAGCCTTAAGGGGAGCAGGGAAGAGCATAGAATGGACCCCCCAATGCGAGCAGGCCTTTCAAGATCTGAAAAGGCACATGGGGGAACCTCCCATCTTATCCAAACCAGAGGAAGGTGAAGAACTTTTCCTCTACCTCTCTGTCTCTGACTCGGCTCTCAGCTCGGTTCTGGTGAGAGAGGTCGGCGGTGTACAACACCCCGTCTTCTATACGAGCCGAGCCCTCGCCGATGCCGAGACCAGGTATCCAAAATTCGAGAAGATGGCTCTCGCCCTGGTTAGCTCGGCTCGGAAATTAAGGCCCTACTTCCAGGCTCATTCCATCGTTGTCTTGACGGACCAGCCGCTCAGACAAATCCTGGCAAAACCAGAGACTTCGGGTCGACTTATCAAATGGTCAATCGAGCTCGGCGAGTTTGACATCATCTACCGTCCCAGGACGGCCATCAAAGGTCAGGCCATGTCGGACTTCATCTGTGAGTCGACCACCTCGACGGAGGATCCACCACGCACCGACGCTATGACAACAGCAGCCGATCCGAACACAATCGGCGAACGCGGCCAGGTTGATCTCCTCACCTGGACCCTCTATGTGGACGGATCTTCCAACGCCATGGGAAGCGGAGCCGGGCTTGTTCTGATCTCCCCAGAACAAGTTGTGATGGAGTATGCTCTTCGCTTCAGATTTCAAGCATCAAACAATGAAGCAGAGTATGAGGCACTCATCGCCGGGCTCAGATTGGCAAAGGAGCTCGGCGCGACCAAACTAAACATCTTCAGCGACTCTCAGCTAATCGTCAATCAGATTCTGGGAGAGTATGAGACTCGAGAGCCCAGCATGACTGCTTACCTCGAAAAGACTCGTCTGCTACTTGGGAACTTCCACGAATACAAAATATCCCAAATCCCGAGGGCAGAAAACTGCAGGGCCGACGCCTTGGCACGCCTGGCTTCGGCCACAGACACCGGATCCGCCAGGCATGTTCCAGTCGAAATCCTGGACAGACCTAGCACCGCCGAAACCGAGGCCACGGTTATGCAAACCGAGGCCGAGCCGAACTGGATGACGCCGATCATCACCTACTTGGTCTCCGGAATCCTCCCCCCAGAGAGGGATAAAGCACGTCTCATCAAAACGAGGTCGGCACGGTTCAGCATGATCGATGGTCAGCTATACAAGAGGAGTTTCTCCCTGCCTTACTTGCGGTGTGTCACTCCCCAAGAAGGTCAGGATGTGCTGAGAGAAATCCACGAGGGGATATGCGGAAACCACTCTGGAGGAAGAGCCCTCGCCTACAAGACGATCAGACAGGGTTACTTCTGGCCAACACTGAACAAGGACGCAGATCATCTGTCTCGCGCTTGTATCAAATGCCAGCAATTTGCCGCGGTTCCCCATCAACCTCCCCAGTTGCTGACCTCCATATCCAGCCCCTGGCCGTTCGCGCAGTGGGGACTCGATCTGATCGGCCCTATGCCGAAGGCAAAAGGGCAAGTCACCATGGCAGTGGTAGCAGTCGACTACTTCACCAAATGGGCCGAGGCCGAGCCCCTAGCCACAACCACAGCCGAACGGATGGAGACCTTCGTCTGGAAGAACATCATTTGCCGGTTCGGCATGCCGCACACCATCATTGCGGACAATGGCAAGCAGTTCGACTGCAAGAAATTCAGGAGTTTTTGTTCACGTTTGAACATCAACTTGCGCTTCACCGCGCCTTACCATCCGCAGTCGAACGGACAGGTCGAGGCCATCAACAAGATCATCAAGAAAACCCTCAAGACTAAACTAGATAATGCTAAGGGAAATTGGCCTGAACTCCTGCCAGAAGTACTTTGGTCCTACCGAACTTCCTATCGCAACTCCACGAAGGAAACACCCTATGCATTGGCGTTCGGAACTGACGCTGTTGTCCCGGTCGAAATGGGGACTCCTTCATTCCGGACCGGCACGTACAATCCCGAGACCAATGACGCCGGACTTCGGCTCGGCCTGGACATGATCGAGGAGAGGCGAACCGACGCCAATCTCTGCCGAGCCGCCTACCAACAGAGGGTAGCCAAGTACTGCAATCAAAGGGTCAGACCCAGAAGCTTCGGATTGGGCAATCTCGTCATGAAAAAGAATCCCCTTGCCATCAAAGAGAGCTCGTTCGATCCGAACTGGACCGGACCATACAGAATCACGGGCATAGTCAAGCCCGGCACTTACAACTTGGCCACTCTGGCTGGTAAGCCTCTCAAGCATAGCTGGAACGCTGAACACTTGAAGACTTATTACCAGTAAAAATGTAGTTAGGATCGGGGACTGTCCGACCTAACACCCATTCCAATCAATGAAAGGATGAACACATTTCTACTCATTTTCCTACTTATTTTTCGAAGCAAACACTGGGGACTCCACTCCAATACACTTCTAACAAAGAGGAAAGATCTAAGTGTTTCCTTCAAAAAAAATAGTAAACCCATGTGCCGAGCCGAAGTGCCATTTTCGGCCCGACGCTCGGTGCATTACAGACTCATCAGGTCTATAAACTCATGTGTCGAGCGGGCGCGCCATTTCCGGCCCGATGCTCGGCATATTACAGACTCATCAGGTCTATAAACTCATGTGTCGAGCGGGCGCGCCATTTCCGGCCCGATGCTCGGCATATTACAGACTCATCAGGTCTATAAACTCCCGTGCCGAGCTAGCGCGCCACTTTCGGCCCAATGCTCGGCATGGTACAGACTTATCAGGTCTATAAAAATCCCTGTCTGAGCCAAAGTGACTTCCTACAGTCCTAACGTTCAACAGGATATTTCTAAAAGAAAAATATACACTCCAACCAAAACTTTCATCGTGCATACCGAGCCGATCTGAAAGTAGGTTTGAATATTTTTCTCAAAAAACTGCATTCCTAAATATCTCAATGGGTATGCCGAGCCCATCCGAGATGACTAGGGTCTTTAAATTTTTACTTATCTTGGTTATGCTTATCAAGCTGATCCGAAGACAATTTCTAATTTGTCATTACCATTCATTTTCATCGCGATCGGCATGCCGAGCCGATCTCAAAATGCCTTGGTTTTTATTATGTTTTTCACTTTTATCATTTTCTTGCCCATGTGTTATTAGTTTTGTCTTTTAGCTTAATTCCCGAGCCGAACTGACAGCAACTTGTATCATAAAAAGAAATACTGATAAATAAGTAACATAAAACCAAATACAATCTGTTCCAAAATTAGTCAAACCCGAGCCACACCTCGGCTCGGGAAGAAATATAAAAACAAGACAACATAAAAATTAAATAAAATCAGCCATCATGCAGATCGCTCGGCAGGGCCCTCCTGGATCGGCTCGGTAGACTCCTCAGGCGTCTCCTCGCCGAGCTGCACCACCTCAACCCCACCGATCTGCATCTCATCATTGGGATCGGATTCGGGGACTGGGGGAATCGGGGTCGGCTCGTGTGCAGGCAGTGGAGGATCTTCCGGAGTCGGCTCGACTTCGGCGCGGACTTGGCGATCGGGAGGAGGAAGCTCATCCTGTTGACTTCCCTGGGTGTCTTCATCGTCATCGGACTCGCCAAGGAATGAGACATCCCAGTCCGGCCTCTTCCATTTGATCGCCTCCAAGAGCTCCTGATACCCATCAAAATGGGCATCAGCCAGTGCCTGGGCGCTCGGCACTTCAGCTCGACGTCGGAGTTCGGCATTTTCGACCCTCCGTTCGGCAGCCTCGACGTCTCGCTGAAGATCGCCGACATAGTGCCTCAAGTCCGCCACATTTTGCTCCGAGGAGGCAAGCTCCTTGCCGAGCCGACCGACCTCCTCCTCCTTCCCGGCCAGCCTGGACTGCAGACCCTCCGACCGTTCACGCTCGGCATTGACTGTCCGCTCGGCCTCGGCCAGCTTCTCTTTTAGCTCCAGGATTCGTGCCCGAAACCTCTCCAGTTTCGCCTCGGCATCGACAGCGGCCTTGGCAGCTTCGAACTGCCTCATGGCGAGCTGCAAGAGAAACAAATTCATCATTAGTCCGAACCGAGCGAATAGACGAAATCCGAAGTAAAAGAGACTTACCAACATGGCCTGGCGGGATGCGATCAGAGCCTGGTGGCTGAAGCCCGGCTCGCCATGATCGGCCCACAGCCCCTCCTGCACCCTCGCGGTCATCACGCGCTTGAGGCCCATGACGAACGGCTCGAGGCCGGGGTCTACCTCCACCGCCTTCAGGGGCGCCGAACCAGATGCTCCGGCACCAGAACCGCCGGGCTCGGCCCGAGCCCTCTTCTCCACCGGGGCCTCAGCCTGGGGAGCCTTCCTCTTCTCTGCTTGCCGAACCGGTCTCGGCGCAGGAGATCTAGGCTGGGCTGCCGCTGGGGCAGGAGCCTGGACCGGCTCGGCAGGGGGCCGCCCCGCTGCTTTCTTCTGGACGCTCCGAGCCGCCCTCCTCCTAAGGCGAGTCTCCAATTCGGTGGGCGCCATTCCCCTCTCGGCTCGTGGATTCCACCTGGGCACAAACCAGGAGATCCCGCTCGATCGGATCTGAGTCTCCCCGAGCAGAAACTTGGTTGACAAATACTCTGCTGGTGAGTCCCTGATCGTGGCGATCTGATCCTTAAGCTCGCCTCGGAGCTTGAACTTGCCCCAGCTAACTGCAAAGACGAAGCCAAAAAGAGTTAGACAAAGAAAAAATGCAATTATTAACAAGACGTAAACGAATTGTCCTCGGATCGGCCCCAAATTCCCAGTACCCACCTGGAATTCTAAAAGCTCTGGGGACCCGAGCCGAGGTGGTTCTGTTCGGATCGGCGAACTCCCAATCCCCAGAAACAAAGAAGTATCTTTTCTTCCATGTCTTCTGGGAGGAGGGATTCCCACCGAAAAGTGGCCCCGAGTACGCCTGGAGGTTGTAGAATCCGAGCTCGCTCTGCTTCGACCTCAGCGCGTAATTGCAGAACAGGATATCCTTGTGTGGCACACACTTGTGCACTTTGTGCCACAAGATGTGCATGGACAGGATGATCCTGTATACGTTCGGGTTCAGCTGGTGCGGCGCCGCGCCGATCGTCGCGAGCCAGTCCTGCAAGAAGGTGTGCAGGGGAAGCCGAACCCCATTCTCAAACATCTCCGGGTACATGGTCACCCATCCTATCGGGGGTCGGCTCGGCTTCTCCCCCTCGGTCGGTAATCTCATCAGCACAGAGTCGGGGACTGAGTACCTATTCCTCAAGTCCCTGAGATGGTACTCGGTCATCTCGTTGGGGATCTGATCGGCCTTCCATGCCAGTTCCTCATAGAAGTCCGGGTCGACCGGACTCCCCGTCACCCCCTGAGCCGAGGTCGACGCCTCATGACCCCTATCCCTTTCATCCGAGCCTGAAGTGAGTCTGCTCGGGATAGTGGCGATCGGCTCGACGTCGAGAGGCTCTTCATCACCTCCTTCGGCCGTGCCTTGTTCCCAGTCGGAACTCAATATCTCAGGGTTTTCCTGATCCCCTCGGGCTCGGCGCTCTCCACCCGGATTGCGATTCAGTGCCGAGCCGGCCTCGTCTAACTCTTCGGACAAGCCGTCCCAACTCGCCTCACCCGCAGGTGGGCTTCGGCTCATCTCGGCCTCACTATCTCCTTGAAAGGCTTCTCCAGAGCCGAGCCGACCACTCGAGTCAGTCTCAGACATTATAAACACTTTCTCACTTTTCTCTCTCTTGCTTTTTGGATCAAACAGCTCTTTTTCTCAAGAACACCAAGAACACACCCAGAAAACCCGAAAAACACAAAAACTCAGAAAGGAGGAGAATCACTTACTGGTTTTCCTCCGCCCAAAGTTTCCGCCCCAAACACCCTCGGAACCACCTCGCCTACCGCCGTACGTGGTCGGATTCGAGATCGGACAACTCCAAAGGCGACGGTGTGAGAAAGAAGTCTGCGGTGAGAGGAAGGGTTTTCGCAGAGGAAGAAGAGAAGGTCTGAAGATGAAAGTGAGGGAAGAGAGAGAAAACCACCACTTTTATACCCCATGCAACTCAGATCTCAGCCCTTCATTTCTGGCGCTTCACATGCCAGATCTTGACACCTGTCAAACATTCAAAAATACCCATAACGAGGTGACCCTTACGTTCCCCCATGCAGAAATCAAACGTCCATTCACCTGTCCCTGAGATATTTTGACCAATCACAAGTCGTCTTGTGTTCGGATCTTCGGGAATGTGGGCTCGTAGGGTTCGGCTCGGATCAAGCAACATGCTATCTTTGGGATTGTCCTTATACTTCAACTTCCAATCCACCACTGCCCGCTCGGATCAGAAGTTGGGGGACTCCTGTTTGTGGGAAAATCCACATCAATCCGAACAGCCAATCACAGCTCGGCACGTGGTTGGTCAACATCCACCTCGGAATTGACTCTCAGTGGTCAAAACTTTGACCTCCACGTCATCACCACCCAGCATCGCCTCTGCCAGCCCGGACCGGATCTCCATACCGGATCCGAGCCGAACCGATGATCTTCCAAGGGATCGAGTGTCCATCTTCCCACGATCATCCCGGTTCAGCTCGGCTCGGCACAGGAGATGGTCTCCTTTCGAGTTCTGGCGTCGACCAGTTAGGGCTCGGAAAGACCCCCAATCTATGGGACCGGCTCGGCCTGGAATCCCATGTCCGATCCGACTACACATGGACTTCGTGTCTTCGCATGAGAACATGTGTTCATATCGGCTCGGCTCGGCTCTCCGCCGCCATTCCCAGGAAGATCACGCCAGGATGAACCGCCACACTTAAATGCACCTGACACATTCTTCTGACAGATAGAATATCAGGCCTGCATTCATGAATGTTGGAGCAGTCTACCTGGACCTTCCAACCTTGCATTTAATGGAGCATTCAATGCAACATTAAATGCTGAGGAAGCAAGCAGCTGAGCATGCAACTAGGTCTGGCCAGGTGCGTGGATCTCTGGCAACCTTTCATTCACAATGCAGGTAACTTACTCATCAGGTTTTCCTTTGCTTATATATATCAACCCATATGTGCAAAACGACTACTACGCATCTACCCATAAACACTTACACAAAATTTCCATTCACCAAAGAGCTTACCCAACTTGCTGAGAATAACCCAGAACATTTGCCTTGTTCTTCCCATTCTCCCAAGTTCTTCCTTTGTTCTTCCTCATCCACCATCAAACACCACCACTGATTTTATCATCGGAGTGTGTTTGGCTGGTACCACACCGGTCCATCTCCTTTGATCTTGTTTTTGTCTACAGGAAGATCTCAACCAGCATCCACTTCATCATCCAGCAAAGCACCTGATCAGCCAGGTCAACTTATCTAAGTTGTTGCATCTACCTTACGAGAATTTGCATCAACAGTTGATTTAATTACAGGCTGAGAAGTTAGGTTTGGATTACATGGATGTAGAAGGGTTGAAGAAGCTAAACAAGAACAAGAAATTGGTTAAGAAGTTGGCCAAGAAATACCATGCCTTTTTAGCATCCGAAGCTGTCATTAAGCAGATCCCCCGTCTTTTGGGTCCTGGTCTCAACAAAGCAGGTGGGTAGGCAGTCTGCTTAGGAAGAGTATTTGAAAATTTTTTTGATTGCTGCTTGCTTTCTGAACTGTAATATGTGCATATGCAGTATTGATGTTCTTAAAAAATCATTCCTTTATTTGAACTTTCACTACAACAAAAATGTCGATAGATATCAGTCGTGGACTGATATCTATTTGGGTAGCCGTCTGATATAGCGCGTCGTGATATCTAATGTTCACATTTTAGATATCAGTTTTAAACTGATATGTAAACATTGTTTATATATCATTTTTCTTTTTCAACCTGATGTCCTAAATACAAAATGGATATCCAATTTGATATTATTTCTGATATCTATAAAATCCAAGTATCAATAGTATTGGTCAATAGATATCGTATTTAATACTAATACTGACATATAACCCGATATCAATATCAGGTTTGAGGTAGAATATGATATAAAATCATGGTATCAATATCAAGTTTGAGGTAAAATATGATTTAAAATCTTGATATCAATATCAGGTATGAAACTGGCCCTGATATCTAAATATTGTTTATATATCAGGTCTCAGAGAGAACCTGATATCAAACGGTTTAACATTTCAGTTTTTAGACTAAAACTGATATTGTTTATTATTTTAAGTTTAAAAAAGAAATTTGAAATGTATGATATATATCAGTTTTTTTCACCTAAAAGGCATATTAATGAATTGAACATACAATTGTGGCTATAATTTGAATATAAGGGCAAAATGAATATATAAACACTGAATCAAAATTACACATTCATTAGAATATAATAATTGCATTGATAATTTCATAATAAAAATAAGTCAAGTATTACAAGCTACCAAACTATTATAACTAAAATTAATGTCCAAAGAGTCATGCATATACCAAAATAACTAAGCTACACATCACCTACAAAGTATATATGACTCGAATAATAAGGGGCTTGTCACTTGAAAGGCTTCACTTTTCCTTGAGGCGTTGTCCGTGTCGATAAGCAAATGCAAGAGGAACCAGCAAGCCCAAACCTGATCAACAAGAAATACATTAAGAACATTTTGCAACATAAATGAAACAAAATAACTAGAGATTTTCAATATTCAAATTCTTGAAGCTGTTCAAGCACCAAATTAAAAGAGGCATGAGACCAAACCTCTCTGCTCTAGCCTTTCTCTTCTGCTGATCCTCTAACTTTTTAGATGCTTCTGATCCATGAGATGTGGAAACAGTACCAAATCTGCAATAATTAAGATCCATGATTATCTCATTTTCAGAATCAACTGCACCACAAAAATCTATGAGTTGAAATAAAAAGAAAAGAAAAGCAACTTTAAACATAAGGAAATAGGACATGCTGCACATGCACATACAAAAAAGTGCATTCTCATACCTTGTACAAAGCAGCAAGTTCATCCACCAACCTGAAACCAAGCGATGAATTAATTAATGTAAAAGATAAAGGATTCCATGTTTAATGAAAGCCTGATTTTATACTAAAACTACATTTAAACCATAACTCACTACACCCACCTACCCACCTACAAAGGCACACACAGAAGAATATCATTCTTAAGTAAGAAGATGCTCTCACCAGTAAAACAGCCATCATCATCAGCATGCATCCACAGAAAGAAGAGATAGAAAATGCTCCTGAAATGAGTTAATAAAAAGGCAACTAACATCAACATTTAAACTATTCTAACAACAATAAACTGCATAACTCAATTTACTCAAATGTATCAAACTTTGTATTCTGCATATTATAAGTTACTTTCCATCTTGCTAATCTCTGCAAACATTTTCAGAACTTTTAATTAATTTAAGACAGTAATATATAATACTATGCTCATTTAGACATATTTTTTTATTAATAAATGTAACAGATGCACATATCTTTTAAGTACCAAATCTGCCATAAAGAGCAATGGTAGTTTACAGCAGAATTATCAAATCAAAGCAAACAAAAAAGAGATAAAAAAGATAAAGAAAGGCAAGATAAGAGTATTAAAGATTAAATGGAAACTGATAGCAGACTTGCCATTGCATTTCTTTTGGGTACAGAACTCCAAAACCCTTGCAAGATTGTGTGAAAGATCAAATATGACACTGCATTTCTTTTGCTGGAACTCTAATACCTGCAAAGAATGTTTACTAAATTACATACAAAATCTAGTGTGGAAAATACCAAGCATACCACTCAAACTATTACTGACTTATACCACATACCACATCAAACTCAAGTATCCAAATAAAATTCAAAAAGAAAAAAAATATATATATATATATATATATGCTACCAGTCATGAGTCTAATGACTTTTATTGCATCACATGATCTATATTAGTCTTGACTGCACAACACATTTCTCACCTAACAATGAATGGTGGTAGAAGAATTGGGGTGTGTTTTCATAATTTATGCAGGTGTATTTGTCAACACAAAATCTAAAGCTAAGATCAATCAACTTGATCAATTGATCTCATTGGCCAATACCATTAGCTACAATAATCGAAATGCATCTGTTACTCACAACAAGTGCAGTATATCAGTTACTCACAACATGTGCTATGTCTCTTCGAGTCGTCTTCTGAGCTCTGGGACCAGATTGGCAAGCTTCTCCGGTTCTTCCATACTCAGACCTAGACAAAGAAATAATTTGGTACAAAGTAAGAAAAAGAAACGAGTCATGTAATCAACCATCCCCCAGAATTATAATCAGTAATTATTTATGTAGTCAAGCAGATGAACCTTAACAACTAAGAGAGGGAGGTAGCTCAATGAGAGAGGGAGCAAGATCTGAGACACAAAATTAGCAAATTAACATCAAATTAAGACTAAAAATTGAAGACCCAAACAGAGAATTAGAAATAGAAACCCTAAATCCCTAATAGAAACCCTAAATAAAAATTACCAAAACAAAACAAAAAGATAGAGAGGGTGTGATAGAAAATTACCAATGAATGGCATTGATTCAATGTCACCTAAGAAGAAAGAAAAAGACTAATATCTTGCAGCTGAAAGTAAGGATCAACCAACCTGAACAGAGGTGCAAATCCATCAAATATAAAAACATAAATTATTAATAAGTCATTTGCATAGTTAACCTGCCTGCAGTCTTGTCTTTATAATATCAATGGGATATAAAGCTGTTTCAACAATAACACCAGCTGTACCTCCTGCTATAACACCCTCTGCAAAATCCACCATACTAGTTAAAGAAAGGATACAGTATGTAACAAACTTAGGCCTGACATACTCGAAGAAATAGACAATGTTATAAATTCAAAAGCTATTGCCCTCCCCCTTCCCCTCCGTTCAACTACAAGCTTGTTATTATTGTTTATTTTTCTGTTGTAATAAAAAGAAAGAATTGCTAACTTGTACAATTGCTCTGACATGAAAAGGCTAAAAGGGAATTGTGCACATCCAATTGGGAGAGAAAAATAAATAAAAATTGTAAGCATTTCCTGTATTTCCTTCATTGTTTAAAATAAATATTGAGAGAGAAAAATGTTTTAAACATCTTATAATCCAAGGTCTTTTGAAGAGATAATGAAATCCATATATTGTATATTAAATCATTAAAGATTAGCAGTCTTTAATACATTGATCAACTCAAAGAATTGAACTTAATTATGATTCTTAGTAAAATGCAATCTAGCAATCAATACATAAGTAACTTCGATCAACACTAAACAATATGCTGCATAGGAACTTCACTTGCAAATTTTAAACGTACCAAATAAAGTAAGCAAGAAATCAAATGGTTTATCTTCATGCATGCTGACAGATGCAAAAGACTTCTGTGTAGCAATATGCATTTTCTAGCTACATGCATCTGCCATATTACCTGTTCAAACACAAAAAAATGCAACATCATACAATAAAAAATACCTATATGTGCTATAACCCAACATCATCAAAAGAAAGAGCTTACATACATTAAATCACTATATGTTCTATAATCCCTATATATGAAGTGTAAGCTACATTGTAAAACCCGGGTATTATTCTAGAGAACCATTACTTCTTTTGTTGAAAGCTCTGTTTCAAGGATAAACAGAACCATATATCAAAGATTTATAACATCAGCTACAACTCAACCTTCATAGAAGCAATCAATCTTAACATTCATACACCCATTTGACTAGACAACTTCAACGTATGAAATGCATGTAGAATCAACTATGGTACACCCAAAACTGAAACCTAAAACTCAAAATAGAAATTAAAAAACTCAAGATAGGATTTCCTTACCTCAAACAAGCATAATCAACAACCTGAAACATAAAAACTAAAATTAACACAGAAAACTAAAATAAAAACTATCAGTAAATTAAAAAACTGACAAATAAAATTATCACCAAAAATGGTGGTGGCTCCGATGGTAGGGCAGTGGGTCGCTCAATTGCTGGAGAAAAATGAAATGAAAATCCAAACTTTTATGTAAAACCCCAAAGACCTTGGTGAACGGCGGATCAGAGGGAGTAGATCTGAGAGATTGAAGAGTAGGTTGGGAGGTTCAGCGCACCGAGGAGAGAAGGTTGGTGGTGGCGCGAGACCTTGCTGCCACCAGAAACGATGGATCGCTGGAAATGGGTTTGACACATTTAGGGTTCGAATCGGGTCCTTGGCTGGTTGTTGGAGGAGACGGAGACCAGAGGGAGAAGGGGGAGGAGGAGGAAGCGACGGCGACGGCCGAGAGGCTAAGAGTCAGAGGGTGAGAGAGAGACAGAGAAGTGAGAGTGACAGAGAAGTGAGAGTGAGAGAGACAGACGAACTCACAATGAAGTCTGGGAGTGGCGACGGCGACGGCGATGGCCACGATGAGTGTGTGACACTGATGAGCTGAGACAGTTTTTGCGAGATGAAATTTGCGAGAGAGAGACAGATGAGAGATAGACCTAGGTTTTTAATTTTTAGCATATCTGTATATGTCTAAGTGTTGGGACTTGGGACTTGGGAGTAGGACAAAAAAATTTAAGTCAGGAAAAACACATTACATATCAGTCAGTTTGAGTGATAGGATAAAAAATTATAAGTGTTGTGTTAAGATATCAGTTAATAATTTATACTGATGTCTTTATAAGTTCTTAGAAAAATGAAAATATTATATATCAGTTGAAAAAAACCATGTGATATCTAATAGAGTTTAGAAATCAGCTAAAAAATTATCTGATATTATAATTTTTACAATATCAGTCATATTCAAATCTGATATAAAATGGGTGATATCTATTGACAATATTCTTGTAGTGTTTTTTTTTTATGTTGTAAGCTGCTCTGGTATTTATCATGAAGTTTTTGTGAATTGCTCAATCTGTTGAATTGTTAATAGTATTGTTTGAAGATGAAGATTTTGTTGAATTGCTTGTACTTGCATTTGTTTAACTATAGTTCTTTTCTTGTCTTATTTTGGTTCAATTCATATGCGCTGTAGGAAAATTCCCATGGGACCATGGGGAAGCCATATCGTATCTATTGAGAAAGACCTTTCACATGTTTTGAGAGTTGTAGGGGAAGGTTGTTGGAGCTAATACTTATAGGAAGTGTGGCTATCTTAATTGTCAAATTTTCTTGTTGGTTGGCTGTTTTACTATTTTGCTTAATGCTTATCAACATTGCTATGTTAGACTTGATATTTAATTTTTGTTGGAGAGGAACTGGATTCTCTCTCTCTCTCTCTCTCTCTCTCTCTCTCTCTCTCTCTCTCTCTCTCTCTCTCTCTCTCTCTCTCTCTCTCTCTCTCTCTCTCTCTCTCTCACCCACTTAGAACATTAGAATCTCTAATGCAATTGTGCAACTCAACGAAATGTATGGGAGAAGTCAACAAATATAAATAAAGAAATGGAATACCAAACAAAACATCCAAATAAGTATCAAATCCTTGATATTTCAATTTTCCATGTTCATGACCCCGCAGGACAACAACCCATGTGCTCCCATGTGCTCTCATATGCTCCCATGTGCTCCGTTGCTTTTGTGGAATGGTGGCTCAAAGGAATATTCCCCAATAGAGTGAACACCCAACCTAACCAAATTCCCTAAACCCCAAAGGTATCAGTTAAACATGTGTGTGATGACCAAAAATATCCTCAATATTTTTTATTGATAAGGCACCTCAGCTCATGGAGATGGAATGGTTAACTTAAATAATGGAATATGATAAAATAAGATACGATATTAAATTTGGAAGGTTTAAGTGCAAAATTAAAATCTAAATAGTAAAAGCGAGACACTGAACTAGAGGTATTGTTAAAATTAATCCAAAATAAAAATTAGCCCCAAATTAAACAGCTAACCTGATTGTTAGCCATCCCAACAATCCACTGAGAATTGCTTTGTGTGTAATCTTTTTCTTTTTTGACCAGCTTTTGTGTGTAATCTTTAAGATCGAGTATCTGCTTTATCAAAAGTGGAAGAGGGAAAAGAGAAATCGAGGGTCCAATGAAGGTCCAAGGAGCTGCTTCTGGCTATATAATTCATGTTAACTTTTTGACCAATGGGTCGATCAGTGAGGGGGATAGTCGTCAACATGTCATTATGCATTGAACTCGATTAGTGTAGACTTTCTACACCTAAATTAATGATCAATTAATTAATTTATATATTTATCATGACAAGTAATGTTAAAAGAGGCTATATTTTTAGCACTTATTACATCTTTAATTAAGATAGAATCCATTAAATCAAATAAGCTCTACATAGAGATGTAATATATATACATGTTTTACTTGTATTCTATACATAGAAGAAAAGCTAAAAAAACCTTGGAAAAAATAAAAAAATACTCTCCTTGTTTGACCAGCCGTAGTGGGATGTAAAAGCAGCCCACTCCCACAATCCCACTAAGTGAAATTTCCGAAGGAGATATCAGCAAGAAGGGAATTTCTGAGAGGCCAACATAGATCTAGAGATTATACCAAGAAGCTCGTTCTCTGAGAATCAGACATCACAACTGAACAATTGTTTCACTTACTGTTTCTGATCACTAGCTTTCCTCTTTATCTTTCATTTCCCTGTCTGTCCAGCTAAACAAACAAGTCATGGCTCTTGAAGTTGGTGCAGCGGTTCTTTCTTCTTTTCTCTCTGTTCTCTTTGACAGGATGACATCCCGTCCGGTCCTTGACTTCATCCGAGGACACAAAGTCACTGCTGGGCTGCTCCAGAAGTTGAAGATGAAGTTGTGGTCAGTGAATGCAGTGCTGGATGATGCAGAAGGGAAGCAAATCAGAGACCCGAGAGTGAGGGAGTGGCTTGATGAGCTTAAAGATGCTGTCCATCATGCAGAGGACCTGTTGGATGAGATCAAGACTGAAGCCCTGCGACGCAAGGTGGAAGAAGAAGAATCTGGGAGCAGCAGCACTCGTCAGGTACACAATATCACTTCTCCTTCCTTGCATGAACTTGACAAAACTCTTGAACCCAGAATATTGGAGATTCTTGAGAGGTTAGAACTTATTGTAAGTGAAAAAGATGTGCTTGGTTTGAAAGAAGATGTTAAGGATAGCCTACATGCATATGCAAGGTTACCTACAACTTCTTTGCCTTTGGGAGAAGACTCTGTATATGGAAGGAAGAAGGACCAGGACAACATCATCAAATTATTGCTTACGGATGACGTGACCGTTAATAAGATAAGCGTGATTCCCATTGTGGGCATGGGGGGGATTGGGAAGACCACTCTTGCTCAACTAGTATACAACAATGATCGAGTACAGCAACATTTTCACCTCCGAGCATGGGTTTGTGTTTCGGAAGAATTTGATGTTGTCAAAATAACACAAACAATTTGTGGGTCAGTCACTTCAGGAACGTGTGATCATATCACAGACCTAGATAGGCTTCAAGTTAATCTCAAGGAGGCTTTGACGGGGAAAAAGTTTCTCTTTGTTCTTGATGATGTTTGGAAAGTGAATCATTCCCAATTGGATCTCTTAACTCGTCCCTTTGAGAACGGAAGCCATGGAAGCAAGATCATTGTCACAACACGTATTGACGATGTTGCATCTAGGATGGGCACTCTTGGTCAAATTCACCGTCTAGAGCAAATTTCCGAGGACCATTGCTGGTTAATATTTGCAAAACATGCCTTACAAAATGCAGGAGTGAATACACATCCAGATCTTGAAGTAGTCGGAAGACAAATTGTTACAAAGTGTAAAGGTCTTCCTTTAGCTGCAAAATCACTTGGGAGTTTATTACGCTCTAAATTAGATCCGGAGGAATGGGAAAAGATACTGAAGAGTGAAATATGGGAGTTGTCAGATATGGAGATTCTGCCGGCTCTATGGTTGAGTTACCATTATCTACCTCCACATCTCAAGCGTTGTTTTATGTATTGTTCAATATTTCCCAAAGATTATGTATTTGAAAAATCAGAATTGATTTTGATGTGGATGGCTGAAGATCTCTTACAACCTAAAAACAAGAATATAACCATGGAAGAAACTGGGGAGGAATACTTTAATGATCTAATGTCAAGGTCATTTTTTCAAGGTTCCGAGTTTCTATCCTCAAGTGGTTTCATCATGCATGACCTTGTTAATGATTTAGCAAAATTTTTATCCGGAGAATTTTGTGTTAGGTTGGAGAACAATGATGACTCTCTCAACATTGTGAGCAAGACTCGTCATTTTTCGTGTATGAAGAGACTTGATTCTGATGGCTCAGAGAAATTGGAAGCTTTATATGAGGCCAAACATTTACACACTTTTCTACCCTTATCATCATTAAATGTATATGGTGTACTGCATGATCTCTTGCCCGCGCTACAATATCTAAGATGGATCAATTTATCAGGATATGATATTGGTGAGTTGCCAAATTCAATCGGTAGCTTGAAGCATCTTAGGTACTTGGACTTATCTGAGAGTGGAATCCAAAAGTTACCTGAGACGATGTGTACTTTATATAATTTACAGACGTTATTGTTGGAAGGGTGCCGTGATCTTGCTGAGTTGCCAACTAACTTTGGAAGACTAATCAGCTTGCGCCATCTTAATATCACGGGATGCGAAGAGTTGAAAAAAATGCCACCACATATGGGGAGATTGAGAGATCTACAAACGTTTGAAGGCGAGTTTGTCCTAGACAAAGACACTGGGCGTAACATTGCAGAGTTGAAGGAGCTTAAGTCTTTGCGCGGACAACTTTCTATTTCTGGGCTTCATAATATTGTGAGGGCCGAGGATGCTTTGGAGGCCAATATGAGGGATAAGAAGTATCTCAATCAACTATGTTTGGAATGGGGAGGTGATACTGAGGATTCAAAAAAAGATGGAGAAGTGCTTGCCAACCTCCAACCTCATACAAACCTAAAAATACTCACGATCCGTTCTTATGTGGCTACAAGATTTCCTGATTGGTTAGTAGATCATTCTTCCTCCAATCTAGTTTCTCTAAAACTTGAGAAATGTGAATATTGTTTCTTCTTGCCACCACTTGGGCAGTTACCCTCCCTCAGAAAGCTTGAAATTATTGACTTAAATGGAGTGGTGTCCATAGGCCCTGAGTTTTATGGTGACGATACTTGTGGAATAAGGGTGCCATTTAGATCTCTGCAAGTTTTGAAATTCGAAAGTATGCGGGAGTGGCAAGAATGGTCTTATGTTGGAGGCAATCAAGAGGGTGGAGCTTTTCCTAATCTTCGTAAGCTTCGTCTGGAGAATTGTCCCAAACTAAGCGGGAGATTCCCGTTAGACTACTTCCCAAAGCTTGAAAAGCTCAGAATCAGGAACGCTAATGTAGAATCCCTTGCTACTTCCCAATGCCCTAAACTCCTCCTATCCCTCACTCAATTGGACATACAGGAATGCCCAAATTTGGTGTGTTTTCCCGATGGAGGGCTACAAGCGCCCAACTTGACTTCAATTCATATCTGGACATGTAAGAAACTGAGGTCACTGCCAGAAGAGATGCACACCCTTCTCCCATCTCTTGAGAAACTGTGGATATATCATTGTCCAGAATTGGAATCATTTCCGGAAGGGGGATTGCCATCAAAATTACAATCACTTTATATCTATGATTGCGAAAAAGTGATTGCAAAGCGTATGCAGTGGGGTCTACAAAGACTCACCTGTCTCAAGGATTTCCTTGTCGGCTTCGAAGGAGATTCGTTTCCGGAGGAGGGGCTGCTGCCCACCACTCTCACTTCTCTCAGCATCTACGATTGTTTGAATCTTAAGACCGTGAACGGCAAGGAGTTGAGACACCTCACCTCTCTTCACGCGTTGACTCTAATTAGATGCCCTGAGCTCCAGTGCTTGCCAGATGAAGGGCTACCCACTTCTCTTTCTTATCTAGGAATCTCGGATTGTCCTTTGCTAAAACAACGGTGCCAGAGAGAGACAGGGGAAGATTGGCCCAAGATTGCTCACATCCCCAACATATACATCGATTACGAACAAATATGATCGATGTGCGACGTCGATGATTGGGTCCCACTTTAATTATTCCATCTCAGTCAGGTACTAATTCTGCAGTCTATGCTTGTAAATTTCATTTTTCAGCAGCGAATCTAAAAGCCCTTACTTTGATCAAACATATATGCATATTCAACAGATCGACATCCAATCGATTGAAATCTCCCCTGGTTTCAAATTTCTCTTACTATTTCTTTTTCGACATATTAGTTTTTACATTTTTTGCTTACTCTTTCTTTCTCCTTAAAATTCAGAAACAAAGTAGATCCAATGGCTGTGTAGACTCCTCTAGTTTACGGTTTGTTCAAATTCCAATGCAAGTCTTAATTCCATTTTAGTGAATTGAGGTTATTCAACATAAGATAAGTCATGTGTAAGATAAGATTTAAACTCAGGTTTAGAAGGATTGCTAGAAATTTCAGAAGTAAGGGAAGACAATAGAATTGCTGAAAATGCCAGATGGGCAAGAATATAAGAAGATATGAACTCAAGAAACAGTTTCTTAGTAGGCTAAGCAGATTAAGACAACGAGAAGATTGAACCTCTTAAAAGATAAAGATAGAGACTGAATTCACTCCAGGTGATTCACACCCAAACTTGGTTTCACACCAAAAATTTCCTTTCTCAAGTTAGAGACCAGAAAATGTTTTGATAACCATTTTGAATCCTAATTAAGAAGACATAGAGTGCAGTTTGAAATATCAATCAATACCAGCTGGTACTGAATTTGGCTATTTACATTACTAAGTCTCAAATGTTTTATATATTTTTTGATAAAATATGTCTGATATGATTTCATCAATGAAGAAATCTATTGATTGTGATGGATTATACAGTTGATGAGTATCTAATGTTTTTCTGTCAACCACAGGCTGGTGCATCATCTTGTTTTTAATACACAATGCCCGAGGTTTTTTTCTTGGTTAATGCTCACATACCTCCGGATCCCTTCTTTTTATACGAGTAAGTCTTCCATCGTGGATACAAAAGAGTTTTCTATTGTGTTTGAGATTACATCAAATTTCCTGTTGCAAACCACAACTAATTAAAGAGTTTTGTTTTGATGTGAGTGAATAAAACACAAGAAACTAAGTATACTTAATATTTTCTAGTCAAATGCATGCCTTTTATATTTTGTCACCAAGGTGCCATAGTAATTGTGTTCCTGCTAGATAATTAGTCCATGAGTTGATCATATTGTTGGCACCCAACGATTGATATACTACGCTGCAAAGCTTGAACTTTTCCTCTGCAGCAGCCTGCAATGACATAAATTACATTTTAAGCAAAATTAGATTGACATCCTTGATAAAATCCGTACATATTATATACTTCTTGTTCAAAGAATATGAAGATTACACTGGAGCTTTAGAAGCTAACAAATATGTAAATTAAGGCCAATTATATTTTATATGCTTCTTGCTCAATATGAATGGGTTGATTGTCTATGGACACTAACAAATCTACCCATCAGTTTTGTTACATATTGATTGTTGAAGTTATAAATTAACAGATTAGAATAGAGGGTACAAGTTCAGCCGATAAGAATTAATGCAACATGTAACTGAGTGCAAACCAGAATTTTTAGTTTTTGTTCGTCTGCGATTAATTCTTGAGAATTTAATTGCATCATGCCACTGAAATCGTTTATTCTTCTTCCAGGCTTAGCCCTGTTGCTGATTGTCTTATTCGTAATTCAGATGAGAATTGGGTTGCTGGTTTCTCAGTTTATTTTGGTGTGGGAGAGATTCTTTCTGCAGAGCTTTGGGCCTTGTTTTATGGCCTTAAGGTTGCCTGGTTCCTAATTGATAACTTGGTGGAATCTGACTCCTCTCTTGTGATGCTTAAAGGGCAATAGTGAATTTGTACAGGGAAAACCCACTTTGTAATTGCCAGAAACCCAGTTCATATGGGAGATTTAAATAGCATATATACACAACTCTGTGGATGTAAGTAGCTCTTACATGCTTTGTCATTGTTTCATTGATGGTGTAATCACTACAACAAATGTGGACTATCTCACAAGATAGTTGACAAGATGCCAAAATTAATGTGCCTGCATCCTTACAGTTCGTAACATTGTATATTGTATATTGTATGACAAGATAGTCGACAAGATGTCAAACTCTACTGATGAGATGGACAGGCAATTTTCATGGGCGCCAAGGCAATCACCAGCATAACACAATTCTCCAATCCCAAACAACCTTACAGAGAATTACAAGCTCCAGATTTTGATCAAGTTTGACTTTCGAGAAGTAGCCCATTGTACAGATATTAGAATACAATTGTGATTTGTGAACACTGGTTGCTGAATTTTTATTTTTGAAAACTCTTTTCTATCTGTTTTTATTGAGATATGCATTTTGGTACTTTCGGGAATGTCACTTGAAACTCTTGTTAGTAAAAGATTAGGATGATAATGTGTTCTTTGAATATGTGGTTTTGCATGAATCTTTAATTTGTCATGTAGCTGTGGTGAGATACTATTTATGGATTTTACAATCAATTATGCAAGGCAAGAAAAGCTGTGGGCAGAGTTAATTTTTTTCAACTATTTTTTCCAAGGGTAAAATTGGTATTTTAAAATTGTCAACTATGAGGAGGTAAGGTGAGCAAATCAGGGGTTCAAATAGAACCAACCATTCTTTTATGTTCTTGAGAATTTAAAGTGACCAACCTTCTTGAAAAAAAAAAAAAAAAAGATTGCTTCAAGCTTAAATTGTCCTTCACAAGTGGAGGTGTAGTGGTGTGTTTGATGAGCATTTTGTTTTGTCTGTCATGCCTAAGTTTTACATTTTTTGCTTACTCTCTCTTTTTCCAATTTTCCTTTCTCATACTACATTAATTTAATTCTTAAGCTCTTACCTATTAGGCTGGTTGTTCGTTAATTTAATGTCTTTTGAAACACAGAAGATCCACAAAATTCATGTTTTTCATCAACTCCTTTTCCTTTCAAAAGTAGGAACTCAAATTTCCTGTTAGAAAAATGTACAATTCAGCCCTTGAACATTTATTACAACAAAACTGTTAATAGATATCGCCCATTTTATATCGGATGTTAAATCGACTGATATTGTAAAAGTAATAACATCAGTTATTTTTTTTGCTGATTTTTGAACTATATTAGAAATCACTAATTTTTTTTCACCTGACATATAATGTTTTCCTTTTTCCTAGAAATTGTAAAGACATCAGTTTAAACTGTCAACTGATATCATAAATTGACATTTTACATCTATTTTCCTGCCACCCAAACACACATGATATCTAATTTAATTACTATATTCTTTATACTGTATAATTTAATTATACACTAAAATATAAACCCTAATACTCTATATATTCTATATACCCTAATACTCTTTATACTCTATAATCTATACATTAAACCCTATATACTCTATATTTTTTAGGATATTAGGTTTTAAGCCCTTTAGGATACTTTTAATTATTTTTTTATATAGAAATATATTAAAGTTTAAGGTTTTAAATAACTAAACGAAATCTCAAACCTTTTTTTTTTTCTTTCCAATTGCCCAAAAGCCCCAAACCCTCCTTTATTTTCTCTTTTTTTTTTTCTTTTTTTTTCTTTCCTTACTTTTTTTCCCCGTGCCTCTCTCTTCAGTTTTTATTTTTTTATCTTTCCTTCCTTTTTTTCCCTTGCCTCTCACCTAGCCAAGCTTTGTCTGCACTAAGTGTAACAACCCAAATTTTGGCTTATGGTAATTTTGTTACTTAAATTTTTCAAATTTGTTTTAAGGTTTGTTTAAAGGAATTAGAAATTTCTTTAAAATTATTTTAACTAACTTAGACCTTTGGTTGTGGTTCTAGAGCTTAGTTGTGTGGAAATGAATTTTAGAAAATGAAAATTCAAGAATTTGGAGATTATTATTTTTTTTTCAGAATTAAATTATAAGAGTAGGATTTTTCATTATTTTTTTGAAAGTAATTTGACTATTTTGAGGTTATAGGAAATTAGTACTCATCAATACGAGTTCGTAGAATTTTTCGGTGAATTATTTGGAGTCTCGAACTATTTTTGGTGAATTTCTGAAGTTGGAGAAAATAGAAAATATGAAAATTTCGATAATTTCGATAAATTTCGGTAAATTTCGATGAAATTTCAAAAATTTCGGCGAAATCTTCCCGAAAAATTATTAAACATGTGTTTCGATTTCGGCACCCTAAAAAAACGAAATTTAATACCTTGGTTATCATAATAAAAAATCATGTGAGCGATATGACAAGTAAAAACAATGCATATTTGCAGGCAACAATAGTTATTATCATACATACACACAATAAAAGTCTCATAGACACGGTGTGAGGATTTTCCCTATCTAGATTCCAAACTTAACTTGATGATTCAGTTCCACAAAACCAACGTCCTTGTCTTTTCTTTGGGTAACTGGAAAGTCCAAGATCCAATAATAATTCAGTTGAAAGTAAAGTTTGACAGAATTTTGACATGACCTTTTCTTTTCGGTCATACGTTCCTTGAAAATTCCAGAAATGAGTCTACTAAGACCGTATTTATGTATTGTCTGGGCCTAGGGTTTCTACTTACGTCCAATTTTAATTGAAGTATGGAGGTTAACCAGTTAAAATCCAACAATATGACCAGGTCAGGGCTTGGGAGGCTGGGGGAGCTCTGACCAAGTGTCCAGCGCCTATATGCTCATTCACTGAGTTTGGTTACTTTAAAAGGGTGGCCTTAATCCGTTATTAAGTTGATTGATTAACAAATAAATTTGATTTAACGTACAAGTAAAGTAATTGAATAAATCCAACTTATTACTTTAATTGTATGCTGCCTAGTTGTCTAATTAGTTTGTAGAAAGTCTATAATTCAACATATCGTACATAATTAGCTATTTTACTACAAATCTAACTTTCACTAATTAATCATGCCCTTAATTCAACTTGACAAGAAAGGTTTAGGAGCACTTATCCGATTGTAGACCTCCTTAACTTAAAACTATCACAAGATTAAACCCTAATAAGTAAACAACTTAATTAAAAGAAATTAACCAAGCTTTGGAATCTAGGGAATCTTACCGAATACCTACTCGGGGCGGATTGAAAAAACCGGCAAAGCTACCCTACTGTGGACTCAGTATTTGATCGTTATGTCCGATGACAACCCAACCAAATTCTTAACTAGGAACTACTTCAAGATTGAAAATCGTCCTAAGGAGAGAACAAAAGATTTAAACTAAGGGCTCCCACTTTATTGGTATATATGCCCAAGAACAAGTGTAGATCAACACTTGTTCTAGAGAGAGAAAAAGAGAAAGCTTGTAATCTAGAGAGAGATGCTCTCAAAGAACCAAGTGAGGGGTGTGATCACAGTATCTCCAAGAATCAAGAAGACAAGAAAAAAGAGAGAGAGAGAGAGATCTTGAAGAAGAAACTGTGTTTTCATTAAGAGCAGATCGTATTACAAGAATAAGGAAGCTAAGGACCTTTTATACTAAAACAACTGCAACAGCTAAAACCATCTAGCTAATAAGCTTGCTAACAGAAAAATGTCTTAACAATTCTAACAGATGCTCTAACTAAAGCCACACGTTGTACAGCCACATGTCATACGTACACTAATAGGTCTTCAAATAACCAATACTCCAACCACTAAGCTATTTACAGCTGGACAGTCAACACCCCCCCTCAACCTCAACAAGGGAACCGAGTCTGAGGTTGCAGCAATGATGATGATGCAAGGGACTATGATCGAAGACCCTTGGTGAGCACATTTGCTGTGTTGTTTGAAGTAGAGACATACTCCAGTTCCAGGTCTTTACATTGGACCTTCTCTCTAACGTAGTGAAAATCTGTGTCAAGGTGTTTTATTCTAGAATGAAAAACAGGATTCGAGCCTAGAGCTATAGCTGACAGATTATCACACCTGATGATCAGAGGAAAAGGAAGACTGATATGCAGATCCTTGAGAACATTTTTAAGCCAATAAAGATCAAACACGGTATTAGCCAAGGCTCTGTATTCTACCTCAGTAGAGCTGCGAGCTACTGTGCCTTGTTTCTTGGACTGCCAAGAAACAGGATTTCCTGCCAGATACACAATGTAGCCTGTTGTAGACCTCCTGTCATTAATATTCCCACCCCAGTCAGAGTCACTGTAGGCAGTTAACCCCATGAGTCCCGAGCGATAATGAAGTCCATGATGCAAAGTACCTTGCACATACCTTAAGATCTTTTTTACTGCATCATAGTGAATCTCAGTAGGTTGGGCCATAAATTGACAAACTGTGTTAGTAGCATAGGCTATGTCAGCCCTAGTAAAGGTCAGATACTGTAGAGCACCTACTAAACTCCTGTATAAAGTTGGTTCAGAAAGTAAATCCCCTTCATCTTTGGCCATTTGAAGGTGAGGTTTACAAGGAGAATTGCAAGGCTTGTAGGTAGACATGCCATCTTTGGTCAAGAGATCTCGAGCATACTTCGCTTGGGAAATGAAGATACCACCATTGGCCTTATATTGGATCTGTAAACCAAGAAAATATGTTAGTTTTATGCTTTAGGATATAAAGGGGCTATCTGTTTTCATATTCCCACTAATAGGATATTTTTATCTCGGCATGTTATCCATGATGAGTCAATTTTTCCTTATTCTCAAATAATTCCTCCTATTGTTTCTACTTCTTTTCCTATTGAGTCTACTGCTTGTTCTTCCACTCATAATGTTCTTCCAATTCCTGTTTCTTCCATTTATGTTTCTAATACTGCTGTGTCTGATTCTATTCCTCAAGTGTCTCATGACTCTCCATTCATCTCAGAAGGTAATTCTAGAAATACTAAATCTTTTTCTAGGACCACCTCTACTGCTACTTCCTCCAGACCAGTTCTAGAAGTGTTGCCCATCCTTGATACTACTTTAAATGCTTCTCAAAATGATAGAGCCATTGTTCCTCTCTCTATTACTGCTCAGTTAACTGGTGCTAATACACATGGCATGGTGGCCTCTCCACTCATTGCCAATTGGTTTTGGGTTGGATGCTCTAATTCTATCATGGTATCAGAGCTTGGTTATCCGCGTGTAAGGCCCAACGACCACACATGCTCCTACGTCACCCAATACAATTTGTTCACGTGTAAGGCTCAAAATCTCGCCACACATGCGGGGGCGTGTTGAGAGTAATGTGGAGCAATGTCCCACATCGGAAAACTAGAGCTTAACATATGTGCTTATAAGTTTTGGGCCTCTCCACTCATTACCAATTGGTTTTGGGTTAGATGTTCTAATTCTATCAGGGTGCGGCAAAATGAAGGGGAGAAGATGCCTATTTATAGTTTTCAAGGTGGGTACGTACTCTTAACAAAAATGGGTGGGTTTACTTAGCAATTTGGTGGGTGTACTTAGAAATTGAAGAAGAAGGTGGCGGATTGTGGTGGTGAACGTGTATAAGGCATCCTTGGCCAGTCATTTACTTAGCCGCCACTCAATTGGCTTGGTGAACACTCCTCCATTTTTCTATTTAAATTTTGGGAAAATTCGAGCAAAATGATGTAACATTATCACCTATTCGCAGTTGAGGATGCGACATTCAAAGTGTTCCAATTAAGAACTTTACTTTCACTTACTATTCAATTAAGGACTTACTGTTCAATTAAGGACTTTCCGTCAATTCTGTTATAAGTTATAATATCCGTTAAAAATTGATCTTGACTAATTTTTAGGGGTAAATGTGTAAAAGTGTCTATTCTTCTAAAAAATAATAAAAAAATTCAACTAAATAATTACAAAAAAATTAAACAAAAATAAAGTTACAAATTAAACTAAAACTAATAAAAACTAAACCCACCACCCGGCCCGGCCCTCCCCTTCCCCCACCCAGCCCCAGCGACCCTCCCCCTTCCCCCACACAGCTCCAACAACCCTCCCACTGCACAGAGATTCTAATAAAATTATATCAGGTAATTATTCCCTTTCCCTGAGCTAGTGTGTCTGAAAGTATCAAAGCCACATAGAGATAGAAAGCGAGAAAGAATGGCAATGGCGTCCTGGAACCTGGTCGTGGTGCACGTGGGTCCACATCCAAAGCCAAAGGTGCACAGAGAGTGATACACATTCACCCACCCACCAATTCATGGATTTATTTTATATATTTGCCTTGTATTTCTGCCATGCATTTCTGTACTATTAGCTAATACTAATCTCCATTAATTAATTTGCGTTTTCATTTTTTGTTTTTCAAGTTGTTTCAAGTCTCTTGCAGAAAGAAATTAAGAGAGGAACAGAGATAACTATATATCACGTACCCTTACAAAGTAATCGAAATTAGAATCTCTGTGCACGCGGAGGGTCGCTGGGGCTGGGTGGGGGAAGGGGGAGGGTGGCCGGGGCTGGGTGGTGGGTGGTGGGTTTAGTTTTTTTTAGTTTTAGTTTAATTTTTAAGTTTATTTTAGTTTCATTTTTTTATAATTATTTTAGTTTTATTTTTTTTAATTGTTTTAGTTTTATTAGTTTAGTTTATTTTTTATAATTATGTTAGTTTTATTTTTTGTAATTATTTTAGTTTTATTTGTTTAATTATTTTAGTTTTATTTTTTATTTTTGTAATTATTTTTTAGAAGAATATAGACTTTTCCACATTTACTCCTAATTATTTTTTAAATTTTTAATGGATGAGTTGACGGAAAGTCCTTAATTGAACCGTAAGTAAAAATAGAGTCCTTAATTGGAATATTTTGAATGTCGCATTCTCAATTGCGAATGAGTGATAATGTGTTACGTCATTTTGCTCAAATTCTCCCTTAAATTTTTTTCTCTCTCTAATTTCTATTTAAATTGTTAATTCGAAATTGTTATATCACTTGTCAGCTTTTGAGTGGAGTAGCAACATTGGTGAGCATAAATGAACTCCACAAGAACCCTAGTTACAACTTACAAGTATTATGTCCACAAGCTAGAGATAAGTGTAAGACCCTTATGAGAATCACCCTTGTTACACTAAGCATAAGGGAACTATCTAGAACAAGTAGCACCAGAAGATAAGTCGGAGATCGATTCCTTGAGAGGTGCCGATTTCCTTAGACCAGTTGATGAAGACTACTACTGCATGCATTTGGGACTCAACAATGGGATGGACCTGGACTTTATTTTTTTTCAAATTTCACCCACCCAAACTTAATTATATCATGTACCATATCGATCTTGACAGGGCTGTACGGTATATTGTTAATGTATCTATTTCATTTCCTAATTTCTTTATGGCAATTAATGAAGACCATGCATGTGCAGCTACTCCACAGCAGATACAAGTCTCAACACTACAACAAATATGGGCATCACTCACCATTTTTTTCCTACATCTATTGCTCCATTAGCAACTAAATTGAGTTGGCTAGACCAATTGCCACTATACAGTCACTAAAATGCTGATGGTTGTACAGAATGGGGTGGCTATTGGTCTTCAGCACCCCCAAAAATAGTATGGTTGGCTAACTTCATCAAACCTGACATTGATGTAGACAGCTAGCAAGCCAACTAATGTGGCAGTCCAATGCTAAATGAATCAAACCATTACTGTTTTGTGGAAGCGTTAGTGGCTGAATCGAGTCACCTTAGAGAATGGTTGCTGAAGTAGTTGCACAGTTCATTACTGAAGTGGCTTAGGAACTGCATTTTGCAATGGATCTAGCTACTAATATTTGCAAGCCTCACTCTCATACTAAGAACACGTGACACACAAGAAAGTTTACAAACAAAATTGGAAATCAAAATGGAACCAATTGTACCAGATAACCAAATTGAAGCCAATTGCATATTTATATATTGTAAGTCAACCATTACATACCATAAAATACTCAAGTGTTCCAAACTTGTTGACCAAAACATACTAGACCTATCAGCCTGCCATCTCCATTACATCACATATTAAAAATCATTCCCCTAAACAAAAGGTCCAAATGGAACCAAGTAGACAGATCAAAACAGTGAACACATCACCTTTAACCAAACTTGATGTTATATATCAAGACCATCACCTAAATATAAAGCAGCAAGTTCACTCAATTTCACCTCAAGGGAATGTTCACTGAACTAAAATACCAATCAAAATACTAGAAATAGCATTCTTACTATGATCATATCCAGTGGCAGATCCAGAACCTTCTGCTATGGGGGCAAGATTAAGTGAGCAGGCTGAGCAACAGAGCAAGTGAGCAGGCCGCAGGCGCAGTCGCGCAGCGGCAGTCGCCGAATGACGAAGCGAGGCAGGCTGGCAGTGAGCAGGCCAGCAAGGCAGCAAGGGGCGTTGCGTCGCGAGGGAGAAGTAGCCAAGCAGCCAAGCAGAGCAGGCGTCGGCGCGGGTAAAGGAGCAGACTTGGTTTCAGACTTTCAATTTCTGTCGTTTTGTCTTCTGTGTGGCTGGACTCAGACTTGGTTTAATTAGCTTACCAAAACGACGTCGTTTTGGCAAGTTTAGAATTCAAAAAACAACATACGCATCTCACGTGACACTTGACACCTTCATCTTCCTCACCAATCTGTTCAGCTGTTCTTCATTTCTCTCTGCCATTTTCACAAACACTTGCTTCTCTTGCCCCTCTGCCTGCCACTGCTGCCAGTAACACCCCAATCTTCATGGGGTCAAAAATTTCTCTCAAGCCCAGCAATTCTGGGTTCATGGGGTCAATTGACCCCATTGTAGATCCGCCCCTGATCATATCAGCTGGCTCATGGATTAGCTTCCCTCTCTTCTCCATTGTCAGATGCTGCCCTCCTCTCAACATCAATTGGCTTCTGCCCCACGCTATCCAGAGTACTACTTTGAGACATTGGAGTGACATGGGATTGGATCCTTAAAGTAGCATTTGGTGTGAATGGCCCAAAGACATAAGGACTGCTATTAGGAGCACCTGATCCAAGCATCTGAGATGGACAGGGTGGAGTATTGCTGCTGGTGGCGCCAACCTGTCCTCTAAGGTAGCTGTCAAGTGCACTTGACACCCTACCATTGAAGTGGAAGTCCATCTGAGCATGTTGCCTTTGGAGGTGCATGATTTCCTCATGATGCATGGCACGCAGCCTCTCATAAAGATCATAAAGCTATCACCCTGCCAATCTAGATTACATCATACATCCCCCCACATTCCCCCTATACAAAAGATCATTTCTAAACCATAGGCATAATGTCAACTACCATAAAAACAGTGAACACTTCTAATGCACAAAAGGTCATTTATCATTACTATTTTTCCAATCATATACAGGGGACCCATTCTAGTGAATTTACGACAAACCAAAACTAACAAGAGTTGTAACATGTGCTTCATTACCTCCACAAAACACATGATTCATTAAGTTCCTCATTGATCGGCCTCAAAGTGGTATGCCTTTAAACATCCAAAGACACTAACGATCTCCATAAGCTAGAAAAGCAGCATAAAAGGCCTAATCAGTAAAGAGGTTGATGAACATAGGGGAAAAAAAATTAAAAGAGAAGATGCGATTTTGGTAAGTAAAGAGAAATAAATGCATCATAAACATCATACCATATTACCATTTTCGATGAAAGAGCCTTTGAAATTCCACCAATGAAAATCTGAGCAATAAGGGAAAAATGAAATATGATAGAAGGTCCAGATATCAACAAAGACAAGTAGCACATCATAACATTTTGTTAATGAAAATTGACAACAAAAAAAATTTACCCTAACATGCATACCACAAAATTATCATATACAGAGAGAATGTCAAAAACTAAAATAATTAAACACCAAAAACACCCAAAAAATTACTTTATAAGCAATACATATGAATTATATACATTTATATAAAACATTTAACCTTGTCATGTAATCTTCATATGTCTATTAAAAACAAAGAACAAAGATACAAAACAAGGATAAGACTCTAATTTATACCAGCAATGAACAAATACTGTACAAGTAAATCACCTTACTTATATATCTTATCTCTGTCTTTAGGCTTGCCTTTATGAGAGCTGAACCTGCACCCTCTATCTTGACCCAACCTATTGATTAAACGCCATATAGCCCATTTAGTAAGAATGAAATTGCACATACCGATGACGATACTTAATTCTAGTCCTTCTTGGGTTTTGAAGCCTTACTGTTCTTGTTAAAATGAATTCCATTTCAATCTTACCACTACAATTTTCTCCTTTAATGCATTAACAAGAGGGAGGAGAGGGGAAAATTCCATTTGGGTGCAATATGCACATAACTTTTGACACTAGGAGTACATCAAAATAAGAAAAGTCTGATTGTACTTTTTTTCTTTTATTTGAGGTTGCATATGAAACTTCTAGGAAAAGAAAATCATATATATTTGATATTCCCTTGCAAATTTAGGGCGTTTTGCGTTTTGATGCTACTGGTGCTCTACTGTGATCTATAGATGGGTTTTAAAAAAGATCAATTTGCAAAACTATGTTCAGCTTCTACCATCTATTATCAATATCAAACAAATTATGGCCTCAAAAATATGTTGGGAGGTACGAAATACCCAAAAAGTGGGGAGCTTTACTTTAGATTCTACTTAATGTATAGTCCTAGTTGATGTTGAAAATGATATATTATTCCTAGCAAAATTATTGTGGACCTGGTCCTGGAAACTGGGAGATTTAGATACCTTGCCATGGGCTTCTCAAAATATAGTATTAAGGAATTCATTCACAGCTATTTAAGACCACATGCAAAAGCATAAACAAACCCTAGAAGATTTCTAATTAAGTAAAAACAATTAAATAAAAAAAATGAAGAAAGAACGAAAATGGGTTAGAGTGTACCTGAGAAAGATTATAATATTTCTTTCGATCTGAGATGTAGTGAGAGAAGTTAGAGAAATTGGGAATTAGGTTTCCTAAAATTAAAGACAAAATGTTGAATTGAAGAAATCACTTACCTTAGAAATTGGGAGTTAAGGTTTACCTTAGAAATTGGGAGTTAGGGTTTACCTCAGAAATTGATAATGACCAAGAGGATGAATCAGGCAAAGAGGGAGTGAGAGAGTGACAGAAACAGAGAGAACAAAGGGTGCTGGGTGTTTCAAGGGATGAATGAATTGGTTGAGAGTAGGAGGATTGTAGTGGTGGTGATAGTGATGGTGATCCATGTGGTTGTGGTTGTTGTCAGCGGGATTTGGGAGAACGCTTCAGAGCTCTCCATTCCCTCTCTACATTTCAAAACCCTATTTCAAAAAATAAGAGGAAAAACTTTGAGAAATTCCTCACTAATCAAACTTATTCTGTGAATTGGTAACCAAAACAACAATAAAATAGAGAATACAAAGTGTTTGTGGATAAATCCACGTGGACTTAACAACCAATCATGGATCGACACGTGGCTGGTTAGATCCGACTTCAAACTTTGACTTTTCAACGGTCAAATGGGTCAAACTTGGACCTCTATGTCACTATACCAGCTCGGCAACACTTTTATTGTCGGTTCGGATCGGCTCATCTCAACAAATCCCCCAAATCCAATCCGAGCCGATCTTAGGATCTTTTAAGAAATTGAGTGTTCATCTTTTCTTGGATATCCCAGTTCGGTTCGGCTCGACGCCTGGTGATCATCTTCTCAGGAAGATCCAGTGACCAACATATTGCCGTCGAATGGCGATTATTACACTATACGTTGGACCCATCTGAACCAGTTCATCCATGTTCGATTCGAACATGGATATGTTTCATACCTGCGTATACAATATCTGTGATCGGCTCGGCTCGGATGCCACCGTCATTCTAGAAGATTGGAGTCAGGACGAACCGCCTTACTCAAATATCTCTGACAGATGGGACATCCCAGCTCACAGCCATGACTATTAGGGCATCCCACTTGATCTTCCATACTTGCATTGAATGCAACATTAAATGTAAAGGAGATAGGTAGCTGTGCATGCTACTATTCATGGCCTAACGCGTGGCTTCTTCTCAACCATTCACCCTCATGTAGGTAACTTAACCTTCACAACTTCCTTTGCCTATATAAACAAACTTATATGCACAAAGACACACACAGAATTTTGCTCACAAAAAGCCCACCAAAATACACACAACCAGCTGAGAATAACCCAGAAGATCTTGCATTGTTCTTCCATATTCTCCCAAGTTCATCACTTGTTCTTCCTTGTTTTTTACTCAAACACTCTTAAATACACTTCATTGACTTCATCATTGGAGCGTATTTGGCTGGTACCATACCGGTCCTTCTCCTTTGATCTTATGTTTATGCAGGAAGATCTCATCAACTCCAACCAGCAATCAAGCAAGTCTTGATAATCTTAAGTCAACGTCCACCTCATCATCCAGCAAGGCTTTCAATCAGCTAGATCATCAATTTTAAGTTATTGCATCTCTCTTATGGATTTTTGCATTAACACAGAGCAACTAATTGAAAACCTCAAGTGCCGAATGGGTGGAAATCGAACTACGACAGTGGGTTGCCCATCTCCTTCTCAGGCTTCTTTGATCCCTTTGAATAGTTGGGCATAAAATATGTGAAGCAACTAATTTGAAAATGAGGTGTTTCGGGTGGCATATTCAATTCTCCTTGGAGAGTGTGCCTCAGCATCACTTAAGTGTTGCTGTACCAAACACTTTTTGAAGCTAGCTGGTTGGTTTGGAGAAGTGGGGATAGAGTTAAACCAATTTTTTTCTTAAGCGCAACTGTATAAGCAACCCTCTCATAATAGTTTAGCCATCTCACATATGCGTTAATGGTTGCATGTGATAGTTAGTAACCCCATAAGCCCCCACCGCCCAAATTAGTTAGGATTAACAAACGAAAATGGGAGTGACTTAAGCAGTCAATGCAAGAACAGTATTTGTTGACCATATTTTTGAGCAATTGCCACCTACTGAAATATAGTCCATGAAATTAGTGATTACTCCTCACTTTTCTTGTAGTGCAATGTCTAAGATAGCCAGCCGGTGCAAGCTAAGTTCATCCAAAGTACAAAACGTATTCAATTTCACACCGGCCTACCTATCTATAATAAATTTTTGGGTTCAATCAAGCTAGCTATTTTTATCATTCATATTTAAAATTGAGACAAATTTTGAATATTTGTATTTGAGAAAATAAAATAATAAAAATCTATCAGAAATATTGAATATATGTCAGCTTCTAGAAAGATTCACTACCAATACACATACGTTTATTTGAGAGTGTTTTTGGAAGTGCTAAAAGCGGCTTCAGATTATCATAAACAGTTAATATTCGACAGAATTAAACAGTTACCATACCTTTTAGATGATGAGTTCACCTTTTTTTTGAGTTCCTCAATCGTAATTGCTAAATTTTCTGCTATATATAGTGGAAAATTTAGCAATAGCATAACAAATGCTAAATTTAGATATATCATTGTAGCGAGCTTTTTTATCAATTCTGCTATATTTAACGTATAACATAGCATTTAGCTATGCCATTATACATGCTCTTAGCGTTTTCCTTTGATGATTATTGACTTGGTTGGTCTCTCTTGATCATGGGTACGTTTATTTTACATGAATTCCGAATTTTTCAACATTGTTCATGATTCTTGCTAGGCTTGGTTCAATTTTTAATTTTTTATTAATGGGCATGAATTTTGATTCTTTATTTTGAATTTCATATTTATTTGTTTTCTTTTATGCTTGGGCTTTGACAAAATTCGTGTTCTTTGCCTTGCATATTGATTGGATTTCAATAAATTCATGTTTTTTGTAATTCTTACCAGGTTGATCTTAAATTCTGGGTAAAGAAAAGAAATTTTGGGTTGTTTTTAAATTTCTTAATTGTAAATTTTAGACCTTAAGGTTGGATAATTAAAACATGTGACAATAGAGTCTTAGTCCATATCTGGTCAACTCGTATATGCACCTTTCTTTCCTTCACATGGATAATGGAATATAGTCTTGTTTGATCTTACAGTTTATTTGACAAGTAGAGCGAACAAAAGAGTACTTAAGAGGTCAAGACCTACCACTAGGATCAGAAATTTTTCTTATGTAACAATTTAATTATCCACTATAAATTCTATTAATTGCCTTGAATTTTAAAGCAAACTTGATATTTACTCTAATGTTTATTCTTTGAGATCCTTTGTTCATCATGCATTGGCATATAATATCTATCTATCACTGTCTTGGGGTAATTTTCTGTATTTTAGATATCTTTATGTTGTGTGCTAAACTCTGCTATCTTGTAATTGCTGTCACTAACACATATGCATTATTGTGACACCAAAGGTTCCTCAATACCAACACCAAGTAAGTCTTAGTCCGAGGCCTTAAATCTACATAATTTGAGTAGTGCTCTGTATATAAAATAAAAATGTCTTAGTGGTTGTAGAGGCCAAAAAATTAAGCATGGACAGTGGTAGTTATCTGAAATTCGCACTAAATTTTAGGAGTGCATTTTTTTCCTCTTAATTTTATGTTATTATTGTTTCTTTCCTTAAAGAGATAAGGCCAACAGAAAGGTGTAATAAAATGTAGATCCATTATTTTTTGGTTTTTTGGAACATGGATGTGTCTCGTTTTTAATAAAGCCAAGTAGTGTGACTTTATTTTATTTTAATTATTTTATTCTTGTTTTCGGCCTATCATATTGTCAAATTTATTGTGATTTTTTTTATTCAACAGTAGTTTTGTCTTGTTCTTCATTGTTGGCCCATGTATTAGTGATCGGATTAGTAATAGGGTTGTAGATAGTTCAATAATGTCTTTTTTTTTTTTTTCATTTCTATTTATAAATTTTCTGAATACATTCGTTGCAGATATATGGAAAATAGGCTGTAAGAGAATATGATAGAAAACACCCAAAAAAGGACAAGAATGGACGATGATGTGAATCAGGTATCCTATTTAAGGACCAAGAATTTATCTTTACACTTTATTTTTCCCTTTCAATTTCTTTTATTTTCTTCATTTTTCTCAATTTCAAGTTTCTTTAAACTGCCCAGACCCACTAGAGAATCCACATTTTTATTGATTTAAATCCACATTAAATGCATCAGTATCTAAAGTGTTAACCCTAGCAGTCCTCTCTCCTCACAATTTTTCCTTCTCCAAAGCACCAACTTTTTTTTTTTTTTTGGCCAAGATCCAAAGCACCAACTTTAATTTGGCTGCCTCCAACAATTGATCTTTGAAAAATTCCTTCTAGAAAATTGTCTCTAGCCATTATTATCACCTTTTTTTCAAGGGCGACTCTTCATGTGCATGCCTCTTCAACTCCCTTCATAATTCTTCTGATGGGTCTTGATAAGCCTCGCTGCCACATGTCATATCGTACACCAGACTGACACTAACAAAACCGGGACCAAATTTGCTAACCACCATCACCACCCCACATGTCATCTGAAGTAACTATAACAAATCATAGTTGATTATTCTAAGGCTCAATTATAAATATACTCACCAATTATATGTCATATTTTAAATTGATCAATGAATAAAAAATTATTTTAGATTAATATATTAATTAATAGAAATTTACAAATTACTACATTCGTTACAAATTTTGTTAATAAAAACATTAAATACAAGTATAAACAGTGTTAATGTGAATTTTTTAAATGATTTAGATTCCAAATTTAATCCACATGGATTAATAATGTCATATTTAATTATATTTTTAGAGAGTTTAAAAATTTTGTTAGTTTTTATTTTTTATTTTTTTAATCAATATGACATTATTATTACATGTGGAGCAAATTTGATGTTTACATCATTTAAAAAATACACGTCATCGTTGTCCAAAGTGACATTTAACTATAGTTTTTTATGAAATTCATAATGTATGTACTATTTTGTAGCTTTCTATTAGTTAGTGGACCAATCTGAAATAATTTTTTGTTTATAGATCAATTTGAAATATCACTGATAATTAGTGAGTGCTTTGTAATTAAGGAATAAAATTTCGGGTTTCGAGGAAATTTCGATGAAAATTTCGATGGAAATTTCGACGGAAATTTTGAAAATTTTTAAATTTCGATAAAAATTAGACGGAAACGATGGAAATTGCTATCAAAATACGGAAATTTTGAATGAAATTTTACCATATATTTATTTAACATATTATCTACTATATTGATAAAAAACATTGAAGAAACCAAATTATATGGTAGATTTCATGTGATATGTGATGAATATAATGCGCGCTGGAGGTAAATACTGTTAAATAAAATTAATATAATGAATAAATAAAATTATTATATTTTTTATACTCTATAATCTATACACTAAACCTAATACTTTATATGTCATAATATTACATTAAACCCCATACACTCTATATTTTTTAAGATATGATATAAAATATTAAGATTTATACCCTTTAGAGTTTTTAATTATTTTTTATATAGAAATGTATTATGATTTAGGGTTTAAAGATAACTAAACGAAATCCCAAAACAATCAAACGAAACTCCAAATTTATTTTTTTTTTTCCAATTGCCCAAAGATCTCAAATCCTAATTGACCCTAAACTTTTTTTTTTTCTCTTTTTTTCTTTTCTTTTTTTTTCTTTTTTTTTTTTCTTTTTTTTTTCTTTTTCTTTCCTTTTTTTTCCTTTTCTTTTTTTCTTCTTTCCTTCCTAATCCTACTTCCACTTCTCCACGTGATGGATGGCGTGAGCATTGAGCAGAAGTTGTGCAGAACCTTTCTTCTTCCTTTTTGACTTTTTCTTCCTTTTTCTTTTTTTTCTTTTTCTTTCCTTTTCTTTCCCTCCTGGCTTCCATCCCGTGACCTTCAGTTCTTCACTTCTTCCCTTCATTTCTTCTGTCTCAGCATCCGCGACTCACTCAGCAAGTCAGCATATGGTATAATATCAAACCTCCTTCTCTTCTCTCTCCTTCTGTCCTCCCTCTCCAGCGCCACTCTCTCTCTCCCAAGTCCCTCCCCGATCTCCCTCTCTCCCTCCCCTGATCTGATTTTCTTCCTCCCCACTCTCTTATCTCTTCTTTCTCCTTCCTCCCCAATCACGCAGTGGCTGATTTTATAATTGGCAAGGAGAAGATAGACATAAAAATGGTGGGTTTGTTGCTCGGAACGAAATTTCGGCGAAATATTGGCAAAAAATTCATGAACTAGTGTTAAAATTTCCATACCCTCAAAAAACGAAATTTAACTCCTTGTTTGTAATTGAGGTTTATTCTAATTAATGTATTAAAATATTTTTATTGTTAAAAGATAAAAATAATTTAAAACCAAAACATAAAAAAAATGAAAGAACCCATGAGCTAGGCCCAGCCGCCACAATCGCAGGAACCCACCTCCTCCCCCTCCCATCTTTTCGGCATCCCCACCTCCAACGCCGGCAACTTCTCTTTTTACTCCGGCCGGTCACCATGGGATGTTTTTGGGTGAGGACTCCATGAGAAGTTTCTCTGTAATCTGCACTATGAAGGTGATGATGGGGTTTGGTTTGGGCTTAATCCCCCAAAATCCGATCGTCGAGCGCCCCTCCTCTGCGTCGCTGCCGGTCCTAGCGTTGTCATCGTCGATCGAGTGACGTTGGGAAGGATTCCTCTGAAAATTCAAGCATTATCTATTTTCATGTAAGATCAGTTCCTTCCCAAATTTTGTTTGCTTATTTATCTTTGTAATAACTGGCTTCTAATCAAGGAAATGAACCCTCTTTCTACAATCTTTGAAACTTCTGATTTGTTGCTTTTTATGGAAATTTTCATGCCTCTCTTCAATCTCCTTGTCTTCCTTCTTCCTGCCTCCACGCAGTATGGGGTTTGTATCTTTTTTTTTTTTTTTTTTTTTGCAGCTGTATGGGGTTTGTATCTGCAAGTTCAAGATTGATTATTCCAACAATCAAAATACAGTGGTGGAATTTCAAGGAATTTCAAGATGAAAAACCAATGATCGGAAAAGTAGTGGAGCGGTGAATATTTGAACTGAGGTTCAGCCAACAATATTTTAGCCCTCTTTTACAAGTTCCTTTTTGGAGCCCTCTAGTACGAAAGCCATATAATGGGCGTAATTTGAAAGATTTGCTGCGTTTTCTAAGGAATATTTACACGCATCATCTCAACGATGGTTGCTTCGATAGTATGGAAGAAGAAATTCGACTATTGTACCCTGGTTTCATTGAAAAGACTTATGAGAATTTTACGAAGGATGAGCATCAACTTAAATGAGGTACTTTCATATACTAAAACTGACAATCTTATAAATTTATGTTTATTGGATCTGAATTTTAATGTTGAGTGATGCTACTAGTTTTACTTTCACTGCAAGGTTTTACTCGCTGTTAAGATGTTATAACAATAGTTCCTATCTATTTTTCTTGACAATATGAATTGTCCTCAAATTTTAGAACTTTTTCTATCAATAGACAGAAGCGAAATATATATTTAGGCATTATAAACAGGTGTCAAACATTGTAGAAAATAAGGGGTGTCTGTTAGCCATTTCATAATGCAGAAAATGCTTCTAAAAGCTGCTCTGAGTACAGTGCATAGTGTCATTTCTTGAATTTCTAACTTGGATCTTGTCTGAATCAGACAATTCTCTTCAACATTTTTTCAGTAGAACGTGTTAGCTTTTGAATGTTATAACACAGTATGAGAATAACACATTTTTTGCTTAGATCATTAAAGATCTTTGGTAGTCTTTGTAATGTTTAATGTCATGATTATTGTCTGAATTTGAAGATTTTATTTTTTAAAGGGCCTTTAAGTCTGCTAATGATCTTAATATTTATTTTTAATATTCTAGTACCCTGATATAGTGCTCTTGCTTTTTTCTTTTTCTGTTTTTGTGAACCACAGGAATGTTGCAA
>NC_141372.1:13379331-13479884 GCF_963921425.1 Dryas octopetala | reverse complement strand
GATCAAAATTGTTTATTTTATAAATTACTTAATTTAATGATAATTTCTCAAAAAATTAATCAAATAAAAATTATTCAGTTATTTAATTGTCATCAAATTAATAAATAATCAGTAAGTCTTGTTACCAAAATCGTTTTATGTATTTGATAAAAATTAAATAATTTCTGATTATGTTAATTTTTTTGTAGAATTGATTTTTAAAGAGTAATATAGATTATGAACAATTTTGATGATGATACTGCACTACATATAATAAACAGTAATAGTCTTTTTTATGTTAAATGCCTTTGGAACCGTTAGATGATGACCTATCAAAAGGTTGAAAATGTGTATAAAATATTGTGTATTTTATTTTGTCGCTTTATTAAATTTGGAATCTCGGCATCTCACTAATTTGATGTCACTACAAGAAAAACATATTTGGGCGACGAACATATATTCGTCACCCAAAGCAATTTAGGGCGACGAACAAGAAAATTTGTCGCTCCATGTCATAAAGGTTTGGGCGACGAATTACACGTTCCTCGCCGTAACTTTGGGCGACGAAATGTGTTCGTCGCCTAAACATTAACAACAAATAATTAATTGAGAAATACATTGGGCGAGAAATATACATGTTCGTCGCCCAAAGTGCCTTTGGGCGAGGAAAACGAAAATTTGTCGCCCAAACTTACTTTGGGTGACAAAATATTTCGTCGCCCAAACTCATTTTGGGCGAGGAATATACATATTCCTCGCCCAAAGACACTTTGGGTGACGAAATTATGTTCGTCGCCCAAACATAGTTTGGGCGACGAACAGGTTCGTCGCCCAAAGGGTCATCCTGTTTTGTAATAATGGTTTGGGCGACGAATTGTGAGGTTCCTCGCCCAAGATAACTTTGGGCGACGAAAATTTGTAGTTCCTCGCCCAAAGTAAGAATACTTTTTTGTTTACAATTTTATATATGTAATAACATACTATACGATTGTATTTCCAAAGATCATAACCATTCATTTTTTAATCCCCACTTAAGGATCATCCATGCAAAAATTAGCTCAATCGGAGATGTAGAAGTTAGGTAACGGTGGTTGAACTTATGAACGATTGTAAATTTTGTAATACGAATCGAAGTATGAGATGAATTCCGATTTAGCCGATTTTTGGCAAGGATGATCTTCCAGTATAAACGAATAGAATGAACGGTTCCGATCGTTGAAATCACATTGTAGTCTTCACAAATTGTTGAATAACCAAAATTTCTACCCAAAAGTTAATATAATTATACTCTTCAAGTGTATTTGTATGTAGAAGATCACTTTTGTATTGTGTTTTTTAACGATCCGAACCGATCATTCCTTAGTGCCTCACTTAAGGATCATCCATGCAAAAAATTAGCTCAATCAGAGATGTAGAAGTTAGGTAACGGTGGTTGAACTTATGAACGATTGTAAATTTTGTAATACGAATCGAAGTATGAGATGAATTCCGATTTAGCCGATTTTTTGCAGGGATGATCTTCCAGTATAAACGAATAGAATGAACGGTTCCGATCGTTGAAATCACATTGTAGTCTTCACAAATTGTTGAATAACCAAAATTTCTACCCAAAAGTTAATATAATTATACTCTTCAAGTGTATTTGTATGTAGAAGATCACTTTAGGATGTATGAACGATCTTGATTCTTATAATAATAATCGAACGGGTAGATGAACTCCGATTGAGCCGATTTTTTCCAGGGTTGATCTTTGAGTATGAACATATATGAAGAATGGCTCTGATTGTGATAATCACGTTGTGGTCTTCACAATTATTGAAGCTACAAGGTTTTAACGAAAGAGTTGATATAATTTTATTCTTCAAATGCAAAAACCACTGATTTATATGTAGAACCTTATATGTCGATTGTGTTTTTAACGATTTGAACCGTTCATTTATTAGTTTGTCACTCAAAGATCATTCCTCTAAAATATTAGGTCAATTGAAGATCTAGAAGTTTGGTATTGGAGCTCGAATATATGAACGATCATGGTTCATAAAAAAATTCAACTTTGGGCGACGAAATGTAGCTTTAGGCGACGAACAGTGCGTCGCCCAAAGTCTGAAATTATGGCGGGATAAAACGGAGCCCTAAAGTCAACAACTTTGGGCGACGAACATGAATTCGTCGCCCAAAGTGACTTTAGGCGACGAATTGACATGTTCGTCGCTTTAATATACTTGGGCGACGAATTAACATGTTCGTCGCCCAAAGTCTTTAAATTTATATCCATTTCTGGGTTCACTTCAGTCAGCTCACTCACTCACCTCACCCTCGCAGCGCCGCACCCTCCTCCTTCCCTCAGCTCTCACTCCCTCCTCCTCCTCCTCCTCCTCCTCCTCCCTCCTCCTCCTCCCTTCGCCTCCTCCTCCTCCTCCCTCCTTCCCCGTAACCCAAACCCCCCCCCCCTTCGGCAACCCACCCACCCCCGAAAATACCCACCCCCGCCGAAACCCACCCCCCCGAATACCCACCCCCCACCCGAATACCCACCCCCGCCGAAACCCACCCCCCACCCGAATACCCACCCCCGCCAAAACCCACCCCCCACCCGAAACTCACCCTCCCCCGATAACCCACCCCCACCGAAACCTATCCCCCCCCCCAGCCGAAACTACTCACCCAAAACACCCCCCCTCGAAGCCGAAACCAGCTCAAGGTATTTTTTTTTTTTTTTTGAATTTATGGTATTTTATGGTATTTTCTGGTATTTTCTGTTTTTTATGGTATTTTCTGTTTTTTTTTTTGTATTTTCTGTTTTTTATGGTATTTTCTGTTTTTATGGTATTTTCTGTTTTTTATGTTTTATAATATTGTGGATTTTGTACTTGTTGTGGATTTTGCATAAATTGATTGTGAAATTTCTGATTTTATGGTATTTTCTGTTTTTATGGTATTTTCTGTTTTTTATGTTTTATAATATTGTGGATTTTGTACTTGTTGTGGATTTTGCATAAATTGATTGTGAAATTTCTGATTTTAGTGGTAATTAGTTAATGTTGTGGGTTTTTTTAATTTAGTGGTTTGGTTGTGAAATCTGAATTTAGATTGATGTTGGGCTCATATTTGACAATGATTTATTTTTTTGGTGAAGGAAGGATAGTATTGCATTTGTTGTGAAGGATAATTGCATTTTTAGTGAGGTATGTGTTTAATCTATCTTTTAGTTAAGTTTTTGTATGATTTAGTATTTAATGTTTCATATATAATTGTATTAAATTTTTGAGTGAATTAGTTTGTATGTTAAAATTAATTATAAAATTGATTAATTAATTTGTATGTTTTTATATGCTAAAATTTAATAGTTTGTTTGTATGCTTATATGTATATTGTTAGATTAATTATAATTTAGTTTGTATGTTACATTTAGTTTAGTTGTAATTGCAAAATTTCCGATGACGTAGTCCAGTACTCCTCGAGTACTGGGTGAGGTCATGTGGCACGAAGCGCTTGTGCGAAGTTATCAATCGATAACTTTGTACATTTAACTAGTCGTGCGAAGTTATCAGTGGATAACTTTGTACACTAAATTTAAATTCACCTTAGACCCGTTCGAGAGTCTATTGGACGCGCGCATGGGCGCTGGGCGTGACTGCGCTCCAATATGATTCTTGAATTGTCCAAATTACCCATGGACAGTTTGGGAGTGCACAATTATGTGTTGTGGTTAGCGGTTCATGTGATGTGGATTAGTTAGTTTGTTAGTTTTTAAATATAAAATTTAGTTTAATTACAAAATGTAGATTAATTAGTTTGAGAAATATATATAATTTAGTTATAAGGTGAAAGGCGATGGAGTCAGCTCCCAATGATGTAGTTCAGCCATCCTCGAGTACTGGGAGCCCCTCTATGCCACGGAGGGCCCGTCGATCTCACCGCTCTAGTCAGGTCACCGCTTCCGCTTCCGCTTCCGCTTCCGCTTCCGCTTCATCTATTGCCACGTCATCCACTGCGACGAGGGGACCATGTAGTGGGTTGAAGTCCTCTCGGATTGTGCGCAGTACTGGGGCGCGGATTCCAGTCATGTGTGTGCAAAACGACCGACGACCGTTAGATCCTAACGTTGACAGTTTGTTCTCGCATGATGTGGGGGCTATTATTCGTGCCGAGTGCGCCATGGTTGCAACCACTTGGAAAAAATTGCCGGCAGAGATTCAACACAAAGTGATCCGCTCCATCTCAGTGAGTATATAGCTCAATAATTAATTCAAAATGATAAATTTGATCATTCATAACAATCTAATATTTTTTTCAGGTTAACTTTGACATTCAGATGGATGATCCCCTCACTGTCACGTACATGACAGATTTACTCATCAAGTCCTACAGGCAGTGGAAGCACGAACTACACGTGCATTTCAAGGGATTTTCGTCGGCAGTTGAGGCATTGGCGAACCCCCCTATGGAGTTGGTAGAGCGGTCTGACCAGTGGCGTTTTTTGTGCGATCATTTCATGAGTCCGTCGTTTTTGGTACGTTTTATCATCTTAAGACTTTAAAAAATCGATTATTGTTTTGTTATTCTATTATTGTATACATACACTAACATATTTATAATTTGCTTAATATTTAACAGAAGAAGTCGGTCGCCAACGCCAGAAACCGGAAAGGGAAGCCGTTTAACCATCATAGTGGTCCGACGCCCATCTCATATCGAGTGGAGTCGCGACGTCAGGTACGTCATTATTTAATTTAATACATATATATTCTTTAATATTGGTTGGGTCTTTGACAAAATTATTTTCTTTTTCAGCGTGGGTCGCAATTCCCGGAGATATTTCGGAGATATCTATGTTCATCCCGGTTGTGATGCGGCCAAGGCAAAACATGTTAGTTTTTTATATTTTAATTTTTTTCACAATTTTTTATATTTATTTTTCTAATTGGTTACTTGTATATATAACATTTTGAAGGATGAGATGGTGGCCAACTCGAGAATATATTTGGAGAGCTTGGCCGAGCAGCACCCTCCGGGTACTCCGTTGGAGTCGATTCCAGTACCCGATCCCGATGTCGGACTTCGTATTATGATAGACTCACTGGGTGTTTGACCCGGTAAGGAAATACGCGGCATGGGATATGGGCGGGTTCGTGATGTTCGATCCTCGTCTTCGTCTTCATCTTCGTCTCAGCCATCTGCAGTCGTCGCAGGGTTGTCCGCTCAAGTGAAGAAGTTGCAGGAGGACTTACGAGCTGAGAGAGCGGAGAAGGAGGCGTTGTATGCTGCATTGACCAAGGCGATACCTGGGTTTGTCCCGCCACCATCTTCTCATCAACCTCCGTCAGATATGAATGATGATGATGCTACTAGTTTAGAATAGATTGACTATATATATTAGGGTTAATTACTACTTTGTATGGATATTTTGATATATAAATTTATGAATTTTGTTTTATATAGTTTTTGAATAAAGAATTTTTTTTTAAAATATTAAATTTAAATAAAAATAATAATTTTTAAAAAAAAAAAACATGTTTGGGCGACGAAAAATTTCGTCGCCCAAAGGGTGTTTGGGCGACGAATAAATCTATTCCTCGCCCAAAGAACGTTCCAGCGAGGAAATTAGTTATTCCTCTCCCAAATCTTGTTTAGGCGACGGATAATTTCGTCGCCCAAACATGCTTTGGGCGACGAATAAGGGTGTTCGTCGCCCAAACCCTCTTTGGGCGACGAAATTTGTCCGTCGCCTAAACATTCTTTGGGCGACGAATTTTATGTGTTGGGAGACAAAAAATTTCGTCGCCCCAGGTGTCTTTGGGCGACGAAATTTATAGATTCGTCGCCCAAACTCTTGGGCGTCCAATTGCTCGACGAACCAATTTCGTCGCCCAAACGTTTGGGCGACGAAACTCTACTTTGGGCGACGAATTCCGTTCCTCTCCCAAACCCTTTTTTCTTGTAGTGTGTGGCTGCTATATATCTTTCACTTTCAAAACTTTAATTATTTTGAACGGATCGGATCTTGCGCACGTTTATATGTATGGTATATAGTGCGTAGGAATTACTTTTCTAAAATTTTAGTTAATTTATTAGTTTACTACTGTATTCTCTTTGAATGAAATTAATTATTTCTTGCAGTTTTATTTTGACAAATGATATATTTGAGTTTTCTAAAATCACACAAAACCTAAACTTCTCCATTAATAAATTATAATAGCATAGTATATAACAGCACATTCAATACTACGTCCGCCATATATCATACTTAGTGGTATGTATTGTATATGGATTTTAAAAGACTTTTGTGGAGTTTAAAAGTCATGTGGTATTCAATTAAGACTTTTAAAGACTTTTAAAAAGTCCGTAAAAATCTATATGTATTCAATTAAGAATTTTAAGGAGTCTATAAAAGTCATGTGTTATTCAATTAAGACTTTTAATGACTTTTAAAAAGTCTGTAAAAGTTTAGGTGTATTTAAAAAGTTATTGACTTTTATGTAATTCATTTAATAATGGATTTTAATAAACTTTGAAAGACTTTTATGTATATTTCAAAGTCATTATAAATCCGACCTCTCCCTTGCAGATTTTTAAGGATTTCTATAGACTCTGTAGAATTCCGTAAAACTCTGTGAAAATCTGTAAATTCTATTAAAATTTATCACTTAAAAAAAGTCTACAAAAGTCTATATAAATCGATCTATATACACTACAGCCCCCTTAGATTTTTCATTTTGAATTCCTTTTAGATGGTATAAATGCTCGGACTATAATATGGGAGAATATAAACATATGAAAAATTATTAAGTATAACCAATATACCATTATGTGGTTTAACCAATTCAACGTGTAAAGTATTGTTGGACGATATATTAATTTATATTTGTAGGATATAGTATTAATAACATTCACCCATATTATAACACATAAATTAATTATATCACATAACAATATATCAATTAAACAGAATAATTTCTCAAAATATAAAATGCATATGCTAATATGTCTAACGTGAGCTGTCTGTCCAAAATAGATATAGAATAAAAAAAATGAACACCATTTGTCATTTTATCTACAGTTTTCTTTCGTACTTTTTTTTTTCTCTCTTTTTTTCTTTTAATTTTTCTAATAATTGTGTTTGAAATAATCAAAATGAGGTTGAAAACAAAGTCATGAGTATTGATTTTTCTACTTTGCTGGGCCAACCGGCAATTAATATGGACGTACCTTCACTCACATCCCGAAATAGTTGTTACATAGTACATACCATCTTTATTAGAGAAGGCCTAAAAAGACAAGAGGTCCAAAAGTTGCTTAATCAAGAATTTTCTAGAGACAATTCAGATGTCCTAATTAAGTATATCCTAATGTATCCTAAAATGTTGAATTCCATTAAGAAAAAAAAACTTAAAAATAATAAAATATCATATAAATACCTATATCTAGGGGTGGGTTCAGTACGATTTCCGTACCGAAACACCCATATTGAATTCTGATGGATAGGGGTCGAGATGTTGATTTTTGGTTCCGATACCGTATCGTCGGTAGTCGGTAACCGTTCACTTCGGTATTGGTCGAAGAGTGGCGGTGTCGCAGCGGTATTGGGTTGCTGACTACAACACCAAATTAAAAAAATCACAAAAAGACTGGGAGAGATAAGACAGAGAGAGGGAGAGAGGGGGAGAGGGAGGGAGGTGCGACAAAGAAGGAGAAAGGGACAGAGAGAAAGAGGAAAGGTGGGGAGGGAGGGAGGGTGGTGGGTTGGGCGGGGTGGGGAGGGGGGTGCTACAGAGAGGGAGAAAGAGAGAGAGGGAGATAGGGAGGAAAGGTATTTTGGGGAGAAGAAAATAGATGATGGTGGTGATGGTGGTGATGGTCGGAGATGATGAATCGATGGTGGAGGTTGGGGCTTGGGAGTTGGGTCGCACACACATAGAGAAAAAGAAGGAAGAGGAAAGGAAGAGAAGAGAAGAGAAAAATAAAGAAGAAAATAGACACAGGTGGGAGGAGAGAGAAGAAGAAAAAGAAAAGAAAGAAAGAAGAAAAGGGGGGGGGGATGTGGGTTAGGGGGAAAGGAAAAGAAAAAATTAATAAAAATAAAGTTTTATTTTGTAAAGAATAAATAGGGTATTTTGGGGTTTGAAGTTTTTTATTTTTATTACATATGTTTTTTTATAATTTATAGTATATAGTCAATAACTTAATAGTTTACATGTTTTTTAATTTATATCATCTTCTAAACCTTAGGATATATGGTATATGGTATAGGTCATATACCTAATAGGGCCGTTAGGCTAAATGGCTAATACCATATACTAATAATAATATATTATACCATATTATACATTTATGATTGAGGTAATTACATAGATCATAAATAGTCCATAACTCCATAGTCCATATATATTGATATTAATATATTATACCATATTATACCATATTTTACTATATTATATCATATTATACAATATACTAAATTACTAATATTATCATATTATACTATACTATACCATATTATACCATATTATAGTATTATATTATATACTATATACTAAACTCTAAGTTACCAACTATGAATCTATGAATCATAAATTTATAGTATTAGACTATTAGGGTATAGAAATTAGTAATTTAGTATGAGATATCATATACATATATTATATAGGGTTTATAATTTAGTATAATATTAGGGTTTAAAGTATTTTTAATTAGTTTGTATATAGAAATGTATTATATAAATTAAAGGCTTATTTGCGTCAATGCCCCCTGAAAGTAACTTCGATTTTTAATTTTCCTCATGAAACTTTATTCCTCCCACTTTGCCCCTCCAACTTTACAAAATATCATATTTCATTAAGTTTGTCTATGAGTCCGCCAAAAAAGTCTACGTGGCGCTTATGTGGAAGGGAAATAAACTGCTACGTCAACTTATTTAACGGAGCTTGTAACGGACTTGACGAAATATGATAATTTTGTAAAGTTCGGGGGGTAAAGTGGGATGAATGAAGTTTCAAGGGGCAAATTGAAAATCAAAGTTACTTTCAGGGGGCATTGGCTTGAATAAGCCTAAATTAAAAACATATAAGTTAATAAGTTATAGGGTTTATAAATTTATACATGTTTTATATAAATTATAGAAAATTAGAAATGTATTATCTAAAATTATAAATTATATAGAAAGGTATTTAGTATTTTTTTTATTTAGGGTATATCGGTATAGTATATAAATGTATAAAAATGAATTATTTTAATTATATTTTTTCAATATTCGGTCGGTATCGGTATATCGTCGGTACCAGAATTTTTGAACCGGTACCGTTACCGAACTCATCGGTATCGGTATGAAAACCGAGTATTGGTATCGGTTATCGACTAGTTCGGTATTTTTTGGAATCGGAACCGGTATGGCATTGGTATTTTTGGTATTTTGGTAATTAAACCCAGCCCTACCTATATCTATTCTTTAATTAAAAAATCGACAGCCAAAGAAAATTTGTGTTATATATATTTTAGGCTTAAATAACTTTTTTCTAAATCTGGCCTTTGTAGACACAACAAAACTTGTTTTTAATAAAACAAATTTTATGGTGTTTATAAATAAATGCCATTAAATATTACTATAGATGACATTTTTAAAATTTGTATAATTGAATGTAGGTTGAATCGCACAAATGTCATTTAGACTCTGAGACTTGTGCGCAAATGCCGTTCAAAAAAAAAAATTTCTAATTTGCCATCAAATATTTCAAAATGTAGCATAAGCCTGTTAAAATGGTTTTGAATAATGATATGTGGTTATGTGGGCAATAAAGTCACTTTCTCTTAGTCTTGAATTTTTATTAGATGTGTGGGTCAGTGGTCGTGGTCCTAAGTGTTCTTTTTTTTTTTTTTTTCGACAATGATATGAGTTTTGGGTGTTGTCTGGTTGTGGATAATGATATGGATGTTGAAGGGATTTTGGGTGAAAATGGGTTTTGAAAAATGATATGTGGTTGTGTGGGCAATTCTCTTAGTCTTAAATTTTTATTAGATGTGTGGGTCAGTGGTCGTGGTCCTAAGTGTTCCTTTTTTTTCGACAATGGTTTTGGATAATGATATGGGTGTTAAGGGATTTTGGGTGAAAATGGGTTTTGAATAATGATATGTGGTTATATGTAGGGCTGGGTTTAATTACCGAAATATCAAAAAATACTGATGCTGTACCGGTTTCGATACTGAAAAATACCAAACTAGTCGGTTACTAATACTGATACTCAGTTTTCATACCGATACTGATGTTTTCGGTAATAGTACCGGTTCACAAAGCCCGGTACCGACGGTATACCGATACCGACCATATATTGAAAAGATATAATTAAAATAATTCATTTTTATACATTTCCATATTATATCGATATACCCTAAATAAAAAATACAAAAATACTACATACCTTTCTATATAATTTTTAATTTTATATAACACATTTCTAATTTTCTATAATTTATATAAAACCTATATAAATTTATAAACCCTATAACTTATTAACTTATATGTTTTTTAATTTATATAATACATTTCTATATAAAAAATAATTAAAAATACCCTAAACCCTAAGATTATACTAAATTATAAACGTACCTTATATAGTATATGTATATGATATCTCATACTAAATTACTAATTTCTATACCCTAATAGTCTAATACTATAAATTTATATTTCATAGATTCATAGTTGGTAACTTAGAATTTGGTATATAGTATATAGTATAATATGGTATAATATAGTATAGTATAGTATAATATGATAATATTAGTAATTTAATTAGTATATTGTATAATATGATATAATATAGTAAAATATGGTATAATATGGTATAATATATTAATATCAATATGGACTATGGAGTTATGGACTATTTATGATTTATGTAATTACCTCAATCATAAATGTATAATATGGTATAATATATTATTATTATTATTAGTATATGGTATTAGTCATTTAGCCTAACAGCCCTATTAGGTATATGACCTATACCATATATCATATACCATAAGGTTTAGAAGATGATAAAAATTAAAAAACATGTAAACTATTAAGTTATCGACTATATACTATAAATTATAAAAAACATATGTAATAAAAATAAAAAACTCCAAACCCCAAAGTCTAAACCCCAATTGAAATTTGAAACCCCAAAATACCCTAAATCCTAAACCCCAAAATCCAAACCCCAAACTAAACCCCAAAATACCCTATTTATTCTTTACAAAATAAAACTTTATTTTTATTATTTTTTCTTTTCCTTTCCCCCTACCCCACGTGTCCCCCCCTTTCTTCTTTCTTTCTTTTCTTTTTCTTCTTCTCTCTCCTCCCATCCATGTCTGTCTCTTTTCTTCTTTATTTTTCTCTCATCTTCTTTTCCTTTCCCCTTCCTTCTTTTTCTCTTTGTGTGTGCGACCCAACTCCCAAGCCCCAACCTACACCATCAATTCATCATCTCCGACCATCACCACCACCACCATCATCTATTTCCCTCTCCCCAAAATACCTTTCCCCCCTCTCTCCCTCTCTGTCGCATCCCCCTCCCCACCTCGCCCAACCCAGCCTAACCCACCACCTTCCTTCCCCAACTTTCCTCTCTGTCTCTGTCCCTTTCTCCTTCTTTGTCGCACCCCCTCCCTCTCTCCCTCTCTTTGTCTTATCTCTCCCCCTCTCTCTCTGATTTTTTTAATTTGGTATTGTAGTCGGCAGCCCAATACCGCTCCGACACCGCACTCTCCAACTGATACCGAAGTGAACGATTACCGACCACCGACGATACGGTATCGGAACTAAAAGTCATCATCCCGACCCCTATCGGTCGGAATTCGGTACGGTAACCGTACCGAACCCACCCCTAGTTGTATGGGCAATAAAAGTCACTTTCTCTTAGTGTTGAAATTTTATTAGATGTGTGGGTCAGTGGTCCTAGAAAGTACTTGGCCTTAATATTAGATTCTTTCTGTATTGCTCAGCTTTAAGACAAAGTTTGATTTTTGTATCAGCCCATGTGCAATTCTATCGGGTATGCTTGCAATCTGAATTTGATATTTATGTTAAAAAAAATGATATTTATTGTACTTTATCAGTATTTATAATAGTTTGATGATATTTATTGTACTTTATCAATGTTTATAATAGTTTGATGATCTGGTATGATGAGTGTGTATTATCTTGTGCAATTAGTACTGTATTTTATGAAATGAGTACTTTATCAATAGTCTAATTAGGGATTATTTGTGATTATGTGTAGAGGGTCCATTTTCTAATTTGTTTACTTTGAAAATGCATTATGGGGGTCAATTGTTAGACTTAGGGGATGGTTATTTGTTCTATTTTGGTGGTAAGGTGACTTTGAATGATAGGTTAAATGGAGATCTTATGTCCCCCTTGGACTTAGATGATGTAGCAACAAAACTTGGATATATATACTGAAATTGTGGGTTATTATTATAGAGTATCTGGCTCAATGGTTGAAAATGTGAAAGAGACTAACTTGGTTAGGATAAGTAGTGATAAGGAGTTCATGAGCATGATTACCACATTGCCTCCAAGTAGGGTTGTTGTGGTATATATATTTTTCAACTGCTATTGTGAGGGCTTCTATAGAGAGTCAGCCTTCTTCTGAAGGAAACCAAGTCCCACAGACTGAAACACATACTGTAAACCTTGAAGAAGGCTTGGTGGATGTAGATGTAAGAGAAGCAGAGCCAGATAGTGACTTTGTGGATTCAGATTATGAGCAAACTGTTGTAGAGCTAAATGAAAATGACTTTGTTTATGATAATAATGTTGAAGAGGTAACAAGGGAAGACATCCAAGGAGAATTTCCCCCAGATGACCCATTGTCAAGTGATGCTGACACAAATGATCTTAGAAGCTTAGATAGCTCCTCAGATGATGATGATTTTCAATTTGTTAGGAGGAAGAAAAAGAAAAAATTGCCAAAGTTAAAGCAGTTTAAAAGAGCAACAGATCTTAGAACTGTTCAACTTGAATTAGAGCAGGAATATATAGGCTTCATCTGTTGACTTCAAGGCAACTGTGAAGGAGGATTTCATAAACAAAGGCAGGCTTTACAAATTCACCATACGTGACTGGTTTAAGGTGCATGAAGGCTGTGTGCAAGGCTAAAGGGTGTCCATGGGTTATTTATGCATTAGTTCTTGACAAAAGTTCTAGGAACAACCCTTTGGTTGTTAAGACTTACATTCAGCCTCATACATGCAATAGAGATGAAAACAAGACTACCATAAGTGGCACTTAATTGGCTGAAAGATATGTTGATGATATAAGAATGAATCTGAAGATGGATGTGGGGGAAATGAAACAGAAAGTTAGGAAGGACTTCATGGCAAAGATATCAAGGTTTAAAGCATACAAAGCTAAAAGGGTTGTCAATCTGAAGCTGATGGTCAGTTATCAAGCTCAATATCTCAAGATTTATTATTACATTGAAAAGCTTAGAAAATGCAACCCTGGTAGTACAATTAAGACGCAAACAGATTTGGTGTCTCCAAATAAAGCGAGGTTTGAAAGGTTGTATGTGTGTTTTGGGGCTCTAACAGAGAGGTTTTTAGCTGGTTGTAGGGCATTGGTAGGACTAGATGGATGCCATGTAGAAGGGCCTCATCCTGGGCAGCTTCTATCTGTTGTGGGAATAGATGGGAACAATGGAATGTATCTCATAGCATTTTCAATAGCTAAAGTTGAGAATAGAGACTCTTGGAGTTGGTTTTTGGATTGGTTGATCCAAGATCTTAACATGGGGAATGAGAATTGATGGGTTATTATCAGTGACAAGCAAAATAGTCTACGATTAGCTGTTGAGTCCATGCGGCCTAGTGCAGAACACAGGCACTGTATAACTAGGCATCTATACAACAACATCAAGGTGCTTCACCAAGGATTGGAGCTTAAGCAGCTGCTATGGGCTGCTGCAAGGGCTACTACTATGCCCTGGTTTAACACAGAGATGGAAAAGATGCAGAAGTTGGATAATCATGCATACAATTGGCTTATGAAGACCAATCCAAGCCATTGGAGTAGATCACACTATAAACATTTGGCCTCAGTCCCAAACTTTCCATCTCTTTTAATTAGCAATCCCATAACAGTTTTAACATCCCTTCTCTTTCCCAATGCCACCATAAGTGCTGAGTAAGTCTTCAGGCCAGGCTTAATCCCTTCTGACACCACTCTTTCATACACCTCCAATGCCTCCCTACAATACCCAGACTGAATAAGCATATAGATCAACCCATTGTATGAATACGCATTCAAGATAAACCCAGCTTTTCGCATAGCTTCAAGAGCAGATGGCGCTTGTCGAATCCCACCTCTTATTTCAATACCCTTAAATATAGTAAGGTAAGTGTCCAAACTCCTATTTATGATCTGCTTTTGCATTAAATCAAACACAAAAGCCATATCCTTCACCCTCTTATGAACCCTCAAGACTTCAAGCATGTAATTGCAAGTTTCAGTGGTGTGAACAACACTAGCCAGGCAACTCAGCAATCGACTTGAAGTAAGAAAAAGCAGAATTCAGGTCCGAAATCGACCTCAGAACAGTCACAACTGAAGACACTGCCTTTTTTGGCTTTTTCTTCACCACCACCACCTCCTGTGGCCTTTTCATCGCAAACCCACAAAAACCCATCCGTTTTTTCCTATTTCTATAAAAGTTCCCCAAAGACCCACATGGCCAAACCTTCAACTTTCCACAGTTCCTTTCTTTTAAGAACCAGTATGGCTTATTGCAAATATCCTACGATCAGTAAAAGCAAGACTGTAATTGATACTACTAGCTGCAGCACATGCTTAAAGAGCAGACTATCAACAATGCCATAGAGAATATATTATGAACTAATGAATGAGCAAAAGGGAGTAACTCACAGAAATCAAAGACGGCATGTACATTTTGTTCACAGAAGAAATGGCATGTACTTTCCGTTGTGTGTGAGAGAGACAGAAAGAAAGAGAGCTGAAGGCTTGCTTTGCTGCTATGGTACAAGATGGAATCGAGTATGGCTCGTAGCAGTCAGCTTTTGAATTTGCCAATTTGGAGAAGCTATTGGTTAATTTGGGTACTCCATGGCTGTAGGGATGTAATGTAATCGCATATTTGGTGTGGTGGAACTACTAGATGGGTGGTTTTGGATATTGCCTTCTTTTGTTTGCCTCCAAATTCTTTTAACTTTTTCTCGATAAACAATAATCAAGAGAAAAGGGAATTAAAATTTTTAGCTAAAAAAAAAGGCCCGTTAACTTTATGTACTAAATTTCAATAGTTTTTTAGTTTAGATATCAAAATTTAATAGTATTTTAGATTGGGTACTAATTAAAAAGTCAAATATAATAATATAGTAAATGATACTATAATTCACAAATATTACATCACATACTACTACAATAAAAAAAAATATGATCAATTACAAATAAATCAATAAAAAAAATATTAGGTTTGTGTTTGACTGCTATGCAGCAAAACGGCTTAGGGTTTAGCTCCCGAGTTTTGGGCAGACCTAAACCCTAAGCCATAAGCTCTAAAACCCTAATTCTAAACCCTAAACCTCATTTATATACCATACACTCCATTTCTATACCTTACATCACATTTCTATACCCTTAACTAAATTAAAGGTAACGTTGTAATTTTATGCTCACAAGTACAATTAGACTACATTAGCCAACTTCCAAGACAATATAAAAACCTCAAGGACAAAAATGTCAAATGGAAAGGCCCAAAACAAAGGGGTCAACATGTTTGTGACATAATCTAAAAAATTATATTTAAATTTAGTAGTCCAATTGAAATATTATATGGTCTTCATGCTATTCAAAAAAATTATTAGGATTTGGTATTTAATACTAATTTTCTAAAAAAAAAAAAGAAAAGGAAATAACATCAAAATATCAATTTTCATTTCATAATTAGGTGGAAATTATATTATTTACTTTTGTCAATTTATAAATATATTTTCAAACTAATTTTTTTATTTAATCAATAACCGTGATCGATAAGATTTGAACATAAAATTTCAACAAATGAAAGTATGAAACTAGTGTCATAGTCATTAGTTTTCTAACACATCTTTAAATCCATATAACTGTTTCTAGATGTTTCATTTAAATTGTTAAATTCTTGTTAACCTAATAAAATATATGATAGAGATATAAGAGTTTAAAAAAAAAAAAAAAACTGTAAAAGGTTTGGACTCTCATAATTAAAAAGATTTACTCGTTACATTAGAATTAGAGTTATAATAATTAAGAAAATTTACCTATTATATTTGAGGTTTCAAGTTAAATCTTCAAACATTGTCTTGATAAAAAAGAGAAGGTGTATGAAAGTTAAAATCACATGCCATTGGTGTATGTTTTAATGAAGGCTGAAGTACATTTACATCCTCTAACTATAGGGTTCATTTCAAGTTGGTCCACGAATTATAAAACATTTCAAATTTTCCCATTAACTATAAGATTCATTTCAAGTTGGTCCACGAACTATAAAACATTTCAAATTTCTCCATTAACTATAGGGTTCATTTCAAGTTGATCCACGAACTAACAAAAAACATATAGAATGGTAGACAAAATCGGGTTGACAAAAAAACCGAACTAAACCGGATTATTTATATATATTTATATATTTTATATTATATAAAAGTTATATATATTGAATAAAAAAGATTTAAGATGTTTTTTTGTACATTTGGGGTTCGAACCTATGCCCTTGTGAGGATAGTCAAAATATGAATTCCCACTACATCACTTAACCACTTATGAAATTCAAGTAGATGCAATATATTTATAGGCATACTGATACTTGAAATATAATAATTTATAGAATTAAATATATTTTATATATCATTCCTTTTTTTTAAGACATTATTTTATGTCTCTATTTAAATATTATCATTGCAAAAATTCTAAAAATTTTACTAGTTTATATTTTATATAATTTATAGTTTTTATATTGTAAACATATTACTAAAAGTCCAAAATTATAATTTATAATTTATATACTAAAATTATTAGAGTATAGGGTTAATTTTTAAGGTATAAGGTTTTAGACTTTATGGTTTAGTGTATAAGGTTATGGTGTAGAATACTAATTATAATTTTATAAATTATTATATTTCAAGTATCAGTATGCCTATAAATATATTGCATGTACTTAAATATCATAAGTGACTAAATGATGTAGTGACAATTCACACTTTTACTCTCCTAAAGTGGTCATGGGTTCGAACCCAACATGTTCCAAAAACACCTTATACCTTTTTTATTCAAAATATATAACTTTTATATAATAAATAAAAAAAATAAAATATATATATAAATAATCCGGTTCGGTTCGATTTTTTTGTCAACCATTCTGTATGTTTTTTATTAGTTCGTTGACTAACTTGAAATGAACCTTATAGTTAATGGGAAAATTTGTGGACCAACTTAAAATGAACTCTATAGTTAATGGAAAAATTTAAAATATTTTATAGTTCATGGACCAACTTGAAATGGACCCTATAGTTGGTGGATATAAATATACTTGAGCCTTTAATGAATTCTAAAAAAGGTCCGTTGACTTTATGTACCAATTTTCAATAGTTTTTTAATTTATATACAAAAATTTAATAGCATTTTAAATTAGGTACTAGTTGAAAAGTCAAATATAATAATATAGTAAATGATACTATAATTCGCAAATATTACATCATATGCCACAACAATAAAAAAAAAATGGTCAATTATAAATAAATTAATAAAAAAAATTAGATTTGTGTTTGACTGCTACGAGTAGCAAAATGGCTTAGGGTTTAGCTCCTGGGTTTTGGGCAGAGGCATAAAATTCGGAACCCTAATTCTAAACGTTAAACCTCATTTATATACCATGCACCTTATTTCTATATCCTAAACTAAATTAAGGGCAACGTTGTAATTTTATGCTCACAAATACAATTAGACTACATTAGCCAACTTCCAAGACAATATAAAAGTCTTAAGGACAAAAACGTCAAATGGAAAGGCCCCAAATAAAGGGGCCAACATGTTTGTGACATAATATAAAAAATTACATTGAAATTTGATAGTATAATTGAAATATTATATAGTTTTCATGCTATTCTAAAAAATTATTAAGATTTGATATTTAATTTTAATTTTTTATTATAAAAATTATTGTTAAATTTGGTTTAAAATAAAAATTAAAAGACAATATATATATAATAAAACAAAAAGGTTTTTGAATTATTTTTGAGTCCGAATGACTGAGATCGTTTCGGCTTAAATCCAATGGTCGATTATCTATTTTCTAAATTTATTTTTTATTATCTATTAAACTGATTACACTTGTCAAAATATCGATGTTTGCACAATAGGAAGAGTCCTTCCCACTTGTAGAAGGGGGCTATATACATATATATATATATATATATAAAAGATAAAAATTTAATAAAATAAGACAAAAAGAAAAAGGTCTGTGAGTTGTGAGTCATCCTTGTCGTGGCAAACAGAACCGGATTAAAATCCTCTGAACTGCCGCCATAAGCCTGTTTCCAGAGAATCCAAGCACACAAAGCCCTGGCGCCCCCAAATGGTACATAGAGAGAGAGAGTCTGAGAATATTCACTGTCTAAGTTGTCACACTCTTTGAGATTTTTCTTCATTTTTGTGTCACAGAGTCATTGAACAATGGAAGGAAGCAAGGTAATACCAGATTCAGTGATGGAATCAGTGAACAGAACCTTGGCCCATGTTGAACAAGTACGACCCCACTTGCAACAATTCTTGTCTCTCTCCGACCCAGACCTCCTCGCCAAAATGCCGCCTATCGAGCGAGCTCAGTCGCTGCTTTTGTTCGCCAAGGGCACTACGACCCTGTTCGCGTGTATGTCTTTGGTTTCCCTTTTACTCAATTTTGGATTAATTCCCATTTGATTGTGATTTTTATGTCTTTCTTGTGAATTAGATGTTGGTTTTAGTTTATTTCTCTTTTGTTGATTTCTCTTGGTTTCTTTGTGAATTAGATGTTGGTTTTAGTTGATTTCTCTTTTGTTTTCCAGTGAGTTTGAGGTGTAGTGGAGTAGACCCAGATGACCATCCCGTCAAAACTGAGCTTGTAGATTTGCTAATATATTTTAAACATTTACTGGTTTTGTTTTGGCTTGCCCATTTTGATTATATTGTTTCTGGGTTTATGCATGTGAGGGTGCATGACCTCATAATTTTGGGATTGCATGGTTTGCTTAATTGTTTTATCAAGAGAAGCTGGATACATGAACTTTTCTTTTCCTTGTCCCATTCATGTAGGAGAGGTTGAGATTGTATCAGGAGAAGCTAGAGCGGTTCATAGATTTGAGTAAAGGTATATACTCTTATTTGGAAGTTCCATTATTGATAGTCCCCCTTGTAAATTGTTGTCTCATACAGTCGCTTAGCACTTGGGTGACAGTGATTGACGTGGACCCACATTGATAATTGGCTGCCAGTTGCCCACGCGCGCATGAGCTACTGTGCTTAGCATACTCAAGTAATGCTGTATACAAGAAGGAAAGTGATGCATTATTGCTTCATATGACATATACGATGGATGGATGGCGATTGCTGTAACTCAAGTTATGTGTTTCAGATATCAAATTGTTTGCAAATTAATTTTCATTTTGTATTTACCATGCTTCTTTGATTGGTGGGGTTTTATATTCTTTACATTTGACAAATTGATTTTGTTCAAGCACCGTTGCGACCATCTACTACTTTAAACTACCAGGCAGCGACCCGTTTCATTGAGCATTCTTTGCTAGACCTCACCCCAGGTAGGTGATCATTTACCTTTTATGTCAAGATCATTACTTTTACACACCTTGATATGCACTCAAGCATTGTTCATTTTGTTAGTTGTTCCTGTCTTATTCAGATTATAATAGAATTTCCCACAATTATTTCATTTGTTTCACGTTCATTATGATCCTCTAGTTTTTAATATTACAGAGTTTTGAAAACTCTAGACATTAGGTGCCCATGCCAATGTTGGGCTAGCTACATTAGTATAGCCTTACTTGCCTAGCTACTTTTGTAAAGTCCCTATATACGTTGCTCACTCAAAATGGGAAAGAACAAGGATTTGGTATATTATAACCTTAATTGTTACTTGTAATTCAATATGCCAGTATTGATGATTTTCTAATTAGTATAGTTATCATTATTGGAGTAACCATATATGAGAAATAAATATTGTTATTAGTAGCTAGTCTTTTCAAAATTATTTTTATTGAATTGGGTACCAATGTGAAACATTTTCCCTTATCAACCAATTTTATACCGAATCTTTCTTATGTTGATCCCTAGCATTTGAGAGGATTACTAACGTTATTGCCAACGTTAATAAATGTTTTCAAATAAGGCCTGTTTTTCTCATTATTCCCTTGTCTTCTAACATGGAGTTGTGCACCCTTTCCTTTAGGTTGGAAGTATTGGATATGAATTTGTTCCTTTTTTACCAATTTTCAAGGGATTTAAGTTTAATCTTCTTTTGACCATTCTTTTTTTATTCTACTTTTACAGGATTGTTGAGACCAGATATACTCATGTCTGTAATGAGCCGTCATCCGTTGTCTGTATGGAGCTTTTCAGTTTTCTTCTTTCACAGTACATGTTTTCATATTTTTACCCATTTGATGAGTAGAAATATCTTGACAATCCACAGGAGGAATGTATTAGCATCTTATTATTAGGCCTTTCATGGGGAGATGTTGGTTGGTCCTCCAAGGCATTGAAATAATTGATCCCTTTGGTTTTTGAAGTTGCTTCATGAATGTTAATGTTTTGACAGGGAAAGTCTTTGTCGCATGTTGACCAACAGAAATTTGGTAGTTCATCTATTTGTATGTATTATGACTGTATGATAATGGTGAGGATGACCGATGACGGGGATGGTTTTGAATTTAGAATGTTATTTATAGAAATTGTTCATGTATGTTTCACTTTCACCAAATATGAATTTGTTACAATCAAACAGGTTGCTTTGGGTGGGTAGATCAATTTAACCCACGTAGTTTCAACTTGGGCATCTCTCGGTTTTCACCCTACGGCGAGACTGATCTATGCTACCATGACATGCTCTTGTGACCTTTATTTGATTTTCTTCATTCAACAATATACTTTGTAATAGAATGTAACAAAATTATGATATGTACTAGGAGGCGATATATAAATCCGGATTTCTCTCTCTCTCTCTCTCTCTCTCTCTCTCTCTCTCTCTCTCATTTGTTCAAGTGGTTTGGATTTTGTAACACTGCTTTTAGCCTTTTAGTGATGGAAACTGAAGTGAAAGAACCAACATGGGCATTTTTAACTATCAAGGTTGGCCCAACAAAAAACGGGGCGTGTACACTTTGGCCCTTTGAGATATTTTTGGAGAAATGAATCTTTTGTTTTTTTGGGTCGAAGTAGATGAATCTTTTTTTTTGGGCCATGGGACAAATGAATTTTTTTTTTTTTTTTTTGGGCCATGGGAGAAATGCATCTTTTAAATATGTAAAAGGTATCAAATAAATAAACGTAGTTGTCTACTTGTCTGCATTCATTTTCTTTTACAAGCTATTTTATTTCTAAACAATTAGAGAGGAAAAGAAACAAAAAATTCGTCAACAAAATCCTTTAGAGAAAAAAACAAAAAAAACAAAAAAAACAAAATTAGCTTGAAATATCATGTAGGAAAGGTTCAGGCTTTCAGCTACCGAGAATCAAAAGATTAATCCTATCCCAAAACCCAAAGACAGCGAGAGTGGAAGTGAAGAGGGCCTTAATTGTTTATTTGCTTCTTCTGTAAAACTTGTATTATTTCACTTCACTTTATTATCCTCCTCTCAACTCCGAACCCCCATCTCTCTCGCAATGGCTTCGACCAGTGCTTTAACCTCACGGCTTTCCAACCTTCACCGATTCACCGACTCCCAAGACTATCTCTCTTTCCGTAAGCTCTCTCTCTCCTTACCCTTTGGATTAATCAGTAGTAAGCTGTATATATATTCATATATATATTTTTGGGTCTGTGTTTGTAGTATGTATTTGCCCCGAATTGAATCTCGTTTACCATGCTTGTGTTTATTTAAACAAAATAGAAACAGAAATTGGCTTCCTTTCTCTACCAATTTTAAGCCTTCCTACGCACATTGTAGAAAGAAGCAAGCTTTGGTAGTATGAACAATTATAGTTGACATTTTTAACCCAATTGTATTTGGATGATGGGCATTAATAATTTGATGCCACTTTGCTTAGTTGCATTGTTATAATGCTCCTGTGTGCCTTTTATGCACTGAAGACTTTTCTTTCATTTCAAGTTGTTTGTGAATCTCAGAATTCATTAATTAATCTTTAAATGATTGTTTTTTATGCAATATGTTTTCCCTTTCCCTGTGGGGTGGGATTATTGCATCCCTGCTTTTAGGTGAAGTAGCCACTCCTTCAATTGTATCTTGGCCTGGTACTAAGACTAGGAGGGCAGCCCGGCCGTGCCGTGTGTATGGCTTATTTGGAGGGAAAAAAGAAAACAATGAAAAGGGTGATGATGCATCTTCAAAGGTTTAGCTTATTCCCTCTTTTAGTTTGGTTTCTATTTTGTTGGATTGGGTAGACCCACTTGTTACTGATCAGTTATAATCTCTATCTTCTTAATCGCTTTACCCGTTAATTCTTCTCATCTTTTTATTTATCCCCTTTATGTATGTTCTCTATTCAGTGGTATGAAGATACAGATACCCTTACCCATTTGAAGTCGATACAAATTCTGTTTAAAATGAGAGGGGGACAGCCAATTTTATATGCCTCATGGAAGGGCACCAAATCAAGTTTATACGCTTCATGCAGCTTAGCCTACTGGATTTGGTGACCCTTCCAATTCTGAGCTAAGTAGATTTCATGCAGTAATAGGCCCACCAGATTTAGCATCAGGCTGTCAACTATAATTTAGCTGAACATGCATTTGCCAGATTCTTTCTTGCATCATGATCGATAGTGGGATTTATTTAGAATAAAGGACAATGGGTTGGACATCAAACAGGAGGCTTGATTCTACAGATTATCTGTAATTATAGTCAAACTATATGGTAGCTGTGCTGAAAGTAAATTTGGTTACCATCACTTATTTATCTGAGTTACGGTGACATTGCAAGCGTGAGATAAATTATAGGAACACAATGCACATTTGGTTTACTGGAAGACGTTTGGTGTTCAGAAGCTGAAACAATTATGGAAGTTTTTGTCTTTAATTAATAATTTATCCACAATGTGCCTATAAATGTTATGTTTTTTTTTGTTAGCCCGCATACTCCTAAGTACGTCTTAGCAGCCTGGAGCTAGTCCAGTGCTTGTAAGAATAGAAACCTTGATTTAAATACTGTTATGTTCACGGTGACCTTCCACTTTGATGCAGGCAGGAATATTCGGTAATATGCAGAATCTTTATGAAACGGTTAAGAAAGCCCAAAATGTAGTACAAGTTGAAGCAGTGCGTGTGCAGAAAGAGCTTGCTGCGTATGTTCTTAATGTTATATCCAATTTAATCTGATGCTCATAATCCTTTCAGTTGTAGGATTATTTATCTTTTCATTCTTCTATTTTTCAGGGCAGAGTTTGATGGTTACTGTGAAGGTGAGATAATAAAGGTAATGATTCACTCTTGCTACAAGGCCAATTTTTTGTGTTCCAGTTGGGGAATCTAAGCTTACTTGTTTGCTTGTGTCCCAATGGTATCTTTAACTTTTAAGTGGCATCAACATATTTTCATTTTCATACTCTTGCAGTATCACATTCGGAGAAGATATTTCCCTTCCCCTTTGTGCAATTGCATGTATACTCTTGTCTTTCTCAGATTTGACAATCCAGTAATCTCTGATTTTCCCTAGGTAACACTGTCGGGTAACCAACAACCTGTACGTACTGAGATAACTGAGGCTGCTATGGAACTAGGAGCAGAAGTAAGTGAATCTTGCACACAGAAATATCTTGTAAAAAATTGTTTGGCTTAGGATAGATTCCTTGTTTCCCTTTGCTAGAAAGTGATTTTTCTTTCTTTTCTTTTCAATGCAGAAAGTCTCTCTTTTGGTCACTGAAGCATACAAAGATGCACACCAGAAGAGCGTTGTGGTGACAACTCTTTCACATGTTTTGGGGACTTAGAAATGGCTGATTTATTTCTTTGACTGATAGAATTTGTGTTCTCTTCAGGCAATGAAGGAGAGAATGAGCAACCTTGCCCAGAGTTTAGGAATGCCACAAGGCCTCGGTGAATTGAAGTGATTCTGAATGAAGAAAATGGGCATATATATATGCAGTCACAGTCAATTTATTTGTCGTATCTGTAATTTCCAAGTTTTCAAGAAGCAAATTCGTTAATTGTTTCTTTTTGTAACAAAAGATTCAAAATTTTCAGAGGCTGAATTTTATTGTTAAAACTTAAAACGCGTAATGGATTCTATGTTATGAGGCATGTGTATCCGAAAATTAATATATTGATATTACCAAATCGAAATTGAATTACATAATATCTCTACCCCCTCATATTAATGAAATAATCCCACCCTGTAAAATCCCAAAAAAAAACCCCACATCAAAACAACCCCATAGCCAAAAACCCCAATGCCATAACAATCAGGCCACCTTGCAAAGTGTTGGGAAAGGTGACAACTAATATGAGCCAATAAATACTTTGACAATCTCCGGATTAAATTTTTGATAAAAACTACATAACCCTTATTTTTTGGGGGCCATATAATACACCTGGTTATCAAAAAAGGAAAAACATATATCATAGATTCATAGGGGCAATGATAATAGTGGAACACTTTGTAGTTTTTAAAAGTGAATTTCCTGGCATATTAGTTCTAAATCTTGTCCATTACACATTGTAGAGGGAGGAGGAAAAGCCGAAGGAGAAAGAAAAAAGGGGAAGTCTCGAAACATAGATCATTTTATGGAGGAGCTGAAGCATTGGCGTGATGGGCGCCACAACGAGTCTTCAGTGGTATGTGTTTCCCTGTATGAACTGGTTTTTGATCTTCTAGGAAAGATGATTTGGATGATATAGGTGTTATGAGTTGGTTAAATGACATTTTCAGTTCTCAATATATCTTGTTTGGTTTATTTTGCAGCATTTGAGCAAGTCTATCTGAGTAGATTTAGATTTAGTGAATACATGCAAATACACTTCGATCGGCATCTTATTTGTGTATGGTGTTATTTGTTATCTATGCACTAAAATTCTTTGTCGTCATCAAACAAATTTCTGATTTGTGTTTTATTACATCTCTATTCTATAAAAGTAATTTATATCTTTTATCTTGTACATCATATGCTTTCTCTTTGCATCAATGTTGTTTAAAAACATATATTCACTAAGGTCATTCTTTTTCAGCCATCTAGTCGGTTTGATGAACTGCCTGATGAATTTGATCCAAGTGGAAAGCTTCTTGATCATTTGATGATGGTGATCCACAAACTACTAATCTACATGTTGGAAATCTTTCACCAAAGGTTTGGTCTTTTTGGAGAACTTTTTTACCTAGTGATCTGTTCGTTATCATATTATTCTTGATATGTCTCGGTTGACGAAAATTTTCTTCTGCGAACGTTTGGAAGATTTGGGCCTATTGCTAGTGTGAAAATAATGTGGCCTAGGACAGAGGAGGAGTGAAGGCTTCAAAGAAATTGTGGCTTTGTGGCTTTCATGAATAGAGCTGATGGACAGGCGGCGAAGGATGAAATGCAAGGTTTGGTTATATTGCGATTACCACACAATTGAGGGATTCCCTTATAAGATATTGCCTGCAATGCGAATCTGAGTTGTTTTTCATGTTTAGGGGTGGTTGTTTATGATTATGAGTTGAAGATTGGGTGGGGTAAGTCTGTAGCTCTCCCATCCCAAGCTCTACCTGCCCCCTCCAGGACATATGGCTAGGGCTGTAAATCGGCTCGATATAGCTCGAGTTCGTATCAAGTTCAGCTTGAGCTTGGTTCGTTTAAGCTCGGCTCGTAAAAAAACATGCCAAGCGGAGGCTCGCACGTTTAAGAAACAAGTCAAGCTTGAGCTTTAGTATGTTCGGCTCGAAAAGCTCGTAAGCAGCTCGTATTTTCTAGTTTATATGTTTCATACCTCCTTTTCCTGATAGCCATATGATATGGCCATTAGTAGTAAGGAGGTTTGTTTCATTTTTTACCATATTAACTTGTAGCTGTAAACTGTATGCATATGTTGAACACTTTTTATGAATTTGATGCTTTCAGGCTAACTATGTGCTTAGAAATGATTTGACGTTCTCAGCATCAATTAAGAGTTCACATGGATCATTGCAACTAACATTACATTGTTTTGTTGACAGGGTGACACTGTAATCTTGTCTGGTCCATCAGGCCCGCCTATCACTTCTGTCCCTAGTCAGAATTCTGAATTGGTATGTTAACTAGTTCCTTTATTGTTGGCATTTTTTGTTTCCTAATAATCTTGCCATTCTTACTTTGGATCTCTTTGGTAAATAGGTTCTTACTCCAAATGTTCCTGATATAACGGTTGTTCCACCAAAGGATGATCACCTCCACCATGTGATTGATACATGGCTTTGTATGTTCGGATGGCGGGTATGCCTTTGACCAAGCTATTATGGAGAAAGGTAGAGGGAATCCTCTTTTCAACTTCAATATGAAGTGAAAGAGGCAGAGAAAGAGACAGGGATAGGAGGAGACGAATGAAGTGAATCTTTCCTTCAAGTGCTCTTCCTTTGGAAAAGAGTTGGGAATCTGGGGTAATTCTGAGAAAAATTGAATCTCGTGGGTCATTTTCAACGTTGAGGTGCAATGTTTATAGATGAAGTGGTGTCCCTGTTCAAGATGGAGTTAAGCTGGAGGCTCTGCTTTGGAAGAAGAATTCTTTGATTCCAACGTGAAAGGGTTCCAACTTTTCTAGTGATTAGTGACATAGGAGTTAGAGGAAATCTGGTTCCTGTTAGCCAATATTTGGGCAAAACATATTATAATTTCACCTGAAGGTATCGTATCTCTCAGTTGTGTTACAAACTTACAATGACCAAGTTGTAGGTGTTTCATTGCTTTTCTAATGCCACATTTTGGTGCTGGTTTAGTAAATCCATTAGGGGAGATTCATCAATATGTGAAATGAAGCCATCAAAATCTTTCCCTTGCTTTTTGACCTTATTTATTTGCAATGTGTACTTTGCATTTATATACAATGTATTGCATATACATATTGATATATATATATATATATAGAGTTAATTACACTTACATCCCATGAGGTTTCAAAACTGTTGCATATAACCCCCTATATGAGATGAAAAATGATAAGAAATTATACAAAAAAACATGCTAAGGAGTGAAATGGCCTAATAAGATTACTCAAGGTGTAAGGTCCAACCTCAATACAAATATTTTTTTTTTTGTTTATTTATTTTTTTCTCTTATAGGGGGTTCTATGCAATAGTTTTGAAACCTCAGGGGGTGTATGTGTAATTTTTGAAACTCCAGAGGATATATGTGAAAAGACGATAAACCTCAGGGGGTGTAAGTATAATTAACTATATATATATATATATACAGTTTTTCTCTAGGGTGAATGGGTCCATATATATATATATATATATTTTTTTTTGCAGATTCTCGTCGCCGAGCGTTCAATAATCCAATTTTTATAACAGCCGAGTGCTGCAACAAGCGCTTGGCATCGCTTCCTCCACCGATTTTTGTGAGTACTTCTCCGACGATTCACCCCATACACTCCTGAGGTATATAATGGTGCTTGTGGAGGCTGCATGTTAGGTTTTAATTTCGGGATTTTGAGCTTCCCAAAATCCAGAAATTAAAACCTAATATAAAGCCGACAAACCAATGCCGAGCGCTCAGAAGAAGAAGAAAATGGCACTACCAAGCGCTCGACGCTGGAAAGTCGTGAAAAAAAAATTGCGGGCATCTGCACTAGAGAAGGACTGAGGCCCCTTCCTTTGAGGTATACTTCAACTTAAACATGATGAAGTATGGCTTGTGGGACCCACTCCGCATTGTAATTTGAAGATTGAAGCCATTTATTTTTTAAGTCTATATACAAGGATCATCCTTGCAAAAAATTAGGTAAATTGAAAACCATTAAAACGCAAGAAGAAATTGGGTGTGACGCGTACTACGGAGCTCAGCATGAGCTCGCCTGCCTTCGCCTAGTCAATGCCGCTTCAACACATTTAGACTAATCGCGTCGCGTGTCAGTCCAGTCAGCAACCAAATTAATTTCTTTTCAAAGTATATTTTTCTATTTTCTCCAAACTTCGTAAATTCATCAAAAATAGCTTGAGACTTTAAATAATTCCTCTAAAATTCCTACGGATTCGTAATAATTAATCCTAATTTCCTGTAACCTCAAAATAATAAATTATTCTTCAGAAAAATTCAACTCCAATAAATTTAGTTTTAAAAAATTAATTCCAATTTGATAATCGCCAAATTCACACTTAAGATACTAGAGCTCAACTCTAAACCTCTAATGATATAGGTTAGTTACACGAAAGACAAAAGAAACTTCATTTCTTTTAAGAAACCTTAAGCTTTTTAGTTACAAAAGAATTTTGAAAAATATGTGTCAACACACTATAGGATTGACAAATCCAAAGTGTTACAACCAGGATCGGCTTGGTACCGGTTTTTTGCAACCGAGCCGGGTGGTTGTATGGGTTCTAGATCTGGCATTTTTTTTAAAAAGAAGACCTAAATAATTAATTATGTGTATTATTTAAATTTGCCACATCACATTGAAATACCAAATTAAGGCACAAAATTGAGACAAAAAATCATTTCCAAATTAATAAATCATTGTTTGCTACTAAACTTGGGCATCAAGACAATATTTGGTTGGTCTGAAATGGCATTGTTTGATTGTTTACGGCTTTACGTTATCGTTAATAGTAGAAGTGAGGTTGTTCTAGATTGTCGGACACTAGTTTGAGCGCTTGTAGTGCAATTATTATTAAGTAGTATCATTATTTATATATTATGACAATGGTAGTCCATTTGAGAGCTTATCTTGATCAATCTGGTAATTAATTAATGACAATAGCCTAAATTAATGCCTAATGAATATTATGGTCGAATCCAGCTACTATGCATTTGACTATTTTTCTAGCTATTATGCATTTGACTATTTTTCTTCAAATATATATTCGTTTATTTTATTTTATGTTTTTTATCTTGTTATCAAGCATGCATGTGGTCCTCATAGCGGACGGCTAGCTTCTGTGTATTGTGCAGTAATGCACCTAATTAGTATGTGGGTGACACGCATTATTATTATTATTTTTTTTCTGAATTTCCTTTTTCATATTATTATTTTTGAAAATGACATGAATCATGAATTGAAATGTTTTCTGCAGCTTAATTGTATTCCATTTCCTACACTTGATGGATTCAACCAATGATAAAAGAAAGATATACTTTGATTACATTTCGTCTTCTCAACAAGTTTAATAATGAATATAATGACTCTACGTATTGTTCTGATGGAGAGAAGAACTTATGACTAGTTTTTCAGAAAATTTTCAAACGTACAGTTTTAATAAAGGGTAAAGATTTTGTGCCATATGATGGCACGAAATTTATGTGTCTTAATCATATGTGGTAAAGTTAAATCTAAAATCTCAGAGTTAAACTCTAACATAGCGTCTCCATTAAGCCCATTCTATACTCTAGAAGGGGATGAGGTAAAAAGATGAGAATTTATCCTAAAAAATTAGGGAATGAAGCAACATGGCCGAGAGATCAGAGGTGGAAACTGAACGTTCGGATCAGGTGCGTATATTCAGAGGAACCCAATTCAGAATTAGAGCACAAAAGTTGAATGCCGAGGGTCACTGGGTTGATGTTTAGATCGATCGATATATATGTATGTATTAATTGTAGTGTCACTACTACTTTGCCTTGCAAACATGTTTTTATTATGTGTTAATTAGCACCAATATATATAGTGCTCCCTTGTTGTTTTTCATGTTCATTTATGAAGTGTTCTTTTAATATGGCTGGATTTGTTAATTAATTCCATCACTCAAAAACTTGATATTCATAATTAATTCCATCTCTAGATCTGATTGGTAAAGGGGACTAATTAAGCAACGAATGGCCTTCATCCATCCAAATTCCAAATTCCAAATGTTCAACTTGTTGTTTGTCTCTTGTCTTTACAGTTTACAGTTTACTTTCTTTCTTTCTTTAAAAATTAATTACTTGTCTAATGATCAAGCGGATGCATATGTTGGTAGAAATTAATAAAGTAAATCATGTTGATATATATATATATATATATATATATATATATTTCCTAAGCAGCTGCTAGTACGTGTTAGATAGGCCGGTGCAAAGTTTCTCAAGATTTTGAAAGTCCCATGCATGAAGCCCATGACAGAGCGTACCATAACCTAATTTTGATTCTGTCTTTGCTATATAATAATACCTTTGTTCTTTTCTTTGATTCTGTCTTTGCTATATATATATAACAAAGTATAGCGTACCATAACCTAATTTTGAAGATGAAAACCACTGGCCTAGCAAGCTCTAATATCAAATTATTAAGCGTTCGGCCACACACGTACAGATGTCTAAAATAATATATACCATATACCTTAAAATAATCAATTCGATCTAAAGATTAACCATTAAACTTGAAACGAATTAATTTTATATAAAAAGAAGTATTGAGGTTTCGTAGTCGACACCACACATAACTTAATAAAAAATATATTATATAAAAATATATAAATAAAAAGTTACAGTCTCTTAAGTCAGCACTTCTATAACAATTAATTGATAAACTATGTTATTTTAATCTGAATGATCCTTTGAAATTAGACATATTTCTAATTAACTGTAATACTTAAACCATGTAATAAGAATTAAGTTTAACAAACTGGGCCCAGGGCCACTTTCAGGCCTTATAGTGGCTGCGCTACTGCTGACAGGCCTACAACATAAAATCAATATTAATTGATTATTCTTGGTTATTAAATAAAACTTCAACGCAATTCAAAGTGAGGACTTTTTTCTTTAGAAAATTAGGATTAAATATCAAATATTAATAATTTTTGGTATAACATGAAGACTATATAATATTTCAATTGAATTACCAAATATAAATATAGTTTTTTAGATTAGGTCACAAATATGTTGGCCTCTTTGATTTAAGTCTTTTCCATTTGACATTTTTATTATTTAGCCCACATATGATGGGTGTTAGTTAAAATTTATAATGTTTTGACAAAATTGCCCTTGAAGCTTTTATATTATCTTGAAAATTTGCTAATATTGTCTCAACTTCATATTTAGTTGTAACTACACGACACTCACAACTTCAAATTTAGTTGTGACTGAACGACAGTCATATCTAAGTTGTGAAACAGTCATAGACTCATAGTTAAATTGTGACTTAATTGAATTTTTTTAAAAAAAATTATACTACAATATAGTATAAATAGAGGTCAAAACAATACTTTTACTCAAAATAATATATAGTATAGTGGTGTGAGTTGTCTTTTTTAATTTACCAAGACAGTCACAGTTAAGTTGTGACTGGATTGATTTTTTTTTTAATATAATATAGTATAAATTAATGTAATATTTGTGATGTAATATTATTTTTTTTTATTGTAGTGGCATATGATGTAATATTTGTAAATTCTAATACCTTTTACTTTATTATTTTGTTTGACTTTTCAACTAGTACTTAATCTAAAATGCTATTTAATTTTGATATCTAAACTAAAAAGTTATTGAAATTTAATAGTTAAAATCAATGTACCTTTTTTTTTCTTTTGATTGATGATTCATGGGATGGTAAGCTTCTCAAGTTCAAGCTAATCACACGTGCGGCTAGCCTTTACAAGTTATAGGGTCAAGGAAGAAGAAAAATATATTGGATGAATTATCATGATAAATTCAATGATTCTTAATAATAATATAATAGTAATGACCATGAATTGCCTGTCCTATATATATATATATATATATATATATATAAAGATAAGCATTTCTCCCTATCCTCATCTTTTGGTGTATTGCGAGCACTTCACTGAGTTATCCCATGTGTAGATGGTTATCTCATGTGTGGCTTGTTGTTATCACTTAAGTTGTATAGTTTGTTTATGATACCTGATTGTACTATTATAAATAGAGTAATTAATGACAGTTCAGTAAAAGCATTAAGTTTTGGTGCTCTCAAATATATGGTTCCGCATGCTTTCCTTTAATAGATACCTAGGCTGCTAGTTTTGTATAGTAGTATCATATATGCATGGGACCAATACAAGAAATATGGCAAGGACCGCCTAAAGTGACAATTGATATATTTTTAAGTCACCAATTAATATATTGGATTAATTATCATGATCTATTCAATGATTCTTAATAATAAGATAATAATAAAGATCATCAACTCTATGTCCTATATATAACATAATAGTAAAGACCATCAACTGTCTGTCCTGTATATATTCCTAGGCTATCTAGTTGTAGTAGTAGCAGGCCATAGCAGCGAGCACTAGCAGCTAGCACTTATGGCACAATGTTTTGAGAAATACCTGACTGAGACAGATGCATCGACCAGATTGTCTGTTCCAATCGAATGGCTTGGGATTCTGCCTCCATTTGAAGGAGGTCATGAGGTCCAGTTTGAGACTACAGACGGACTTGGGTTTTACTGGGAATTCTGCTGTTCCATTCGGAAGAAAGGGCTCTACCGGAAGCCCGTTCTTCAAGGAGAGGGTTGGCTGAGATTTGTCAATCACAAAGGGCTCAAAGTTGGTGATAAGGTCATTTTTCATTCAGAGGCAAACCATTTCAGAGGAACCCAATTCAGAATTAGAGCACAAAAGTTGAATGCCGAGGGTCACTGGGTTGATGTTTAGATCGATCGATATATATATATATATGTATGTATTAATTGTAGTGTCACTACTACTTTGCCTTGCGAACATGTTTGAATTATGTGTTAATTAGCACCACGTTAGTGCTCCCTTGTTGTTTTTCATGTTCATTTATGAAGTATTCTTTTAATATGGCTGGATTTGTTAATTAATTCCATCACTCAAAAACTTTATATTCATAATTAATTCCATCTCTAGATCTGATTGGTAAAGGGGACTAAGCAAAGAATGGCCTTCATCCATCCAAATTCCAAATTCCAAATGTTCAACTTGTTGTTTGTCTCTTGTCTTTACAGTTTACAGTTTACTTTCTTTCTTTCTTTAAAAATTAATTACTTGTCTAATGATCAAGCGGATGCATATGTTGGTAGAAATTAATAAAGTAAATCATGTTGATATATATATATATACAGGCTCCTTCTATTGAGGTATACCTCAACTTAATTATGTTGAGGTATACCCTATTGGGGCCCACACGAGTCGTTTTGTGTCGATCCGAACCGTTCGCAAGGATCATCTTCATTGATAGATCATCCTTGCAAAAAATTAGCCAAATCGGAAATCATTTGCCTATCTAACTTTGATCAAACAAATGAACGGTTTTATCGAAAATATTTTGTTCGTCCATTTATTTGATCAAAGTTAGATAGGCAAATGATTTCCGAATTGGCTAATTTTTTGCAAGGATGATCTATCAATGGAGATGTAAAAATTGAACGGTTCGGATCGACACAAAACGACTCATGTGGGCCCCAATAGGGTATACCTCAACATAAATAAGTTGAGGTATACCAAGCCGCCGCTAGTACGTGTTAGATAGGCCGGTGCAAAGTTTCTCAAGATTTTCGAGGTCCCATGACAGAGCACTCCCATGTTGTAGGCGCTTAATATAATAATACCTTTCTTCTTTTCTTTGATTCTGTCTTTGCTATAAGAAAGTATAGTGTACCATAACCTAATTTTGAAGATGAAAACCACTGGCCTAGCAAGCTCTAATATCAAATTATTAAGCGTTCGGCCACACACGTACAGATGTCTCAAATAATATATACCATATACCTTAAAATAATCAATTCGATCTAAAGATTAACCATTAAAGTTGAAACGAATTAATTTTATATAAAAAGAGTATTGAGGTTTCGTTGTCGACACCACACCTAACTTAATAAAAAATATATCATATAAAAATATATAAATAAAAAGTTACAGTCTCTTAAGTCAGCACTTCTATAACAATTAATTGATAAACTATGTTATTATAATAATAGTATAGATATGACAAATAGTTATAAAAAGTCAAATACTCAATCGCTCATATAATTTAATATGTACTATATATATATATATATATGACAAGAGAACAAAAAGTTAATTACATTTGTATATTTGTTAATTATCAAATTTCATGTTAGTAATATATATAGGTGTGATGGCAAAAATGGAATGTGAATACATTAATTTTTTAGGCTTTTTTACATTTTACTTACCTGAATTTTGGACTCAATCTCACTTCACCGCCTAAAAAAAAAAAATTATGTCAATTTACCACCTGAATTAAAAATTTGTTACAATGTACCACATTTGGCTAATTTTGTCTAAACTTTTGTTAAAAATAAGAGTGTTTTGGTCTTTTTCAAGTTCCTATTGTTAGAAAAAATGATTTGTTACACTTTACTTGCTTTGACACAATAAAAATATGACTTGAAAAGACCAAAACATCCTTATTTTTAACAAAAAATTAGATAAAATGAGCCAGAGTTAGTACATTGCAACAAATTTTTAATTTAGGTAGTAAATTGACAATTTATTTTTTAGGTGGTGAAGTGAAATTGAGCTCAAAGTTCAGATAAATAAAGTATAATAAAACTTATTTTTTAAATTAAATGTGAAATTTTTACGTATATACCTATATACATCTAAAGAAAAGTGATCGAATAGGTTACGTACACTCAATTTTTGTGTACAAATAAGTTAAGAGAGGGTTTGAGGTTTTGTGAGTTTGGGGCATTTAGATAAGCCATTGTTACAAAGTTTGCATAGCGCATTTATTCCTCTCCAGCATCTCTTATATATTACCCAAATAGTTTGACAATGCTATTAATAGAGCTGGGCCAGTGCTCTTCACCTGCAAAATTAGACTTTGGTACAATTTACTTTGTAGCTAGTGGCCGGTATAGTAGTACAACATGGGAATACTCGATCTGTCATGGGCTTCGTGCATGGCTTTTGTCCCATGGCCATGCACGTACATATGGGACCTACAAAATCTTGAGCAACTTTATTTGTTTGCTAAATATTTTGAGCAACTTTTATTATACGGTTTGGACCTCTTAATAGCTAAGCAGAAAGGACGTTAATTACTTTAATGGCCGGTTGGTCCACCAAGTATAACTAGTCTCCATTCTCCACGACCTTAAAATCCATACCCTATTTATTCCTTACGTAGTAGAAAATTCGATAGTGCTATATATATCTTCCTTATTTACTTTATTAATTGTTGACAACATATGCACATATCCTGCTGGATTAGACAAAATTAATAATAAAAGAAAGGGAGATACAAAGAAAGAAAGTAAAATAAGACAAACGCCAGGGTTAACATTTTCAACACTTGGATTGGAACAGCTGATGCATATATATGCATATTCTATTCTATTCTCCCAGATAAATAAATTGGTATCGGAACTGATGACAATCTTGTGGATATATCTGCCTCGATCAGTAAGGTATTTCTCAAAACACTGTGCCATTGTTGATTGAGTAGCTGCTTCTACTACTACTACAACTATACAGAGGACAGACAGTTCCATGGTATTTATATAAGAATTAATCCATGAATGGTGATAATCCAATTCGATCTCTTCTTCTGCGGTAGCTATTGGCCTTAATTTAAAATAAAAACCAACTTTTTGACTTCTTAACTTTCTAATCCTTGGACCTTGTCTTGTCTTCAGATATAGTATAATTCTAAGTTGATCATGAGAAGCAACCAAATTACGAGTCTCACTTTGGGTTGAAGTTAATTATAATTAAAACTGTGTTGTAAAAGTATGTAGAAATTAGGGTTTGTGGAAAAAGGAGGCAGAGAGAATATGATCAGTCAATTTCATTCATCTTATAAATATCCTTATATAGAGGTAGGGTTTACAAGGTTTTGAATATTTACTAGAATGCTCCTACAACTAATTACAGGAATAGCCACACATAATAATATATTTACAACACTCCCCCTTGGATATTCCATGTCATTAGTGTTGTCTCTGCTATGCACTTCTAAGTTGCCTCGTTAAAACCTTGTCAAGTAATAAAAACCCTGTGGGAACAAAAACAACCTTGGTCGAAGGAAAAAGAGTGCAACGCACGTGAGTGTGAAGTAGTCGCATCAGAACCTCGAAAGTAGGTGAAGTCATATTTTCTGGATCATAAGCAGATAGTATGGCTGTGGGAGCGGGGTGCATTAGAATTGCTACACCAAAACCTTGCCCGGTAAACCCAACGGGAAAAACCCGTGGTCGAAGGGAAAAGATGAGCAAATGCATATATATCAGATCAACACATCTTCAGGATGTAGTATGAGTAGGGTGACCATGCCAAGATGTGCCTCATTAAAACCTTGCCAGGTAACAAAACCCAGTGGGAGAAAATAACCCTGGACGAAGAACAAAAGACTACACGATGGTCAAGTGAATATGTTTCAGGATACTCCCCCTGATGTCGACTCCCCCTGAAGACTACATACTAGGTAAATCAGCCAATCTACGCAAACCAATACCTCGAACATGCATCAAGAACGTGGACTTTGGCAGTGACTTGGTGAAGAGGTTTGCATGGTTGTCTTGAGATCGGATCTGCTTGACTTCAATCATCTGATGCTCTTGTTGCTGTTGATTGAAGAAGAACTTCAGTGCAATATGCTTGGTGTTGTCTCCTTTGATGAAACTCGTCTTCATTTGCTGGATGCAAGTGACATTATCCTCATAGATAATTATTGGTTCATCAGTGGTGGAATTCAGCCCACACATACTTCGAACATGTTTGGAAACTGCTCTTAGCCATATACATTCACGAACTGTTTCGTGAAGGGCTAGAATCTCAGCATGATTCAAAGAGGTAGCAACAAGGGTCTGTTTCGTAGACCTCTAAGATATTGTTGTATTCCTAATGGTAAAGACATAACCAATTTGGGAACGCGCCTTATGCGGGTCTGATAGATACCCTGCGTCAGCATATCCAACAAGGCGGGCATTATTCCGAGGATCGAGGGGGTTCGATCCATTCCTTGATGTGTAAGGATAGAATAAGCTCATATTCGTCGTGCCTCTAAGGTAGCGGAAAATGTCTTTTATACCATTTCAGTGGCAGCGTGTTGGTGCAGAGCTATATCTAGCTAACAAGTTCACAGCGAATGAGATGTCCGGTCTAGTACATTGAGCCAAGTACAATAATGCGCCTATTGCACTTAGATATAGGACTTCTGGTGCCAATATCTCTTCGTTATCATCTGCGGGACGAAACGGATCCTTCTTAGGATCTAGACTACGGACGATCATAGGCGTGCTAGAAGGCTTCGCTTTATCCTCATTAAAGTGCCTTAACATCTTCTGAATGTAATTCGATTGATGGACTAGAATTTCATCTGCATGGTGCTCGAGCTCCAGGCCGAGACATAAATTCATTCTCCCAAGATCTTTCATCTCAAATTCCAACTTCAGGTGTTTAGTTGTTTCCTTGATCTTTTCAGGAGTACCAATTAGATTCATGTCATCGACATAAACAACTACAATAGCAAACCCGAAACTTGTTCTTAATAAACACGCAAGGGCATAGAACATTATTCACATATCTCATCCCGATCAAATACTCACTTAGACGGTTATACCACCTCCGTCCGGATTGTTTCAATCCATAAAGTGAATGCCTCAAACTAAGGGAAAGCGTGTTCCGTGGTCTGGAACTATTTGCATCGGGTGTCTTAAGTCCTTCGGGAACTTTCATATATATCTCTGTATCAAGATCCCCATAGAGATAAGCAGTGACCACATCCATAAGCTGCATACTCAGTTTTTCAGAAATTACCAAACTGATAAGGCAGCGGAACGTTATGACGTCCATTACGGGGGAATACTCTTCCTCGTAATCAATCCCAGGGCGTTGAAAAAATCCTTGCGCCACTAGACGAGCCTTGTATCTTACAATCTCGTTTTTCTCATTATACTTCCTTACAAATACCCATTTAAATTCTACAGGTTTAACATGGGGAAGGTGTAGGAACGACAGGCCCAAACACCTTTTTCTTTGTCAAGGAATCTAATTCAACCTGGATTGCTTCTTTCCATTTTGGCCAGTCGTCTCGACGTTGACATTTCATCAATGGAATGAGGTTCGATGTCATCGCTAGTTATAATTTCGGTAGCTACCGTGAATACAAATATATCATCGATGATAATCTCTTTTCGATTCCAGAGCTCACTCAAGCATGCATAATTTATAGAGATCTCTATGTTCTCGGGAGTGGGTTCAAACGTTGGAGCGTCCCCCAACGTCGTCTCTTCTGGGACGGACCCATAATCCAAAACTATTTCGTGAGATGGATCGATTGAGATCGCGATGTCAAGAGGACTTGTTTGTACCAAATTTATCCTCTTCCGGGGATAAGAATCCATCGAACCTAGTGGTCAACCTCACTTCTGGGCAGGGACATATGACTGGTTAGCCGCTATGGCTGTACCTCGTCCATCTGGGACGACACGTCCTCCTGGGACGACACGTCCTTCGGGGACGGATATCCTTGCAGGCACGTTTGCAGCAGGTATATGTGATCTCGTCACTTTAGCTAGATCAGAGAATGCATCTGGCATATTATGAGTTATACTCTGTAGATCTAGAATTCTCCGCACTTCGTTATCACATTGTGCGGTTCGGGGATCGAGATGAGACATAGTGGGGACATTCCACGTCAATTCACGTCGTTCTTCAGGAACGGTGACGTTCTTATCTCCCCATAACAGCGGGAAGACTGTCTCATCAAAGTGACAATCTGCAAATCTGGCGGTAAAGAGATCGCCTGTCAAGGGCTCTCAAAAGCGTATAATTGATGGGGATTCATAATCGACATATATGCCCATCGTTCGTTGAGGACCCATTTTGGTACGTTGTAGCGGCGCAACTGGCACGTAAACTGCATACCCAAATACGCGTAAGTACGAAACGTCAGGTTCGTATCCAGTCACCAGCTGTAACGCGGAGTAAGGTTGGGTAGCAGTGGGCCTCAACCGGACCAACATGGCTACATGCAAGATTGCATAGTCCCACGCAAAAATTGGAAGCTTGGTGCGCATAACCAAGGTTCGTGCGATCATTTGTAATCTATTAATGAATGCTTCTGCGAGACCATTCTGGGTGTGAACATGGGGAACTCTATGTTCAACATTAATCCCAAGGGACATGCAATAATCATCGAAAGTTTTCGATGTAAACTCTCTGGCATTATCAAGTCTTCTGGACTTTATAGGATAATCCGTGTGGTGAGCCTTCTGGGCTACAAGTTTAGCAAAAGCAGCGTTTCTTGTGGACAATAATGTAACATGTGATCACTTTGTCGATGCATTAACTAAAACCATGAAATATTTAAATGGTCTGCATGGTGGTTAGATAGGTCCACAAATATCCCATTATATCCTTTGCAGGAAAAGGATGGAGTCTTTATTAGTCTTTGCATATGATGGTCTAGTATTCAACTTTCTGAGCGAACAAGTTTGGCATAGTGTGTTACTAAACACAAGATCCTTATTAGTAAGGGGATGCCCGTGTGATGAATTGAAGATACAGTGCATCATACTTTGACCTAGGTATCCCAACCGGTCATACCATAGCAAGAAACTGCTCAAATTGGTTAACTTCTGGTTAACTATGTGATTGGCCTCAATTGATCTAACGGTGATCATGTAAAGACCGCTCGAGAGGCATTTCAATTTCTCCAATGTACGCTTTTGGCCATACAAATTGGAGGTTATGCAAAGATATTCTACTCCATTTTCCTCAGTGATTTCAACGTGATAACCGTTGGCTCGAATATCCTTAAAACTCAACAACGTTCTTCTGGAACTTGGAGAATAAAGGCCTCATTAATGGTAATTTAGTACCATTGGACAACATAAAAATGGGTTTTGCCATGGCCCTCTATCAGGTTGGATTAGCCTGATATGATTGTCACAGAGGTATGAGTAAGCAATAAGTTTGAAAAATACTTCCGATCTTGGAGTATGGTGTGCATAGTAGCACTGTCTGCTAGACAACAAACTTCCCCACTAAACATGCTTATTCATAAATTTAATTCAGTGAATCACATGTATGAAAATAACTTGATTGAATTAAATAATATTCGAGCATAACCAAATTTTCAAAATAAATAATCCAAGTCATAAATCACCAAAATAATCTGAATAAGAAACATTATTCAGAAAATAAGTACGGCACAAGTGCTGATCATATCCATGTCATCGAGTTTCTAGTCCTCGAAGTGTCCAGATTCAGCCTGGAAATCAGTGACCTCTAGGGTGGTATCCATAGGAAATGATCTCTTAACGAGATTGGTCTCTCGAGTTCCGCGACTGGCGTAATACTCATCTACAGCTTGCGCTGTGCACGGCAGGTGCGGACCAGTGATCAGTTCCTCCACATCGGTAACAGAGATCATTCTAATTCTGGTTCTGGTGGCGACGGGCCGGACCAGTGTTCCTTTCATTTCGAGTTCTTGAGGCCGAGAGACCATGGTTCCTACCACATGGGCCATGGCCACGATGGCCTCGGTCATACGGGCCATTCCTCTGAGAACCTTTCCTTCCATATCTCGGACGATCGGACTTTTCGTCCTTTCCATGACCTCGGTATCTTCTTTTGCGGTTTGCATCGCAATGAGCAACAACATTTGCTTCAGGCAAGGTGCTAGTTTAGTACCGACAGGTCGGACTTGATCATTTCTCAATAATAAGTTGTTGTTCTTTTCAGCGAACAATAAAGTAGTGATCAATGCCGAGAACTTAGTAAAATTCATCTCCCTATATTGTTACTGCAGGACCAAACAGGAGATAGGAAAAGTGGAAAAAGGCTTCTCCAATAGGTCATCTTCGGTGAGCTCTTCTCCACCAAATTTGAGGAGTGACCAGATCCGGCAGATTTCCGAATTATACTCATTCACAGATTTGAAATCCTGAAAATGGATGTTCTGTCGGTTATGTCTTGCTTCAGGCAAGAAAATGGTCTTATGATGGTTAAACCGCTCTTCCAGAGCAACCCAAAGAGCTCGTAGATCCTCTTCAGCGAGGTACTCAACTTGGAGTGCTTCCTTCATATATTTCCTAATGAAGATCATGGCACTTGCCTTAAGGGACTCTGCGACAACATTGTCTGCATTGATTGTTAACCTTATCTTCTTGGCAATCAAATGAAGCTTAACATCTTGAGTCCACTTTAGATAGTTTCTTCCGGAAACTTCCAAAGCGACAAAATCAAGCTTGTTGAGATTTGACATTCTGTGGTTGAAAGGAACAAATAATCATAATTAGTGCTTTGGGCAATAACATCCATAAGCAATAAATAAGAACTTTAAGTTCTATAACATGGTATAGATATGTAAAATCTACTGGTTTTATCATGTATGGTGAATTTATGAAGGAAACTTCAGGTTCCTTATACGGCATTATTGAAGCTACAGGTTCAATATTTATGTATGAACTACTAGTTCATTAATTACCTGCAATTTCTACACATATACTCTAGTGCAAAAATTTAAACAAGTAAAATATTCATATACCCAAGTACAACAGAAAAATATCACAAAATTGTTTGAATAAAAGTTTCTGGCATTTAGAGTATATATATTAAATGGTTTGTATACTAACAATAAACCATCAGCAGCACAGTGGTTAAGGTGCAAGGTGGTGCACAAGAAGTCCTGGGTTCAAATCCCAGGCATGGCAAGAATTAAAATTACCTTTTTACAAAGTTTCAGGAGGCTCGCCATGTGTCAGCGTGGGAGTGGCAACGATGTGGCGCTGACGTGTCAATGATATAGCGCTTGCGTGGCGCTGACGTGGCAGCAGCTTGGCTGCCTGCGTGGCAACTGACGTGGCGCCTGATGTGGCGTCCGCGTGGCTGCTGACGTGGCAGCGGCGTGGCAGGCCTGCTGGGCTGCCAGCGTGGGCTGGGCCGCTGCGAGGCTGGGCTTGGGCTGCTGGCCAGTTGGGCCTTGGGCTTGTTGGGTTGCTGGCTGGCTGCTGGCAGCGTGCGAAGGGCTGCTGCAGGCAGCGAGGATGCGCAAGGCAGCAAGGGCGCGAGGCGCTGCTGGGCTGCACCTCTGCAAGGCAGATGGGTTGCTGACTGCTGGGAGGCACTGCAGCAACGTGTTGCGCGCGGGAGGAGGCGCTGCTGCTGGAAGCGAGGCAGCAAGGTTGCGCGAGGGCTGCTTCTGGCAGCGAGGCAGCAAGGCTGCGCGAGGGCTGCTGCTGGCAGCGCAAGGCAGCGAGGCGTGGCTGCTGCTGGCAGCGCAAGGCAGCGAGGAATGGCTGCTCCTAGCAGCGGTGCGAGCTGTGTTGCTGCGCGGGGTGGTTTTCCGATCACCCGAAAATTCTTCCTCTTTTTATTTTAATCATTCAACTCAAATACATGTATAAAATATATAATCCCAAATAAATCAATCACATAAATTTAGGGTTCATGCCTTATTGAGATTTTTTTAATCAATCAAAGGTTTTAAAACATGAACATAAAATTGTTTTATAAAACCTACTTGATTGAAGAACAAATTGAATAATGATCCTCTTTCGTTTGGCGATTCACAATCCAAAGAGCTTTTTGTGCTGATAACGTGTTGTAAAAGTATATAGAAATTAGGGTTTGTGGAAAAAGGAGGCAGCGAGAATATGATCAGTCAATTTCATTCATCTTATAAATATCCTTATATAGAGGTAGGGTTTACTAGGTTTTGAATATTTACTAGAATGCCCCTACAACTAATTACAGGAATAGCCATACATAATAATATATTTACAACAAACTGTCCTTTATTACCCAATTAAAAACAAATTAGAAAATTGTAGATGATGGCTTAGAATTGAAGTGGCCGCGCCGGATTGAGTCCTTGTCATGCCAACAAGGCTATGTATTATAAAAATTTGAGAAGTGGATTGAAGCAAACATCAGGGTGTGAATTTGGTGGGTTTGACAATTCAGAACTAGTGGTAAGAGATCTCTTTCTATATTTGGCAAGCACTAATGTTACTTAATTTATTTAATATATATATTTTTTAAATTTAGGGAGCAGATTCCAACTTCTAGATCACTTCTAACAAGGTATAGAACGAGTTAACCAGTATCGACCACTAGCTATTAAAGGCTCAAAAAGATTATTAAAGTATTTGTCAAAATTAATATTCCTATCCCTTTATTTTATATACTTTAATTGTCTGATTGAAGATAACTGATTTGGCAAACAAGAAAAAATATAAATAAAAAATCCCATAACTTAATATGAAAAGTCAGTAGTAGATATACGTATATCTACTGATTTGATACAAGTGAATGATGATACATCAAAAGACGTCCAAAATACATCCCGAAATTGAGTCATAATGGGGAGTAGCTTAGATAAATGAGGATAAATTAATTTGCCACTGCCCCTAGCTAGAAATATCTCCATTAATGTTAATAGGCTTTCCTGCTCCAACTTACTGAGATTTTCTTCCAAACCAAACACATCTAGCCCAAGGGCAAAACAAAGGATATGTTCGATTGCTCGACAATTTTGGACTGCTATCCAAAGAAAACCGGATTTTTGGTAGGGTCGAAAGCATGACATGAAGAAAGAACAATACTTGGGTCACTCCTTGGGGGTACCTCAAGGTCACCCCACCCCCCCAAATTCAGATTTCGGCAATGTCGGCGCATAATCAGAACCGTTCACTTTTTAGATCATCTATTATAGATCTTCTCTATAAAAAATTAACTCAATCGGAAATAGTTTGGTTATATAACTGTTGTCGATTAAATAAAAAAAATCAACGGTTTGATAAAAAAATCACTCTTTAATTGAAAACCATCTATTTTTTCTATTTAATTGACAATAGTTATACAACCAAAATATTTCCGATTGAGTTAATTTTTTGTAGAGAAGATCTATAATAGATGATTTAAAAAGTGAACGGTTCCGATTATGCGCCGACATTGCCGAAATCTGAATTTGGGGGGGTGGGATGACCTTGAGGTACCCCCAAAGGGTGACCCAAGTATTGTTCATGAAGAAATAGGAGGGTGGAGTTCTGAACTGTTCATACCATGGTGCTAATGGTAACTGGATTTCATGTTGTAAGCGCTAGGGTTGGGTTCGGATCGGTAACCGAACCGAACCCCTCCGGTAAGCCTCCATGGCAACCGAAACTGAGACCGGCAAGCCGGTAAACTGATGTCCGGTCAACCGAAGAATCCGGTCGGCTCGGCTCGGACATTGGCCTAGACCGAACACATGTTGGGCCATGTTTTGGGCAATGTTTTGGGCCACATTTTGGGCCATGTTTTGGGCCTTGACTCCATTCACTCAAGGCCATTTTTGAGGTAGTTTTGTAATTCAAAAACCTGTAAAGCTTTTGCTGTAATCGTACATTCAATAAAGCTGTAATCTACATTTATTAATACATATATTTAAATGTTTAAAGAGAAATGATAATAATATCCTATAATAATATCCTATAAATGTTCAAATATGACAACTTCCATGTTTTTTTGCTAACTACTACAATCTACATAAACCAAATTTACAAGTACCAACTGTCCAACTTATATAATTACAAACCCATTAAAAAATAAACAAGCAAAGTAGCAAACAACTGCAGACCAGCTTCAGCTCCACCTCCAAAACCAAATTAACAATTCAATTACAAACCAAAAAACTATAAAGTAGGCTGACCAGCTCCAAAAAACTACAGATCAGCACCAAAAAATGGCAGACCAGCTCCAAAAAACCATATAGCAGCTCCAAAAAATGGCAAACCAGCTCCAAAAAATCATATACCAGCTCCAAAAAACCAGCTCCAACAGAAATAGTAAACCTTTGCAGCATCCTTCAAACTCCAAACATATTAACAACCTTTGTAGCATCTGAATCAAAGTATAATTAACCAATTAATAAACAAATAACTTACTTGAACAGTTAAGCAAAATAACTAAGTTAGCAAGATAACTTACTTGGACAGAAATTAAGCATGTGTTGGTGTACTTGGAGGAAATGCACTTGAAGTTGAAGACCTTTGTGAGGCATCCACCACTTTAAAATATTAAAGAGAACAATTACTTACAACTAGGCAGCACACAAAGACAAGAAAAAAAAAATGCAGCAAGCAATCAAGCACTTACCTCTTTCAATTTCTTCAAGTTCCTTGTAGAATTCAACTTCATCATCAGTTGGCTCCTTATAGAAATTGAATTCTTCTGCCCTAAGCCAATCACTAGTACACACTAATGCTTCTACAGTTTTTGGGGTCAAAGAAGCTCTAAAAGGATCCACAATCCTCCTTCCCAAGCTAAATGCATTCTCACTAGCCACTGTTGAGTTTGGGATGGAGAAGAGATCCTTGGCAACCTTTGAGAGGATTGGGTACCAAGATTGGTTAATCTTCCACCACTCTAAGAAATCAAAACCCACCCCTTCTAGTTTCTCAAATGGATCATTTAGATACTTATCCACTTCATTGGATATCTCAGTAGCCTCTTCCTCCAATCTTTGTCTTTTAATCCTTAATTCCAGCCTAGTAAGTCCAGCTTCTTGAATGACCACACCTGATGGGACGATGCTTTGATTTTCTACTCCTCCTTTGTATGCACTATACAAATTGAACAAGCATTTTCTGATCTCACCAATAATGTGTGAGACCTTTTCAGTATCTGCCCCTAGTTCTTCAAATGCAGCTTTAATCATTTGGAGCTTGAATCTAGGGTTTAACACATGTGAGACATAGACAAGTTTGTTCACTTTCTCAAAACTGCCATAATACTTGTTAAACTTAAGCATCATTGAGGCAGCCACCATTTGCAACACCATATTACTATAATCTTGTTGTTTTTCAGTAATCTCACATTGCAACTCACTAATTTGAACAAAAATCAGTGGTGATGTACAAGTTTTGGTGGAACTAAGAACTAAGGTAGCATCATAAAATTTTTTAAGGAAATGCACAAAGGCTTTTGCTTTCATCCAATCCTCATCACTTGGAGGACCAACCCTTGTTTTTCCATCCCTTTCTTTCTCATCAAAATATCTCTTAAATGGCCTATATTCCTCAGCCATCCTATTAAACACCATTTTGTATTTGGCAGCAGCCTCTAACATCTTGTAAGTGGAATTCCACCTCGTTGCCACATCCATTGGCACATTGGACATTGCCCCCATCATGAAAATGACAGCAAAGTCCCTAAACTTATCCAATCTTTGAGGACTTGAGTGAATATACTTCACACAATTCTTAATTGCCTCAATGGACCCAAACAATTCATTCAACCCATCCTTGACAATCAAATTCAGAATGTGACAAGCACACCTCATGTGCAAGTATATACCATCAAATAACAATGTATTTGCCTCCTTCAACCTCTTACTCATGTATTCAACAAGCCCATCATTTGCTAGCATTGTCAACCGTAATGCTAAAGACTTTTTCTATCCCCCAAGTTCTCAAACAGCCCTCAAGAACCCTCCCTAACTCCTCACCCTTGTAACTTGTTATTTTTGTGAAGTTGATTATCCTTTTATGCAACTTCCACTCACTGTCCATAAAATGGGCAGTCACAACCATGTAATTTATGTTCTAGACAGATGTCCAAGTTTCAGTTGTGATACTAACCCTTTGATTCCCAATGACACTCATAATTTTTGCCTTCTCTATCTGGTACAGATCTACAACACCAGCATCCACCTTCTTTCTATCTGGTATCCTAAACCTAGGACACAAGTCACAGACCATCTCTTTAAAACCTTACCCTTCCACTATCCTAAAAGGATGTTCATCTCTAATCACCCAACTCACAACCTTTTCTTCATGTCTTTTTTGATTAAAGGAATGGGGAAGCAATGGAGCCCCCATTGTGTCTTGTGTAATGGTGGGTTGGCCTTTAGAAATGGTGCCTATGTAAGCTGGACATTTTTGAGAATGCCTTTTTAAGTGATTTAGAATCCTAGTAGTCCCATTGTGAGTAGTATGGGCTGGAAATTCTTGTTTGCAAGTATTGCATCTAGCAAAAGGCCACATAATCTTACGCTGCTCATGCATTTTTTCAAACTTGGTGCAATGTGTCCACACTATAGACTTGGTCTTCTTAGATTTGGTTTCAGTCTCTACTTGGTCATCATTCTCATCATAGGTTTAGGTTGAAGGTGAAGGTGTAGATACTGGTTGGTTTGGTCTGTTTTGAGGTGACATTATTGTAGGGCAATTAAGGTTAGTAGAGGCATTCATAGTGCTTGATTGGCTAGACTCCATGTGCCCTAAATTCCTAATTGAAAAAGTGTAATAAACTCAATTAAATTCGGACCCATAATCCAGAACTATTTCGTGAGATGGCACTACAACAAAAAACCCTTTCCATGACGTTTGAAAAACGCCATGGAAGGCTTTTCATGGCGGTTTCCAAACGCCACGAACCACGTCGTAGATACCGGTGTCATGGAAAGGGTGGCCCTACTACGGCACCGGAAAAACGCTATCTAAAATAGTTTCCATGACGTTGAAAAATTGTCATCCTTCCACACCTTTTATGGCGTTTGATTTGTGTCATGTAAATTCTTTCCATGGCGTTAATTACTTGTCATTGAAAATGGTTAACTTTTGATGATTTTCAGTACATGTCATCTAAAAAATTTACATGGCATGGCTTCAACGCCATTGAAAGGGTACAATTATATGGCGTTTCAACAGTGTCATGCAAAACCTTTCCATGGCGTTATCTCAATGTCATTGAAAATGGCTAACTTTAGATGACTTTCAGTACATGTCATCTAAAGAATTTACATGGCATGGCTTCAACGCCATTGAAAGGGTACAATTTATATGGCGTTTGAGCAATGTCATGCAAAACCTTTCCATGGCGTTATCTCAATGTCATTGAAAATGGCTAACTTTAGATGACTTTCAGTAGCTGTCATCTAATTGTATTTACATAGCATGATTCAAACGTCATTGAAAGGGTTGGGCCTACAACGACATCTGAAATATGCCATGTTAAAGCGTTTCAATGACGTTTGTTAAATGTCATGAAAGCCTTTCTATGGCATTGTTTACATTGCCATTGAAAAAGTTTAACATTAGATGACCTATATCATCTAATTCTGCCATATTTGAAATGCCATTGCTTTTGGTGACTTTAAAGGGATGCCATGAAGTGGCCAAAAAAAAAAAAGGGATGCCATGGAATATTGGGTGTATTTGAAAAAAATAATAATAATACTAATCAATTTTTATCAAATGCATGTATTATAGCAATCTAAAGCTAAACCAATAATGAAATGTCAACAAAATAAGAATTTACAGTAAAGGCAACCAATCTAAAGCTAAACCAATCTAAAGCAATCTAATACCAAATTAGAATTTACATTAAAGGCAACCAAATTGTTCAAGGTTTTCTACCATTACAACAAAATTAAGGATAATTATATAGTAATGAAATTCTAATACATATAATGAAATGTCATTTAATAATATTGACATTGTTTCTAGCTAGTACATACACCACTAGAAACTTAAAATACTGTCTCAAAATGCACATATATATAAATCCTCAAAAGCCAACCTATTAGTGGTAATTTGAGTGAGGATGATTATGTCCAAAAAGTAGCACTGCTTGTGATGGTCATTCCTAATTCCACTCTTTGCTTCTTGATCTGCAGTGACAATGATAACAACAAGTGTGAGCAAATAGGCTTTTGGATGAAAAAAAATCATGCAAACAAGTCACTGGCCATATGTATGTATGAAAAGCTAAATATATCCCCAGTTGATATAAACTCTGATCAAACTCAAGGCAAAGCTTTAATTAATCAAAGCTAGCAAATTATACAAGGATGTTGCAGAGGACAGAAATGATGAGGTTGAAATCTGCCAGCAAAATAGATAAATTTGGGACTTCCCAAGCCTACTTTCTTTTCTCAATTCTCAATCACATATAAATTTGGGACTTTGCTTCTTTGTACATATCTGCCTTGTGATGAGAAACACATCCACCTTGTCCAAACATACATTGCATGGAATATGAATAAATCAAGGAATTGAATTATTCCCCAATACCAAAATTCCCAGTTCAAAGCTAGAGTTAGGAAAAGTAAAGGAACAAAATTTATATGCTGGGTGCAAAAGAATGTATAAAATAGAATCATAACTAATAGCTGAAATATGTACATGCAATCACGATGCACATGTGGATAACCGACAATTTGAAATAAAAACATAATAATTTTTTAATGAAAAATACTGTATTTTTTTTCCTTTTTATGAAACAATATTGGGAAGGGAGAAGATAAACAACATAGAATAGCTAGTTTCTTCTTATTTTAATTTTTCGTGCTGAAGGACTAACTACTTGTTTAGCTCTTATTTTTTTGAATAAACTTTTTACCTCTTATTAAAGAACAAGAGTACTTTCACAGCAGAATCGAGAAGGTAGTTGAGCAATTATTGAATTATAGTATAGGTGCATGAACCTATATATCCACTTATTTTTTGGTACATTAACCTTTATATCGACTTTGCAATCAAGAAGAAAGGTGCACTATCAAATATCAATCAATTAGACACCCTGAATTCGTGGGATAGAATATTAATTATATGTGTTGGATGACATATTAGAACTTCCCCTAGGCTTTGTCCATATGAGAGAAGCATGAAATATGAATGAGAGAATATGATGTAAACTAATTATCCATGAGAGAACATGATGATGACTCTTAAGTTTACTGAGCAATTTGATTTATATACTAATTATAAACTAGGGCAAGATCACTTCAGTGCAGAAATTATAGTTTCAGACCTTAACTACATCCAGTGCAGAACATATTCAAAAGCAATCCATCTCACATCTATTTACCACAACTATGATCTAATAAAATAAGTTTCATACCTTCCTGATTGTTTTCATGTTTCACCTTTGACAGCAATGTAACCTCCCTTCGAAATTTTTCCTTGCGTTAAGACTAAACAGCTGATGTTCTGGTTGGCAGTATAATTTTTACAGCAACAAGCTTGGATTTGTACCTAGAAACATAATAGAAAGCTTCAGCAGTCTTAAATCCATAACATAAAATTCCTCAATTACAACACTTGGATTTATGAATATTATATATACACACACTAATAAGAAATAAAATTATGATCCACACTCAGATTTGTACCAGATACATTAGAAGGCGAAGAACAACAAAACTGAAAGAATTAGAAACCAAAAACGAATTGAGATTTTATTTCTTATTATGTAGCTTTCCAAAATTACGGACATCATTATGTATGTCAATAATACTAACTTCTTAAAGGCGTTCTGCAGATAATGCTCTATCAAGTTTAGAGTGCTAGACAGTTCTCATATAATGATGTATAGCTTGAGCTGTTTGTCCAGTTTCTCCAAATATACTTTACTTGCTATCATTATAATGCCAAAAGCTCCATAAATGGTTACATTATCAGTACCTTAGGAAGTTAAAAGAGAAGAATTATTACTCCAAGGCAAGATTATCCCAAAACAGCATAATATTAAATACTTGCTGGCCAATTTGCAGAAGCTAACACAGGGCATTGAATACCAATTTAGGAACAGATGTACGTGTATAGTGACTGGGAGGTGTTCATTTCCTTGTGTCAAAATTTCATGTCACCTTGATAAATAGAATAAATATATTTCTTAAAACAAAAGGTTAATTTTCGTAAGGGTATTCTTCTAATCACCGAAACTAAGGGACGGAGGAACCAAAATAGTATATCATAACAGACAAGTATAAACAGTTCAAGTCCTTTACAAAAGGAGAAAAGGTTTCCCGAGATATGATGAGAAATATATATGCATATAGTTAGACAAATGCAAGTATCAGGGAATAAGTTTCATACCTTCACGATGTTTTCATGTTTCACCTTTGACAGCAATGTAACCTCCTGAAATTTTTCCTTGCGTTCAGGATAAACAGCTGATGTTCTGGTTGGCTATATAATTTTAACAGCAACAGGCTTGGATTTGTACCTAGAAACATAATGGAAAGCTTCAGCAATCTTAAATCCATAACATAAAATTCCTCAATTGTAGCACTCATATGTAGTATTTGCTTATCAATTTTTTCTTTCTTTACTTGAATTATAATCCTTGACTGTTTCTAATTTAATGGTCTTTTACATTTGGTTGTTTCAGCTTTGTTTATCTAAAATACAATCTAATCTTGTACTCGATTTTTTCAAAAATAAACCAAGTAATTTGTAGAACTGCATTGATTTGGTGGCCATGTCTCTATGAGTATAGGATAATTGCAATCATGTATCATCAATGACAAGCATGTAAATACTTTTCTCCAAATAATATGAAAAGGCCATTCTGAGACTAGGCGTCCCTCAAACCAGTCTTCTAAATAGGTTCTGTCATTCTGAGACTCTAGCGTTCTTAATTTATTGCTATTCAAAGTAAATCTCATTTTTCTTTACGCCATACCCCTGGAGAGATCAGGAGATGTTAGATAACCTGCCCTTTTTCATATTGAAAACTAAGTAATTCAAACATTTCTAGTTTGAGGACTAGAGATATAGCAAGAAAAATGGAACTGAAGTACTGAACATTTCTGGTTATAAGTTACCATTTTTGTTATATGGTTCATGGCATCAGTAGCCATCAAATGGCTACTGATGCCATATGACTGATTACATTTATTTTTTTTTCAGGTTGGTACAGGTGTAACAAATGCATTGATTAATGCACGAAAAGCTTTCGATAAATCTTTTGCTGGTGAAGCAGAGGATGTTCCCATATTATCAACTAGTGCAGCCTATGGAGTTTATATGGTAGTTTCTAGCAATCTGAGGTACAGGGGCCTTCCAAATTTAAGTATTCTATTTATTCTTTATTCTTTAGTAAAAGGCCAACAGATTCTCTTGTAAATATTGTATTTCCTGAGAGAATAGAATGCTACAAGTCTTAATGCCTCATGTTGGCATCTAATCTTCACATATTCTACAGAAAAATAAGGTGGGGGAAGAGAAAAAATAAAATACCAAACTTACGTAAGACTAGCTGCTAAATGATGTTTTTCAGAAAAATAAGGAAGCCTTGCCTATTGGACAATCACAATTAAAACTGCACCTATATTATTGAAATAATTTATCTCTCCTATGCTAACAAATGAATGAACTCCAAAATACAGAATGTTCATGTCTCACTTTGGAGCATTCACAATTGCAATTAAAACTGAACCTATATAAATGAAAGTTGTCTATGCTAACAAATGAATATCCAGAATGTACATTATGTCCCATTTCTCTCAATAACAATTATCATCAATGCTATTGCTTTTAGATGTCTTCTCGTAGAATATATATATAGACTGTAATCCCAACCATTATAACATATTGATAAAAGACCACCTCCACTCACACATGAATTTGTACAACAACTTTGCATATATATGTAGCAAAATAGCAGAACAAATTGTCTCAGATTCTTTAGTCCAAAGAATATACAATTTGACAAACAATAGACTGCTAATCTACTTGCTCGGCATTGAAAGACAAACACAAAGCAAAGAACATTGTTGTTGTGAAATAAGTTAGAGTTGTAAGAGAAATGTATAATTGCAGACACATTAACTCAAATAATGCACAGCATAGTTTACACTCAGAGGTTCACCAATAATGAGAACTAGAGCTTCAAGATGAAATTGAACGTAAATGGGGCACTAAAATTGAGATTTGGCACCCAATACACCAACCCCCATTAAAACCCATAAATCATCAAAACCTTCAAAAAGGTTTATCACAACAAAAACCCAGATTCCCAAAACCAATACAACTCAAAGACCAGAGCAAAACAAAGCCAAAAACTCAACCAAACAAACCAACCTTGACTTAAACGACGTCGTCGTAGATGGTCCCGCACTGCTTCTGGACGCAATATCAGGAAATGCTTCGATGCCGACATTGTTTTACAATCAGAAATCAGAAAACATTTAGAAATTAGAAATCAAATGCGTTCAGGAAAAAAAAATCCCAAATTTCAGGGATTCCAACACCATTCACCATTCACAGGTTTCAAAGCTTACCGTGAAAGTTTCAGAGAAACAGTGAAGATGAAATTGTCTGAGAAACAACTTGGCTCCTCTTCATTCTCTACAGGGTTCCAACCATTTCTTCAACATATGTGACAACGAGTGGGGCAGAGATATATTCCAGAGATAGAACACAGGAATAAGAGGCAAGCTCGCAGAGAGGATGGAGATTTAGTGTGTGGAGAAAGTGGAGATTCAGACAGAAACAATAACCCAGACACCGAGAGTGGAGGTTTAGTGTGTGGCTAAGTCTGGTGGTAGGTGAGGCTCGTTTTTCCGCGAAAGTTTTCTATCCCGCCCGTTGGAGGCAAATATTTTGGGTTGAAATTTTATTTAATTCGCCAGATTTTTCATAGCGTTGAAAAAGTGTCCTAGAATTCAAGTTTATGACATTTCTATGTTGTCATGGTTTAGTCGAAGTATCCATGACGTTGGAAAAATGCCATCCCATTTTTAAATTTTTATGGCACAATATTCATGTCATTGTTTCATTATTTAATGACATTTTTATTTGATTGTCATAGTTAACGATCTATATACTGTATTCCATGGCGTTTTATTTTAAAACGCCATAATAGTGACTTTTCATGACATTGATTTTTAAAACGCCATTAATAAAATGTCATGAAAAGTCAAATTTGTTGTAGTGTGGATCGATTGAGATCGCGATGTCAAGAGGACTCGTTTGTACCAAATTTATCCTCTTCCGGGGATAAGAATCCATCGAACCTAGTGGTCAACCTCACTTCTGGGCAGGGACATATGACTGGTTAGCCGCTATGGCTGTACCTCGTCCATCTGGGACGACACGTCCTTCGGGGACGGATATCCTTGCAGGCACGTTTGCAGCAGGTATATGTGATCTCGTCACTTTAGCTAGATCAGAGAATGCATCTGGCATATTATGAGTTATACTCTGTAGATCTAGAATTCTCCGCACTTCGTTATCACATTGTGCGGTTCGGGGATCGAGATGAGACATAGTGGGGACATTCCACGTCAATTTATGAGTTATTCAGCGATTGTCCATTTCACATTAAACGATTCTTTCAAATATTTCTTAATAATTTTTGCCCCAATATTGTATTTGGAAATGACAATGAATTTTTGCAGTGGTATTCCAATATGTAGATTCTTCAGATATAGTTGGAGACCCCAACAATCGTAGGCCGAGTCTGTCTGAAAACATAGTTTGAGTTTATCACACTATTATATTAATGTTATCCATGCAATGGGGACAAAGTTTTGCATACTCAATTTGTCAAGTTAGAGGATAGGAGTAGGACACACCTGCAGAAAAATTTAGAGTCTAGTTCATTTTATGAGTCTTTTTTAGACTAAAATCGATAATGATTTAAAATTTTTAATTAAGTCATTTTATTTTTCTTCTTTGACTGCTTTATATTAGATTTTAACTCTCAAAATCTCGGAGTTAAAACCTAATATGCAGCCTCTACAAAACTTACTCTACACCCTAAAAAGAAAATTACTCTTTAAATCGAAGAAAGATTTTATTATGAATTAAAAAAATTTTCTTACACATTAAAAAGACATTATTATAAATTAAAAAAATTTTCTTATAAATTTTAAAACACTCTTAGTCTCCATCTAAAAACTATTTTTTAAAAAAACTTAAGTCTAATTATCTCTTCACATGAATTTACCATAGGCAACTTAATGAATGCAAACATTCAATCATCAAACACATAATTGATTTATAAAGATATTCGTTATAGGGCTGGAACAGTGTTTAAATTACAAAGTAACTTAAACATACATTCGTACCCAACGGAGAAAGAAAATGATACAAAACTTACCCATCTCAGTTTATAAGAACAGAGAAGAGAAATCCCAAACCTCTCTTGGCCATTAAATAAACAAAATAGAGGCAGCCAGCCTCTCAGATGCCCACTCCCCAAAATTGTCGATCACATTTGCAACTATATCTAAACAATTTGTCAGCTCTCCATTCGTACACCTGCTGATTGTGGGAAGAGTCGGGCCGCCCAATGTGTCCAAAAACTCCACTGAATTACCATTTAACACTGATCGTTGGTTTTACGATCATGATATCAAGCTCCAGCTTCATTACTTAGCTGGAGGCAGGGGCGGATCTACAGTGGGGTCAATGGGGTCAATTGACCCCATGAACCCAGAAATGCTGAGCTTAAGAGAAATTTTTGACCCCGTGAAGATTGGGTGTTACTGGCAGGCAGAGGGGCAACTGGCAAGAGAAGCTAGCGTTTGTGAAAATGGCTGAGAGAGAACCAGAGAAATGAAGAACAGATTTGAGGAAGATGAAGGTGTCTGTCACGTGAGATGCATAGGTTGTTTTAATTCTAAACTTGCCAAAACGACGTCGTTTTGGCAAGTAAATTAAACTAAGTCTTGAGGTAGTCTACCAGCCACACAGAACGACAAAAATTTGGAATTTGGAAAGTCTGAATTCTGAAAGACTGAAGCCAAAGAACTGAAGAAGTGTCGCCCACTCGCCCTTGCCCCCTGTCGCAGTGTCGCCCCTGCCCCCTGCCCCTGGCCCCTTGCTCCTTTACACTCGCGGCTCGCCGTCGGCGCCGACGCCTGCTTGGTTGCTTGGCCACTTCTCCCTCGTGACTCGACGCGCCGACGCCCCTTGCTGGCTTGCTGGCCTGCTTGCTGGCTTGTTGCCGAACGACGAAGCGAGGCCCCTGGACTACCGCTGTCGCCCCTGGCTTGCTGTCGCCCCTGGACTACCGCTGCGCTTACGCGGCTGCGCCTGCTCCCTCGCCGAGTCGCGACGCGCCGACGCCCCTGGGTTCAGTAGATTCGCCCCTGCCTGGGTTATAGTGGTTAGTTATTAGTTTTATGTTTGTTAATTAATTGGGTATTTCAGTATTTGGGTTAGTTTTGTTATTGGGATTTGGGTTAATTTGTTTAATTGTTAATTGTTAATTGGGTATTTGGATTAATTGGGTATTTGGGTATTTGGGTTAATTGGGTTAATTGGTTAATTGCTAATTGTTAATTGTTAATTGGGTATTTGGGTATTTGGGTTAATTGGGTTAATTGGGTTAATTGTTAATTGTTAATTATTAATTGAGTATTTGGATTAATTGGTTTGGGTTAATTGGTTAATTGGGTTAATTGTTAATTGTTAATTGGGTATTTGGGTTAATTGGTTAATTGTTAATTTAAATTTCAAACAGAAACAGTCATGGAGAAGTATTTTAAAAGAAAATTTGGTGAGAGTTCGTCATCTTCTCTGACACCAAATGATAGTATTGAAGTTGAAAGTTCAAAACAAAGTGAGCTAGATGCAATTTTGGCGAACCTTCCTGCAGACCCTGGACTTCGACCTCCAATGTCGAATTATGATCCTAATATTCGAGATCAAGTTCGAAGAGCTTATCTACAAAAGGGTCCGTGTCAACCTAGAAATCATACGTTTCCACAATCAATGTTTGGAGGGTACGCACGACGTTTTAGCCCTCTTTGGTTTAATGAGTTTCCTATTTGGTTGGAGTATAGTATAACTAAAGATGCTGCATTTTGTCTTTGTTGCTATCTCTTTAAATCGAATTTTGAACAAGTGGGTGCGGATGCCTTTACTGGTGAAGGTTTCTCTAATTGGAAGAAAAAAGATAGACTGCAAGTTCATGTTGGAGGCCCAGGTAGCGATCATAATATTGCTTTTCTGGATTGTCAAGCTCTAATGAATCAGAGGCAACATATTGAATCAGTTATCATCAAGCACTCATCTAAATCTCGTACTGACTATCGCAAGCAAATGACTGCAACACTTGATTACATTCGTTTTTTATTGCTACAAGGTCTTTCTTTCCGTGGCCATGATGAAACAAGAACTTCAAAAAATAGGGGAAATTTTCTTGAGCTCTTGCAATTTCTTGCTGATCATAATGAGAGTATTAAGGCGGTTGTGTTGGAGAATGCTCCTAGGAATCTACAATTAACCGCACATGATATTCAGAAAGAGATTGTAAATGCAGCTGCAACTGAAGTCATTAATGCTATTATTAGTGATATTGGAGATGCATTATTTTCTCTTATGGTTGATGAATCGCGTGATGTGTCAATAAAGGAGCAAATGGCAGTTGTGTTTCGATATGTGGACAAAAAAGGCCAAGTAATTGAAAGGTTTATGGGCATTCAACATGTTACTAGTACAACTGCACTTTCATTAAAAGAGGCTGTTGATCTATTATTCTCTAGACATGGATTGAGTATATCCAAGCTGCGAGGACAAGGATATGACGGAGCTAGTAATATGCAAGGTGAGTTTAATGGCCTTAAAACTCTTATCTTGAATGAAAATCCATGTGCCTTTTATGTTCATTGTTTTGCACATCAACTTCAACTAGCTCTTGTAGCCGTGGCAAAGAATCATATTCAAATTGCCACTTTCTTTGTCTTGGTGAGTAGAGTGGCTAATGTTGTTGGGGCTTCATGCAAGCGTCGTGATTCACTTAGAGAGAAACAACAACTTGAAGTTATGGAAGGTATTCAAAATGATGAGATTCTAACGGGGCAAGGTCTAAATCAAGAAACTAGTGTCAAACGTCCTGGTGATACACGTTGGGGTTCACATTATGGTACCTTGCTAAGTATGATTTCTATGTTCTCTTCTATAACTGGTGTGCTTGAAGATATTGTTGTTCCTCAAGGAAGATCACGACGTGGAATGCAAGAAATTACCAACCTTCACCATTATCGTTTCGAGCTCCTTTACACTGTCATTGATATGCAACTTCAAGAATTAAATAATCGATTCAATGAGGTAAGCACAGAGTTGCTTATTTGTTTGGCATGTTTGAGTCCGGATAATTATTTCTCTGCTTTTGACAAGCAAAAGCTACTTCGTCTTGCTCAATTGTATCCGAATGATTTTTCTGACAAAGAGCTCTTGGCACTTGAAGATCAACTTGGGACTTATATTACTGACATGCGAATGAGTGGTGACTTTTCTCAAGTGAAAGGAATTGGTAATCTAGCAAAAAAAATGATGGAAACAGGGAGAGACAAATCATACTCATTAGTGTACTTGCTTTTGACATTGGCTTTGATTTTACCAGTTGCGACTGCTTCAGTGGAGAGAGCATTCTCAGCTATGAAGATTGTAAAGAATCCACTTCGTAACAGAATGGGAGATGATTGGATGAATGATAGTTTGATTGTGTACATTGAAAAAGATGTATTTGATAGTATTGATAATGAGGCTATAATGTTGCGTTTTCAAAGTATGAAAACCCGTCGTGGACAATTATGATTTGTAATATTGTGCTATTTTCTATGAATGAAGTTTTTGTTCATTAATATTGAAGAGTTTTTTCCTATCCAAGATAAATATTTTTGAGCTTCTTAATCTTGCCCCCATAACAGAAGGTTTCTGGATCCGCCACTGGCTGGAGGGTCATTTTTATGTTCATAGCTGCTAACTCAGCAGCTAAATATCTGAAGACATAGGGCATGGCAACTGTCTCCATCCCTTTACTCGTCTTACAAGCATGGCAAGTGACCTTCTTGGGAGCTCTCATAGAGGGCAGCCGCATATGCGCCCGCTTTTGTGACTGGATAAATGAAGTCGTTAGGATGCTTCCACATAGGGAACATACATCAGCAATGTGATGATCAGAACACATATGAAGCCTATCGTGTAACAAATATGCTGCCCCATGTGCAAGCAGGGAGTCTCGCTCCATTTCACCAAAACGAACACCACCACCTTTTTTTCGTCCTTTGATTGGCTGCCTTGTGACCTGGTCTACTGTTCCTGTGGAGCGAACCTGTGTGCCGAATATGGGTGCCATGAATAAGGAAACCAATAATCAAAAACAGAGAAAAACATACGTGCAGAGTTACATAGAGAAAACTTAACAATTCATTTCTTATAAAATCAAAAACCATAAGTTGTAGTGGTTGATCTGAAATTTTTTACCTGAAATTTGTCTGAAACCATATGCCGTAGTCGTTGATAATAAACAGGACCAATAAAGATCTGACATGTGAGTTCTGCTCCATAAACCCCACTATACAGTACTTCTACACCATGGTAGTTAAACCCTTTAACCTTTAACATTTCACCAAGTTCATCAACAAGGGTTTTGGATTTTGGTTGAGTGTCTCCATTGGCTTCCTCAGTTGAAGAAGGTTGTGATCCATTCTCTTCATTAGCTTTCTTCTTTGCATTAGCAAATGGTGTTGCATCAACATATTTTCCATGTAAGCTACCTCCCTGTGACAAGAAACATGCAAACATCTTTGATAGTTTCTTTTACATTGCTAAGCATGATATGCACAAACTATTTCAAGAAGTTCAATAGACTCTGTTGTGAATTACATAATTGGGTGCATCACCACACCCTTACATCTAAGAATGAACTGCATCTGAAAGTTAACTAAATTCCTTCATTTTATAATTAAACTAAAGGACGTGTACTTCTATTCTAATGAGGGGAAAAGCATCTTAAGCGGTAAGGCATATGAAAAAGAAAGTGTACAGACCAAACAAATCACAAAAGGAACCACAGAGATAGTACTCTTTACATGCGTTGAATTACAATTTTTGTCACAGTTGTTAATTAACAGTTGCAATTAAGGCCAAGTCAAGATTTTCGTCAAATTAATCATGACCCAAGGCCTCCTCCAAAAGTGCTAGTTGAAGTTAACTTTTTGGACTCCTAGGCAGGATTCAGGGGCTTCACAATCCTCCAACCCAAGGCCTTGGTGACCTCGCCAAGAGGGGAGTGACCCATAAATCAATGGGTGGGTCTTTATGATAAACATATGTGCTATGTTAATCACAATAAATTTCACACAAACCCAACATCATTTCTAAATCACCATTACATTCTTCTTTGATACATGTAGTATCCAGATGAAAGCAGGGAGTTTATAAGGACGCAACAGCTACAGAATTTTTTTATGTTCTGGCACACACAGAGAGATGGGAGGTCTGGAGGAGCGTGAGAGAGAGACAGAGAGAGAGAAATAGAGAGATATAATAAAAGTACGGCCATACACATGATTGTCAGTTTAACTAAAGAAAGAGCAATTCGTACAAAATACATGTAGTGTTTCTATGGTCTCGCTCGCATTTGTGCCTGTTGTGAGAAAGAAAAGTAAATGCTGTCTGAGAAGCAGCTGCATCATCCTTAATTTGGAATATTTGGGTCGCAATGAATAGCAGGTTTTACGAAGGAAATGGAACACTCGAATGAAATTAAAGGCTTTGTTTTATAAATCTCATCTTTTCAGGTAACAAGTTTATCCAAGTCTTATTCTTTTTCCAGACATTTTTATGTTGCTGTTATCATCCTGTACACTCGTCTCTACATGGGTGCACCACTAGCATTTTTTCAATAAAATGAACATATCATAAAATGAAGATTCGTCAGATGAGAGTACCTTTGCAGCAACTGATTCCAAGAGCATTGCTATTGTCATCCTCGAAGGAAATGCATGTGGATTGATAATAAGATCTGGACGCATTCCCGTAACCCCAGAAAATGGCATATCAATATCAGGCCACAACTGGGAGCAAACACCTTTTTGCCCATGTCGGCTGCTAAATTTATCACCAATGACAGGGTTTCTAGAGTGCCGAAAGCGTATATTCGCCTGCTCGAAAAAAGAGTAAAATAGAATATAGGGTCAAGGAAATGAAAGCCTGCAACATAGGAACATGTATAATAACGAAATTCGGTTTGGTTTAAAATTGGATTGGATGAGACCAAATACATGGTAGATAATTTTGGATAGCAAACTTAACAAACATAATCACACACATCAATTAGCTACTTATTGCAATTCAATATACTCATACTTTCCAAATTCAATCTCCAAGATCCAACTATAGGAACCAGAGAATAAAGGTTGCCCACTTACCTTCTGCAGATGCTTCTTCCCATCAATAGCAACATAGTCAACAGTAACAGGCTCTGAACCTTTCCGTGAGGTGGTTTTTGATTTACTTGTTACCGCATTATAAATGCTAAGATAGGCTTCATTAGGTTGTATTTTCTGAAATTTAGAGGAGAAAAGGGTAAATACATATATATATTTATGAATTTACTCTCAAACCACTATCAAGTGAGCCATAATCCCAACTATCTAGGTTCAGCATAAATACAAAAAGAGACAATCTAGGCAAAAAAAGGTAAAAATCCAGAACATGAATGCTAACCTGACCAACATAAGGAAGACCATCTGAATCAATCAAAGGATGCTGTGACTTATTGAGGTTACTTCTCCCAAAAAATTCCTGGGATCGATCTGATCTGCTCCTTTGGTCAGACAAGTCAATTGTTTCTGTCTGCCAAGACGACATCATTAGGTGAGGAAGCGTATAGGTTCAACCACAAGAAAACCATCAGTACATACATTGACTTGTACCAAACCAGAAAAAAAAAACAAAAAACAAAACAAAAAAAGATGAAGAAGAAGAAATTTCTTGTAAAATCCCTGATCCCAAATAAATTCAACTTCCTTCTCCTTATCCTCAGAGAGTCTCTGTTCTAGTAAACACCAAATGATTGATGACCAATTAAAAACAGATTTACAAGAAACATTTCCCAAAGGACGAACAGACCATGACCTTTTGTCAACAAAACTCGGATGCCAAGAGACATTATCTATACAAGAAGACAGGTCTGAAAATTCCTGCAACTCTCTTTCACTCAAATTTCTGCAGAACTGTAAATTCTAATATATGACACTGAGCGAAGAATGCTAAAGAAAGCATCACTGCATTTCAATGCAAAAAGCTTGAAACAAACAAGTGCATGCATGTACAACATGTGGCCACATGATAAATGATTTGTTAATACTCCGCAAAGAAAACAATGGGGCCCGCAGGATGATTATTTCGAAGTTTGAGTATGGGCTCCAATTTACTAGAATCAGTAAAAATACTACATTGAGTGATATTTCATTGCATACGCATGTAATACGCCAAATTTGAGCATCATGCAATATTGAAAGAACAAACCTGATATATTTGTCCATGAAACATTCCACGTTCCACAGATGACTTATTTAGAATCATGGCATCCTCCATATCATACCTAGATGTCATAAAAATGGATAAATAAATACTACAAAACAAAATAAATAACTACACATAAGCTTTATGTGTCTAAATTTCTTACCCAGTATATGACAGTACAGCAACAATTGCATTTGTACCCGTTGGGTATTCATCAACGCAGTACTTCGTGTATGCACTCGTGCGTACAATAGGAGATTGAGGAGTCTGAGCATGTCCCATTTTTCAATATAACAATGAGTAGGGTGAAGGGAAAAGGCATAAAAAACGCATGATAAACAGAAAAGAATTATGTACTGCACAAGGACCATTTAAATAAGAGAATTTGTTACTTCTACAACACTATTAGGTTGCACGCCTTCATTGCGCAAGAATATTGCACAGATTAGAATATCCATCTCGCACTGGAAATCACCAAGACAATATTGAGAGAAGAATATTAAGGAGAGAAAATGAGGCTTAACCTCATTTCCAGACAATGTCGTTAAATTGAATTTTTTTTTTTCAAAGAAAAAGAGAACATTTTGGTCGGACATTGCTACCAAGAGAAAGCTACAAATAGAGAGAACAGAACCCTATCCAAAGGGAAATTCTATTTATACAATACAATCTGCTCTCCTTACCCTAAATTCTCACTACACCCTACAATTGCCTTAAAAATTGTCATCTACACAGTATACCCATGCAATGTTCCTATTCTACCCTCATCTTTCTAAAACCCTACAATAATATCAAATTTCATCACTAAACCCAACACCTTTCAACATCCCAAACCCAACAAAACCATTGAAGAGGAAAACGAACCCACGCACCCCCAAGTCAATGCCGGCACCACCATTCATAATAGAGGGTTCACTTGACATAGAAAATGGTGTTTTTTGTTAGATTTTGACATAAAAATGGTGTTTTTTTGCAGGTTAATGGGATCTAAGCTTTATTTTTATCGGGGAGCCATTCAGCATTGGTTCTCCAAACATGATGATAATATTCAGTGGCAAGGCACCGAATTAGCTACTACGATTTGGAACTCCCCCACCGAACAACTTCAATAAATTTTTTTTTTTTTAATATGTCCATTTGGCGAGGTCAGTATCTTTGTACCTCGTTTGGAGGCACGCGCATCAACTGTCCAGATGCATGAAAGTTTTCAAAAAAAAAAAATGTAAAAAAATATAAACTCGTACCTCATTTGGAGGCTCCCAAAGAACGATCTCACCCTCTATTGATCAAAAATAGCTTCTTTGGATGAAATGGGGTCAAGGTTTGTTAGGGTTTAGAGTTGAGACTGAGAGAGAGTGATGAAGGGTTGGGTTTAGATTGTAGCAGCTAGTAGGGTAGAGTAAATTTTTTTTTTTCTTAACATCCTTTGTCCTTAATGGTCAATTCATACTAGGGTATAATATAGTCCATTCATCTTAAAAATTTGTGTAGGGTAAGGAGAGTAGATTGTATGGTCTATTTTCCCTATCCAATTCCAAATGCTAACAATATGCCAAAACCTCTCAATGTGGGATCTTAATTGGCGTTAATAAGTGGTAACTGCTTTCTCATTAGTAAAACATGGTCTGTACAAAGTTTTTCTGATAGTAATTGTTTCTTTCGTAGCTCTCCTCTTTAGGGTAGTCCTTCGAGTCCCTATATAAGTTGGTAATGCCACTTCCCCACCCCCCCCCCCCCCCCCCAAAAAAAAAGAAAATCCCTTTTTCAGAAAATCCCTTTTTCTTGCTCTACAATCAAATATTGGCATTACAAGGCAGTGAGTGTATGATACCTCAATATTTAAAAAGCATCAATACAAGAGAAAATAAAAACATGATTAACAAGTGAATTCAACGCTGAGAACAGTTTTTAAGTGATTAACTAAGCCTTCATAATAAGCCGGCTAATTGAATTCTTTCATATGAATTTGCACATACTATCAAAACAAATAAGATTAAAAAAATAACAAGAGAATGATGAGAACCAACCTGAAGATGGTATAACTTTTGATCTGCACGATTGCAAAGTGCTTGCAAAGAGAAAGCCATTGTTTGTTTTGCCATCTACAATTTAAACATAAAGTGAAGAGTAAGCAGATTGCAGAAAAATTGCAAAAGCATTATGACATAGAACATATCTTAAACCATGACCAAGAAAAGACAGGAGGGGAAAACAACCTGACACTGGTACATATTTCGTGGGCTCTGATTATGATCTGACCAGGGGGTAAGATTAGCAACCACACTAAGCATCCCAGTTGGATGAATTTCTTCATGATTTGCAGGGAAAGCATCTTTCCTTCCACCATCTCGACCATCAGGACATTTTATTTCCATGAAAACCTAATGTCAGACATAGAAATCAGTTAGTCATAGACTAGTATTGGCCCCCTAGCTGCAACAAGCACCTGATGATCGAAGCAGAAAACTAAGACGAGTTCATTCTTATAAAGGTAGGATATGTACTATGAAATACAATACTGACCTGTTCAAAGGGCCCAATAAGTTCAATATTTTGACCTTCAATGGAAGGAATTGAAATATTCTTAACCGGCCGAACAAATCTAGAAGGAGATGTGAAAAGGTACAGACCAGGATATGCCCCGCCCATGCTTAAAGGAACATATCCCACTTCCAAATCATCAGGAATCTGAGACAAATCACTTCAGCAACAACATCAGGGATTGATATTGTCAAACGAAAAAATAAAAATAAAAAACAAGCCTCCAAAAGGAGTAAGAAAAAAAAGTACGAGGCAAAAACAAACCACTGAAGCAGCTGACACTTTCAGCCTCCTTAAATGAGTTACAACTTTCTCAACTTCATTGGAAGATATCGAACCAACAACACGACCATCCAAAAGAACAGAAAGTGCTGCAGGAGGACCAGGTTGAACCAACTTTGGCAGTGAAGGCATCATTCCAACCTCAATCAGAACGCTGAGAATAGACATTCGGACCTTAAAGAAATCTCTAATATTTCCTTGTGCATCAAAGTATGATGTAATTCCTGAAATATATAACATGAAATTAGTTATTGGTTGTCACATCCATGATTAGTGTGGCAATAAACAAGAAATTGTGAATATCAGTAGGCAAAGCACTACATCCACAGGATAACCAATTACATTTGGAGCTTCTAACTCAGACATTATTTAGATATGCATCTTTGATCCTTATTAACAGCACTGTCAGCAGCCAAATGTTAACTGTAACATTGGCATTACTCACACCTTCCTTGTGGACATATGTTTTAACTGTAACAGTGGCATTACTCACACCTTCCTTGTGGACATATGTTTCGAAATAGCAGAAGCAATAACTTTAAGGTAACTCTCAGTCCTCAAATTTCACAACAGATGCATCTTTCTTAAAACTGTCAGTATACTTGCATTGCACGGAAGCCTTTTTAGTATTCCTTAATTTTATTATATTTTACTGGCTGATGAAGGATGAAAGAAGATCAAGAAAAGGCAAACTTAAATCAAAAAATATGTTTAAGATTTTTCTGTTAGACCTGATTGGCATCATCCTCAGCCAATTGTAGTCATTAGTAAGTCCAAAACTTAGGTCACTTTATGTTATCATTTACGTTTGTTGAGTCTTGTTAAGTCTCAGTTGATAAGGGTAAGTTTGAAATATCCAGATTACCTGAAATAGAGAGAAATAACTCACTTCTATCCTCATGTGTTTCTTTTAATATATGGGGTCTATTCAGGGTTTTAGTTTACTTTTAGTGTTTTCCGATTTAGGTATTCAAGTCTTATTAGGGTTCACCAGAAATTATATTTTATTGTAGTTCTTCCAAATTAATGGGAAACAGCAATGATGCTTCTCTCGGATGGATTGTGCAATTCAACCCTAATCTGAGGTGTGAACCAGGAAATACTTTTCCATCTTGAAGAAACCCCCAAATCAAACCTAACTTTCTGTCCCTCTACAGCCCTGAAAACCCCAAATTTTTCAAGCCACTTTCTATCTAATTAGTCTTTATAAAATCTGAAAATCAGACTTCCCTTTCCATCTTACAACACTAGCATTCTTTAACCATCATCATTGTATAAGTAATAACACACATATGTCTCCATTTTCTCTGAGACAGACAATACGTGTTGGAATCCTGACGATATAGTGTGTCAATTGAAACAATGACGCATTGCACAATTTTGCTGAAGATGGTATCATTCTGGTAAAAATTAATCTAAGAATTGAAACACTATGCTTCTGCCAAGGGGTTCACCAATATTGAAGAAAAGCTTCAATTTGAAGATCAAGAATCTTCAAAGACAAAATTGAAAAGTTGAGAAACCCAATCACCCAAACAATGGAGAATAAGAACTGAAGATTCAGAATTCTATAACTAATCATTCACTCAGGTATGCCTCTTCCCATAACCTTCTCTCTGGCTTCTTCGTCTCTGATCTAAACCATTGGTTTTCATCTTACTCTCAACTTTTTGCTTCGGACTCACCATACTTTCCTTGCCATGACATACAAGAAAGATGGTTGATAAGTCCATCATATCCAGGATATACCCCCAAGCAAAAACACATATTACAGTCAATTCAAACTCTGCTGAACGAGATGAATTACACTAAAAAGGAATCTCTAAAATGCTTTGGCAAAGACACCCAAAGAGAAGTTAAGCATTTAATCTTATCCCAGAGTAGATCCCTATTGTCCCTACCATGTTTTTGCTTATTCTTTTTCTTACGTGCAGATCAGATCAATGTTGGCTTCTTCAATTCTTCGGGTTAGGCATAGGGCTTTGGTTAATTAACTTAAAATTGGTTTTGCACCATCATAAAAAAATGTTAATATTGGGCTTTGTAGTGAATTAACAACCTTCCCGTGACCTTTTTCTTTGATGTATTCTAGGATTAGACAATTAGCAAACACACACAATAACAGCAGCAATAAAGCAATAAAGAACACCAAGATTTGTTCTCGAGGTTCGGCGAACTTTGCCTACGTCCCCGTGTGATCCTTAGAGAATCACAGCTGCACTATGTATAGAATAAGATTACAAGAACTTATTGAAACCCTAGACTACCCAACTCGCAGCCACTCTCTTCTCTCTTGCACAATTAGCCCTCTTGTGTTTCTCCCTCTTGAAACACCTCTCTTGAGTTTCTGCCTTTCTTCAGAACTTATGAAGACTTGAGAAACTCCACACACATCTATGAGACTTATAGCAGCCTATTTATAATGCACATGCTGCCATATACAAGTAGGTTATGATTGGGATTCGTAATCCTAATAGAATTAGGTAATACACCTAATTAGCTAATTCTATTCCCTTGTACATATAGGAAAACACTTAGAACTCCTTCCAAAACTAGTAAGGTCTTGTGCAAGTCCTCTTTATCTTCCAAAACCGTACCCTTCTAGGAAACCCAAAATCTGCCCAAAAACTCGACTCCCTTCCTCACTGGTCTTGGGCGACCGGTGGTCAGCCAGAGCTCCAACTGGTCGGCCAAACTGCCTAGAAAGTCCAATTAGCCTCTGGAGCTGGGCAACCAGTCAGCCAGAGCTCCAACCGGTCGGCCAAACCTTCCAGAACTTCCGACAAGTCAAAAAAACTACAACAGGCTTATATGCTAGCACCCTATCAAAATTGGAAAGAAGAGAAGAGGGGGGAGGGGGGGGGAAGCAGCAAATACAAAATACATCAGAACATCAGACTACAATTTGTCAAACTTATGCCCCCTATTTCAGCAATTTTCTTCCTTTCACTCTTCTATTTGATCGGTAAGAAAAATGTTTACTTACATGTTTACCTACATTTTTCCGTTTCTTTTATATAAGTATAATACAAGTGCTTTTAACAAATTAATAAAGATTGAAGAATACAAATTCAGGAGTGATTATTTCTATTTATGTGTACATTAATGATTAATCTTCAACCAACTTTCACTTATTAACATCCATTTGATAAATATTATCAGTTCAAAAGATATGCTATCCAGATTTAAAGAAAAAATAAATACATCCCAGAAGGAAAAACTGAACTTACTACAAGTACAAGTCATATGGTTCAACAACCCACATGGCTCCCCATCAGGTGTATGCACAGGGCAAAGAAAACCCCAAGATCTGTAAATAAAAAATAAACAAATGATTGAACCTAAATTTTAATTATGAAATCAACATGTAAGATTCTGAATAGCCAGGCAAGTAAAAATACATACTCAGGCAGCAATTTCCGCACACTTGTGGTGCGAAGCCCAGCAAATGAAGCCCCTCGATGAACAGCACGAAAATGTGATAAGAAACGTAAATAATTAAGCCTTTCTGCCTGAACCGTAAAGCCTGCCCTCTAAGAAATAAATTTAAAAATAAAACCCCATAAATAATAATCAAAATTATAGCATGCTTGCAAACTCAAAGATTATACATTAAAAATTAAGACAAGGGTAAGCAATATCTCATATTTCTCAGTGGCATCCTCATATAATAAACAAATCTTGGAATAAAAGAGGGTTCTAAGCAATAATTTCATACAACATCTAGCTTAATCAAAGTCTAGACAAAGAACTGAAGTAAGAAATACTTTTGTTAATTTTTCCCAACATGGATATAAAAGTAGGACACTCAAAATAAATTAATTGAATAGGGATATAGAATTTCACATAGTAACTTATTCTCAAATCAGGGTTCTATGTACATTTCATGCACACTAAATGTTTCTTAGCCCATAAAAACAAAGAAAACTCAAAGTTAGAATTCAATGTAATTAAAAATAAATAAATAAAAAACTGAGAAAGGTTATACCACAATTACTTAGCTAATGATTTCAAAGGACAGAAGAGGTACATTAAAGTAAGGAAATAATACGTGCATTGTTGACACAACACTGATACATTTAGTACAACATGACTTATCATTAAAAAAAATGGCAAATTAGTCAAAACCCCAAAAAAAAAAACCATGTGTTTTTTACTGGACGTTGTTCAAGCGTTTGAACGCTGCCTTTGAATTTTTTTTCATTTAGCATATTTGGAAGTTCTTTTATTTATTGAGGTTGAATAGGGTAGATTTTAATATTGTTTTAGAGGTGTTTAGGGCTTAAGCTTCAGAGCCTAAAACCTGGGGGTAAACCCTATGCAATAAACAAATTCTTAAAGTGGAAAAAAAAAAAAAGAAAAAAAAAAAGCAAATTCATTGTGTGACATAAATGTAACTCTTTAACAATTAAAATTTGAGGTTTCTTCTAGTAGGGTTTAGTATTGTTTTTTAGTTTTTAAGATTTAGAGTTTAGGATTTAGCATTCATGGCTTTAGCTCAAAATCTTAAAGGCGCCAAACCCTAAATCCTAAATCCTAAGCTCTAAGGACAATGTAGAATCCAAAAAACAATTTAACTAAAACTGTAACTTTCACTGAGTTACACTTTATCTCGAACAGTAACACTTTTAAATAGTGTAATCCTCAGAGTTACACTTTATTTTAGAAGTTTTATGAAAATGTAGTAAGATATATGAAGATTTTGGGCCCTAAAAAACATGGACGAGTAACAAAATTGTTAAAAAAATTAAGAAAATTAAAAAAAAAAATCACATCAAGTGTTCAAACACCAAGCCAGGCATTCAAATACTCCTTGCTTTGGTTCCAGAGTTGTGGGTTAAAAAAAATTAAATAAAACATTTGCTAAAAAGAGTTGTAATTTGTGGCCTTTTACTACAAGCCCTAATAAAAAAAATTTAAAAAAAAATTTAAAAAAAAAAAATTTTACAGAACATATGCATGTATAATCTTCATATCACTCAGTATCGTATTCTTACATAGCTCAACCAATAACAAGAAATGTGTAGCTGGTTTGCAAGATGAATAATTAACTATTGTCAACCAGAACCTGATGAACCAACCCCAATCAAGTATCTTTCATTAATATGAGAAAAGAAGAATACAATGCATTTAGTATAAAACTTATGATATGTTTTAACTATGTCAACCAGAACCTGATGAACCAATCCCAATCAAGTATCTTTCATTAATATGAGAAAAGAAGAATACAATGCATTTATTAGAAAACTTATGATGTATAGAATAGAAGCATAACCAATACCTGCTGCAAATCTAGACCTGATTGAGTAACAATTCTTCCAGTTTTCAACATATTTTCAACAGCTAAACTGATTTGCTTTGCAGGATTTTTATCCATAACCTTCCTTACACTACCTACTGCATTATCAGGATGGAAGTGTCAATTCATGAGAGAAAAAAAAAAAAAAAAACATATATATATGCACCTATCTTGATTTTTAGAAGATTTCGATAAAAGAACAAATTACAGTAAGTGTAAGTTATGTATGTAACACACAGCTAAAATAGAGAGAGGGGAGGAGAGCAATAATTCATGAATAAATAAATTATAGAAAAACATACGGTTGCAAAAATCAAAATTCTTGCTTTTGTTGTTGATCTCATCTTGAAGAAGTTTTTTGGTCCTTTGCAACCAATCTTCTATTTTTTCCTAGAAACCATGATAAACAATAAGTGAGCACAATCTAACTCAAAAAACACATACAAACTGATAATCAAATATAAGTATTACCAAAGCTACGACAGCATCAACGTGTCACCAAATCTAGGTCTAGTAAGACTTTTAATAAAGAGGTCTCATGCTTTGTATGAAATATAAGACTAATTGTAATCAGCTATGCACTGCGTGTCACAGGAAAAAGTATAGGAAGGGTTTTTCATATTATATGTATAATTATATATATAATATATCAGTTCATCTCTTGAATGGTTAACATGTGGACGCAGCAGTGCCGATCCATCAGTGGGGGACGCCGACCAATCGGCAGTATAAATCTTTTTGGGTCCGATCACTCAGCCCAAAACCCAAGAGGTAAAACCTAACATCTAAGCTCCAAAAATAATTTTACACCCTAAGGGCTCGTTTGGTTCAAGTTTTAGAGGCTTGAGAATGGGAAATCAATTTCATTCCCATGTTTGGTAAGTACAGGGAAGGGAAATCATTTCCTGGCCCAAGGGAATCTGATGCCCTTATTGGGGTGGGTGGGGGGGGGGGGGGGGGGGGGGGGGGAGGGGGGAATGAACCCTTGCTCCAGTTTGGGTTTTGTTTTTCCCCCTTTTGGGAAAGCATTTATTGCTTCTTTTTTGGACAAAACTAACCCTGCTATTATTTTAAAATGTCATCTCTATCGTCATCCCTTAAATAAATAATAGATGAGGGTATAATTGAAAAAGTGTCAACTTTTCATTTCCAATTCCTGCACAACCCAAACATGGGAATGGAAATAAAAAGGTAATTTCAGGTTTACTTTCCCAGGATTACCAAACACAGGAAAGGGAATTTCACATTCGCTTCCCCCCGAAAAATGCAAAGGAATTGATTTCCTAGGAAATCAATTTACCATACAGGCCCCAAGGGATTAAACCTTTTCGAGAATGGGATCAAAATGGGGAGAAACCACCAACAACCGATGTATGAAGTTTTTGGTAGTGCAAAAAACCAACTATGCGCTGTAAATCCAAGAAAGAGTGGTTAATTGCTCTAGAGAATAATTCCATACTTAAACTATTATATATATTCATATATTTTTAATTATAAAAATTCAATGCCCAAAAAGCGTATGGCTTGCCTTGTAAGACATAAAGCGCCTCGCCTCAACACCTCGCCTTTGCAAACATTGGCCACTTTACAAACTACCACAATAACTTCCTCACATACAGAGTAGTAGAATTTGACAGAGTTGCAAGCTTTGTTTTGTTTTATTCTTTTGAGAGCAAGGGTTTTTGGGGTGGCCTTTTGTTTTTTACGATGCTGGTGGATATCTTGTCCATTTCCCCTGTCTTTTGTGACTTATTGTTTTAATTAATATCGTTTCTTATAAAGACAAATTAAAATAAATAAATTCCTCACATACAGAAAGTATTTCTAGAAAAACAGTAGTTTAATTCTCTACCTTGAGATATATGGTAATCAAGTGGCCAGGGAGCAAGACGTCATGATTTTGCAAGGAATCTGGGTTGTCTGGCACAGAAGTCTGGTCCATAAGTGAAAACAGTTTCTGCACCATAAATCTAAAGATAAAATGTGAGAAATGATGTCCAAAACTACATAAGAAATAATTTTTTTGTGAGCAAGAGTGGAAAGTGGACACACACTTCAATTAAAAATCAACAAGATGCAACATATACACACACATAAATATATACATACATATACGCATATAAACATAAATATAATATCGAGAGAGAGAGAGAGAGAGTAGCTAACATGAGAAGATTGAATTTGTCATAATTGTTATCAAGGTGAACAAATATGTAGTCCTTTAGAACAGCATCTCCAACCTACAATTGGAAACAATTAGGAGAAACAAACATCTAGCAACCCGCACGATTTGTAAAGTAATTTTCTTTCCTAACTCTTTAAAGGACCAAAGGGAGAGAGTAAAAGATTGCAGAACACGACTTACAACAGAATAACTTTCGTTCTCCAGTCCACCCATAAGAGGTTGGAAGTGCTCCCCTGATAATGATATAAGAGATTAATACAAAATCTTAAAATTACAATAAAATAACTGAAAGACCATGAAAAGACAATAGTAAGTACCAATGTGTTCTAGACATTGACGACGAGTGAAAAGAGACAAGTCTCTCACTTCATCTAGAATAATGTGTGCCCTCTCACCCACAAGTTGAGTGCCAACAGCACCTTTTCCTTTCTCACATTTCTCGACATAGCAACATGTCAAACTTGCATAAATTTCATGATCAGTAGTGTCAATAAGAGCCTGTTAGCAAAAGTCAGGTGATATTACCATATGCATATTACACTGTGACAACTACATGAACAAGAGGGAAAGAGTAACCATGAATATAAAATATGCCAAAAATTGGAATAAAGCAAGAATAATAGATATAACACTATAAATTTATTCACGTGCAGACGTTCGAACGGTGTGAACATCCGCACCTGATCGAGCCTGTATAACACTATACAATGCACAAGGCCATTGTTAAAGCATCGGTCAAAATATTTCATTGCAGCACTATACTATAAATTATATGACTCCCTTTATTCTTTATAAGTGAAATAATGCAATATGTTTTATCTTTAAACGTAAAATAAACAAAGTCGTTCAGTTATAAAACACTATCAGATCTTAAGTTGCAACATGGCAAATTATTGAGCTCAACCTGTAATTTACCTAAACTATTTTCCTTTTTCCAAAAAAAGTTGAAAGATGTGAGAAAATATTTTACAGAAGATGTCTTAATAATTGGGTCAAGGAATAAAAATATACCCCATACAAAGTATAAAACGATCATGATCTCATGGTCATAAACAAGTCAGGAAGTATTGGAGTTCATCAACAAGAATAAAAAAATTACTCGAAGAATTCCTTGTTTTTTATAAGTAATAAAACAGAGAAGACGTGCTTGTGAAACTAGCTAAGACAGGATAAAATGTACCCTTATGTATACAAAACATCAATCTTGGTTGCTGATTTACTAGCTCTATTACATTTGAATCAACCTCAAAATATATAAAAACCACAATTTAAGTAGAGATATAATAGAGAGAGATCAAGCCAGAAGTTATAATATATATAAATCTTAAAGGATACCAGAAGTTAAAATATATAAATCTTAAAGGAGCTTGGATTGAGAGATCCCTTAAATAAGTTAAGGGGCACAAAATGGGCCCCACTCCGCATTGTAGTTCAATGATTTGAACTGTCTATTTTTTAACTCTTCATACAGGATCCCCGCAAAACCTAGACAAATTGAAGACCATTTAACCATTTTCTTAATTGGTGATCATTTCAATGTTTGTCGATGTCTATTCATTTTGTCACAAAAAATGTCTAGTGGTTTCCAATTTTTCTAATTTTTTGTAAGGATGATCCTTGAATAAAAACATAAAAAATAGATGGTTCCAATCATTGAATTACGATGCGGAGTGGGCCCCATAATGTGTCCCTTTAATAAGGTTATTTAAGGGATCTCTCAAAGGAAACTCCCTATATAAATCTTAACCATACCTAAAAGATTCCAATCCAGATCATGATTATACATAGTAATGCAGAAGTAAATATGCCGAACTCAGTAATGCTATCCTATAGCTAATGAAAAATAAAAGAAATAAACATGATTGAGAAGGGCTTCAGCAAAAATAAAAATCAAAATATATCTGTAACCAGTAGAAGAACCTTTAAAACAAGACCCACAGGAAGCAAGTACTCCCTCCCTTGTATCCTGCAAAATTATTATACATATGCATTAGTTACATCTCAAAATAACAAACCAAAATTCTTTGGTAGAGTCAAACCTAAAACTGCTTACCAAAATCCAAGTCTTGCACTTCCATTACGAAGGTAATACAATTTGACTGTTACTGAGGACTGATCTTCTCTTGTACATCTGGTATGACATTAAAAAGAGAATCAAAACCAAAATAACAAACTTCACCTTTCTCCACAATGAAACTGCAACGGCAAATCATTATTCCTTAAAACAAAGGGTGCCAATGAATCAGATTTTAATCCGAATCCTAACCAAATTAAATTAAACAATTGGAAATGGTAAGGCAATTCTAGTCCATATCTCTGATTAGAGTCGAATTCATGAATCTATTTGTTAGACAAGTTGAATATGGATTTGGTCTCATCCAATCCAATTATAAACCAAACCGAATTTAATAAATAACTTTTTATAACATGCCAATATATGTATATTTAAACACATACTTTTATACATAGCCAACAAACATAAACTGCTACTTTGGAAAAAGATGTCCTAACTTTACATTGAACTCATAGTCTCAGTCAACCTGAAACTTTGATATTTTCATCATGCTTTCCTGCCATGGTAATGTAACTTTGACTGACATATTTTTTATAATACATTGATAAGAGTTATCTATGGTTTAGCATGATTTTAATAAAGAGATAGTGCCATGATAATACATTGCTAAGAATTAAGTTTAACGTTGCAGTATTTTAAAATAAATGAGTACTGTCATATTAAATTTTGTTAATTTCTTATTCGATATGTTAAATATTTTATGCTAGTGTGCAAGATCCGTTGGTTCACAACTACATTCTTATTATGCTATCTAATATAATTACAAAATATTGTACTGTTAAAAGACTGAAAATTTGGATTGGATATCCGGATGTGCTACGAATTAAAAGTTTAGTGCAATATTAAAAATCCAATGGACACTTCGATTGGATTAGGTACCTCGAGTCAAGTTGAACCCAATCTGGTTACAAGCCTACTTATAACGTACTAGTCCCTTGACACGCACGATAGCACGTGCCAATAGGCCTTTTAAAATATATAAAATAATAAATTGGAGAAAAGATGAAAAGAGAGAGAAGGACATGGGGAGAGAGAGTAATGGGTAGTTAGTGGAAGAATTAATTATTTTAAATTTTATCTAAATAAATAATTTTTTACTATTTTATCCTCTTTTGATAGTTTTGTTTAGCGAAGGGTATTTTAGGTAAATCAAAAATTGGTGAAGCCTGTAACACCAAACCCTCCTTCTAGTGTTATAATAGTATCGATAGATACCAAGCGGTTTGATCAATATGATCTCATAGATTAGGCCTGACACTGTTATTACTAATACCCTGCATGAACAAATATAACATAATATTTCAAAAAAAAAAAAAAAAACTTTATTAAAAAAACACACGTATGTGTAGAATTTAGAGAGAGAACCTTATTACAACTGCTTTATCAGTATATCCTTCCTTTCGATCACGAAATGAATTCCGCACCATACTCATTGGCTGGAATACAAAAAGAAATCAAATCAAGCAAGTTACCATGCTTCCTCCAAAACTAACTTTGATGGATCAAAATCCAACAAAAATCATAATGTTAATAACTATATAGGAATAACAACTAGGTAACTGACTAGCTCAGTTGGTAAGGTTTTCCAGAGATTGTACCCCAAATCCTTGCTCAAGCACCCATTTAAGAAACTAGAAGACCTTCAAAAAAGTATGTCACTATGCTTCCTCCAAAATTGTCTTTGATGGATCAAAATCCATCAAAAATCATAATATTAACAACTACATAGCATAACAACTAGGTAAGCGACTAGCTCAGTTAGTAAGATTTTCCAGAGACTCCTACAAATCTTTGCTCAAGCACCTACCTAAGATAGAAACTAGATAACCTTCCCCACTTGCCACTTGTCTATCATAATTTTTTTTCTCTTTTCCCTTATTAAGTGGTAGTTGTGGAGATACACAATGGGAAGAAGCCTTCTCCCTCCCACACCCACCGTCCTGGGTTGAACCCAAGGCCTCCCCCTTTACTAAGAAGAGAGATACCACTTTGCCCACAAGGGTCATGGTCTATTGCAGAATTTGTTACAATTACATAAAACGAAAAGGCTCACTTACATAGTTCCGCTTTGGCAATATAACAAGTCGAATAACTCTCTCGAGCCCATTTAAAATGAAGTATCTATAACAAAATAAAAATAAAAATAGAATCAACAAAGTAGAAAATAAATCCAAAAACAAAAAGGATAGTGCAGTGCAGTGCAGCTAGTAAGACATCGTACATGATGAAATGATAAGAAAAAGAGAAAACAAAATACTTACCCACCCACTTCTGATGACTCTTCTTTGCAGGAAACTAGCTTTCTGGGATCAGCACCTCTTAAGTGGCAAAGCTTTGACTGCATTGTACAAACAATTGATCAATTTCCATCCATCAAGAAAAATTATTAAAGTGGAAGACTCCAAACAACATACCAGTTAGCATGTATTAAGGAGTTAACCATCTTACTTTTTTCTTTCCATATTTCAATAGCCCTGCCCCTTAAATTGATAATTATATTACAAGTAAAAATTAGAAGAGGATTCAACCCCCCCCCCCAAACAGAAGAGAAGCCACTAGACCTAAAGGCCATTCACATGTTATGCACTGCATGATCTCTTGAACATGTTTGAACAACTAAATGAATTAAACTGAACATAGTAATGCATAACTTCACACCAATTATTACATGAAACGATAAGAAACACAGATTAATTTATTCAGCCAAAATAAAAAATAACAATGATTTTATAGCAAGGGAAAATATATTTGAAATATATTTAAAGAAATGTGTATAAACAAATGTACATTTCTTGAGGGAGATGTGCATGACAGCATATGAGCATTAGCACAGAGAGCAGAAAATTGTCAAAGTGTTTTCAACATATAAATTTGTCAGACTTGAATCTAGCCCCTAGTCCAACCGCATGATCCTAGATTCCGAGAACCCACTCCAAGGAATATGAATATCTTTCCCATTAACTAATTAAATAAATAAATAAATAGAAGCACTGGCAGAGCCACAGAAAGACAAGTCTCAACCCTTTTGATTTCTTTATTCAAACTTAAATATATATATATATCTTTTTTTCTATATGTTCTCCAAGTGCCCCTCTCAAATGTCTCCCCTCAACTCTTTGTTTTTTCTTTCACTCCCTCTCTTACTTTTATACTAACTCTATCAAACCTTTCTCTCTTACTTAGGGGTGTGATCACACATTCTTCTTCTCTTTCGTTAATACGAAATTAGCTTGCAAAAAGTGCTCGCATTAGTATGAGTTCGTTGACCGCTTAAGGGATATTTGCTATTGTAAAAAATTTTAAAAATAAAGATAGTACAAAATTAGGAACTTCAAGATAAAAATTAGCTTGGATTATCAAGCCAAAAATAAAAATAAAAATAAAAAATAGCTTGCATTATCTAGGTGTCTCCGCCACTGAATAGAAGACTTGATAAAGGGTAAGGATCAAAGAAAAGAGTACTGACCATTAGCATGATAGGAAACTGCCCAAAATTGAACTTCTCTCTTATAACAGCTCCATCATCATACTGAAAGCAAACTTCCGCCATGAATCTCCCAGTGTAGGAAATTTTAGCCTGTCTACACTGTTTAAATAAAACACCATCAACCCATAATGCCTCTGATGCATCCAATCATGCATACATACATACACAAGAAAAGGGCTGCCAAGTGCATGAGGCTCCCGCCAATCCGGGGTGGTCTAGGAGGGCAAAAATATGCAGCCACACCCCTGTTTTCCCGAAAAAGGCTGTTCCCATGACTCAAATTCAAACCATACAGCCGCACCTTACTTACATACATATATATATACACACACACATATACTTTTATATATTTCACACTTACTTCAAAAGGAAGCAGAGCTTCGCGCATAGTTTTCGAACTTCGTTCCTTTTGAGGTGGGAATAACTCAGGTTTATCCACCCATAGTAAGATACAAGTCAAGGACAAACTTCATTCACGCTAACAAACAATACAATGAGCTTCGAAGCAAAACACATATAATTTCAATTAATTCATCCAAGCACTGTTTAAAGAAATAAATAAGTAAATAAGGATATTTCTAAGTTTTTTATTGGTGAAAGGGTCGAAGACTTGGACGGGCTTGATGCGAAGGAGCAGAGTCTCGAGGCCAGCATCTACCAGGTAATCGAGTGACTCTATGTGGTGCCTGACCAGCTCACGCAACTCCGCGAAGTCCGCCGCCGAAGCCGATGGTTTCTCAAACATCCTCTTCAGCTTCTCTTCTCTCTCCGACTCCATGTTGTTGTTCAACCTTTTCGGTTGTGCAGTGCAGAGAGCGGCGGCGGCGACGGCGACGGCGTTGGCGACGGTGAGACAGAGAGAGTTTTCAGTTGTGCAGTGCAGGGCAGAGCGGAGAGGTTTTAGCTTGTAGGGTTTTAGGGTTTGGAATTTGGTCAGCTGTTGGTGTTGGGTTGTCTTGGTTGAGTTTTTTTCAGGAGTATTGGAGTTGGCTCACAAGGAGGCCCACTCAACCGAACCCATTGTTATGTTTATAGAGAAGCTCATAAGCCCATATAATCTTGAGAATATTTACGAAATAACCCTTCTTAATCAAGAATAAACTATTTTGACATTTCACTAAAGATATTTCTTACGTGAAAAAACGATAAACCTCAGGGAGTGTAAGTGTAATTAACTCTTTTTTCAGCAATTTTTTGGATCAAAATGCACCTCATAATTATATATATATAGAGAAGGATTATCATTCTATTTTTGATACAAGTTTTTAATAGGGCTTATTTTATATAGGATTTCAACGATTCCTACTTTTTAAGGCTTCGTTAAAGAATTATCCTTACAAAAAATTAGGTAAATTGAAAATCGAAATACCTACAAAAATAAAATGGTCAACATTTCAAGTGTTTATTTTGTTGACTATTTTGTAAGTAAATGATTTCTGATTTACCTAATTTTTTGCAAAAATGATTTTTTAATGAAGACTTAAAAGTGGCGTTGTTTGGACATGGGGACCTCTAAGTTCTGCTTATGTACCAAAATGAACCACTCTCTAGCTTCACTACAAGAAATACGGGCAGACCATGAATTGAACTAAATTGAAATTAGTAACAATTGACATTTTTGGAGTCACAAATTAAGATTTTGGTTTGTTTTAAACATTATGGTGGAAAGGATGGTTGCTTTAGTTCCACTAATGTGTACAATAGCTGACTAATAAGTGGCATGATAAACATTGAAACAAATTAAAAAATTAGTGGGATAATTATTCTTTTCCCACTCCAAATCCAACCAAAAGAGATAAAGGTTGGGATTAATAAAATTTGATAAATTATTATTTCTCACTTAAGATTGAAACTATAGAAGTAATAGTTACAAATCTCTATTATTTGTTAAAAGTGGATTACATGTCCCTCACCCATTTCCACTAAATATAACATTATTAAACAATTGCCACTAAACATAACCTTAGCCCATTCCCACTAGCTAGGGGTGTGTTTCGAATAGATCAGATCGGAAATAGGGTATTTCAATCCAAAAAGTTTTGGAATGAAATTTCTATTCCAAAAAATCGGAATTTCAACATCTCATTCCAATTCAGAATTTTCGGATTTTTTGGAATTTTTCAGATTTCTTCAAAACATTACATTTTCGGAACTTTTGGATAAAAATATGAAATTTTCGGATAAAAAAGCGAAATTTTCACATTTGCTTATTTTCGGAATATGTTTTAAAGCATATTCGGATTTTTTTTGTGTGAATAATGATGAAATTAATTGCCCCATCTTCGATCTCCCCTTCCCCCTAATCAAAACAAAAAAAAAAAAAGTAATTACATGCAAGTACAAAAATGTGGGTTTTTTTACAAAATTAAATTTTTAGATCTTAAACGAGCTTTTGATCTAGTTGGATAGAGCTCGAGACTACGAGTATATAGACACAAAGAAGACGTGAAACGGAGCTACGACCATCAAGTTTCATGTATTTTAAGTTAAAGGACAATTTTGTAAACTCATCAGCTAGGGTTTTACTATAAAAACCTAACTTCCACATTTTTTTTTTCTCATTTTCCTCCTGAAACAGCCGCACACCCCTTCTCTCTCTCTCTTCTCTCTCCTCTCTCCTCTGCCGTGAGCTCTCTCCAGCCATCTCTTATCAACTTGTCTCTTCCTCCTCTCTTTATTCCTGCCTTTTGATTGCTCAACAATCCAATGAAAACATGGATTTAAACCGAACTTGAACCGGCCTTCTTCTCAGATGGGTCACTAATTCCGGCGACCTCTTGCCGTCAAGTTGGTCCCGAAATCTTCCCCTGGGTGAGCTGAGTTCAATGGTGTAAACACCAAGCCCGTCAAGTTGCCGTCAAGGTAGTCATAGCCCAGTTTTTTTGTAGTGCTTCCATAACTGGTAGGGAGACAGTATGAGAATATGAAGAGAGTGAGCGAGCTGAATTGGTGAAGAAATGAAGAAGGGTCATCCCTCCTAACACCAAAGACCCCAGAAATTAGGTTTGAAGTGTCGTTTTCGAACTTGGTGAAATTTCAGTTGAAGACCCCTGAACCAAATGCGACATGTGAAACACTCATCACCCTGCCCTTGCCGCCGTGATCTCTAGACTCGAAGGTAAAGGTGTCGAACCCAAAGTCACCCTCTGTGGTTTGGCCATCAACGTACTCGATGTCGTACAAACAATACTTGCCCGAAGGCTTGGCATATGGATCGGGGCAAAGGGGATGATTGCGAGGCATCCTCTAGTATATGCTAGAGTTTTTTGGCTTAAAGGTGGGCTGGGAAACCTGGAAGCAGAGTCTGCACACTGATGACTCAACTCATGTTACACTACTAGCAATATCCAACGCTAAGTGAACAGGAAATGGAGGGGTGCCAATCTAGATTGGCACAAAGAAGTATGCACCCCTTTGGGCTCCATAATGCACTGAGTGGAACTTGGTGAGGTTTGACACTCGAACAATGTTCGATCTGCTTCATAATTAGGCTGAGGCTAAATAGGGGTGTCTCAGTAGGCACAGTTTCTGCATTAGCAGAGCTCACAACTGCAAGAAAGAAGAATGTAAATTGGAGGAGATTCATGGCTGGCTATTCTAGTTTTCAATATGGTTTCAACTTTGAATGCTGCATTAATCAATGTTGATCCTTCAGCCACCTATTTATAGTTGAAATATATGTTCACTGTGAACTACCCTGGAACACTATGTACACGATCCGGGACCAAATAATAGGTTAACCATGGTTGAGCCCAATTGACTATGGTTAGGTTATTGGTTATATGTTACTATCGGCCTTTGTTATGATATATGTTGTTATGTGCACAAGGGTTAATATCTATAGGCTGCTTGCTATTTTTAATATCTTTGTCACTTTTAATTTTTATTTACTAATACTATAAATAATCACTACTTTTGCATACATATGAATCATCATAGTTAGTCCATCATATATATGGCCAATTGATTATATAGCAAATTACAAAAAAGTCAATAAAACATTTCAAAATTAAAAAAAAGTCAATATCAAATTTCCTATCCCATTTTAGTCAATGAGATATTTTGATAAATTACATTTTAGTCAATTGGCCACCCCACTACCGGATTTCTCAAAATATCTCATGCATTCATTTTATGTTTTTGCCCTTGTTATCATTTTAGTCAATTGAATATTTTGAGTAATTCCATTTTAGTCAATGACCCACTTACCTTTAATTTGAACACGTGTCAGCTTCTGGTTAGTTGTTGACTTTTTAGTAATTTTTTGAAAATTTCAAATGTTAGGAACATTAAATTGGTGGTAATGGTAGTGACTGTAATTTCTAGTATTTTTTATGTCCTCTTTTGTATAATACATAATTTCATTTAATTCATTTTAGTCAATTGTGACTATTTTGGGATTTAAGAAATGATGATTAACCTATTGTAATTTTAAAATGTTTTATTGAGTTTTTTTTATAAATGGCCTTAGATTTAATTGTCATTCATGAGTATACAGATTCAAAGTTTTTCAAAATCATTCGAATAATCAATGCAATGTATCTGAATTGACTACATTCAACGTAAATTATTGTAGAATGTTCTTCATCCAAGTTGCAACAAATTACCATGTGTGAAATGAAAATTTTAATTCACCAAATTCATTCTTTTAAGGGTGATTCGCAATTTAGTCCATTTTATAGGTCATCTTTAGACAAAAACCATAATAGTATTTAAAAAATGACTGAGGTCCAAAAATATTGTTTAAATATTTCTATTTCAAAAATTCCCTAACCCACAGTGGTTTAAGGATCAAACTCAAGGTCGACAAAACGTGACCCCTCGTCTAAAACTAGGAAGGCCCAAACACTTCAAATTCATTAGAATTATCAATCCAATTCAGATAAATATGTAGAATATTAATAAGTAAATCAATCATTGAGAGATATACAAATAATATATATGCAAGGTTATCAAAACAGTTTACTAATTTCACATTTAAATTTATATCTAAGAAATAATTAATCTATGAATGGACATGCAAGACAGTTCACACAATAAATTACATAGAAAAATGATAGAAATCTTGAATTTATAAATAACACATCTTCGATCATTATCATTAACTTAATTAATTTGGTGTATAACATGAATAAATATGTAACTCAATCATTTAGAGAGACATAAATAAATACGTAGAGATGACAACCAATATACGTAGACCTTGTTTCAAGAAGCAAGTTGGCATAAGAAATTAAGCTATCAGTAATTTACTCCATAATTTGCAAGGAAGAAACAAACATTCCTTGGCAAAATATAATTTATTGATAATGCTACTTAGATGATAATCATTAATGTTTGTAAAAATCTAGTTTCTTCTCTCTTCTACGTATTATTTCTCCTAGAGGAAAATAAATGGGAATGAATAGTGGTGTGCAGATACGAAATTAAGATTTTGATTGTAGTTGCAACACACCAGATTTTACAAAAGGAAGAAAAGTTTCAATGCTCTTTATTAGTTTAACAAAATTAACAAGACCACTACAAGCATTATAAGGGCTGCAAAATTAGTGTATTAACATCTTGAAATAGACTTAATAAATTTAATAATTGACAGAACTTAATGAATTAGTTCCTTCCCACTTCACTTAAAAACTTTTACACAGTTGTCAAGTCTATCTTACTATAATTTACCAAGTTATTGCTTAAAATTCTTAATTACCTGTTTAGTAACAAAACTAGTGTTTAGTTATCAAACTAGTACTATGTAATAGCAGATCTTTAATCTAATTATCTACTAGTCTACGAATTCTTTCCATCTGTCCTTCACTTCTCATCTCTTAGGCCTCAATAGACTTATCAAAAATAAATAGAGAAATATACTAGTATTACTCAAATCCCCTCTTGTCATTTATTTATTATTTGACTAAAATTTCTTTTGAAAATCTACTTTGCTGACTTTAGAATCCACAGAAAAGTATAACCAAACTTTATTTGACCTCCTCTGCCGGCACCGGCTAGCCTAATCGCCAGAAAACCTCCACCATAAAGGAACCAAACTATAGACTCATACATAAACTATAGACTCAGCACATTGAATTCTATAATCTAAGCATCAACCCCAAACCCAATTCCAATTTTTGGCATGGTAACATTGGGATAGTGGAAGACAAATGCAACAACAAATAAGATTTTTTTTTTTTTTGTAGAATGGATTATTGGATTTAATGAAAAATGATTAAGAAAGTGATTATTTGACATAATATTTGAATAACTATTTTGAATTCGCTGATGTTTGGGTTTCACTGTAGTTGTTTACCTTGGTCAAACATTTCCCTCTCAATTTCAACCCACTCTCTTCTCTCTACCATTTTTATATGTGGACCAGCTTCTATAGATCTTCACTAATAGCAAGATCTCTCTCTCTCTCTCTCTAGCTCTTTCTTTCTAGATCTCAGCAATCTCCATAGGCAGGCTTTACTTAGTATCTCAGTAAGTAAATGAGAAGACTCCATAAGCTTGCTGGCGGTGGAGGTTTGCGATGTTGAACTATACGCCCATGGGAGGGATGAGGCTGCTGGGTTGGAGGTGGGAATGGAAATTTAATTAGAGTGCTTGGTTACATGTTTTAGTAATTTAAAGGGTGAATAGGTATTTAACTAAAAATTATATGACAAATAATAATGATTTGGCAATAAATAATGATGTGTGTATTACTTAAATTTGCCACATCAGATTTAGGCACAAAATTGAGGCCCAAAATCATTTCCCTATATGTTTGGAAAGCACATTTTATCTTTGCATAAACATATATACTGCATATATTTACAATTTCAACTTCTAGTTTAAACAACTTAGTACATGAGTCATTTTGCATCTAGCTTAGTAGTAAAAGTCAAAGATTACAAAAGTTAAGTTCTTACACAGCTTGTTCAACTAGATGCACAAAAGATTCATATAGCATTTTTTAAGGTCTTCATAGTTATCTTGCTAGGTGATTAATTACTTTGTTGAATCTACTTGTGCAAAGTGATATTTAGTTTTAGTGGTTGTCATTAATTTATTCTCAAAGGTAACATTCACCCTCAAACTAATAGATACCGAATAAAGTGAATGATAATTTCTTGATATTTTATTTGCAGTCGGAAAATCAAACCAAAACATTTTTTTTATTATACTAAAAACCAAAACATTATGAAACTCAGAATAGAAATAGACTCCTTGTACAATTAAAGGGATGACTTGCAGTAGATATATTATTTTGTAACAATTTACAAATTTTGTTTTGCCATGTAGCATCCTTGAGGCAAGGGTTGGATAGTGACACGTGGCGATTGGAATTCTAGCATCAACAGTTTGTTTCTTTCTTTTCTAAAGTTATTTAACTAGCATGGCAAAAAAAAAAAAAAAAGTTATTTAGCTAAGCCATGTAGCTACTTGTACACCCTTTTATTACTAGGGTGTATAAATTTAGAATGAAACGCATTATTGGTGCTCTAACATACTATGTTCTCATTGTAAACATCCAATGCATAATTAAACCCAAAAAATTTAAAACAAAAAATCTTTCAAAATAATGACAACATCATTAGATTGTTATTGGCTTATTTATTATTTTGCTCCCGAAAGTAACTTTTAGTCTAACTTCACCCCCTCAGGTTTGTTTTGTATCACTTTACCCTCTAAAACTAACTCTTGTGTCTCACTTTACCCACGTCCGTCAATTTTAGCAAACCACTGTTTGAAATGCTGAGCTGGCATGGGCAAATTTGTAATTTCAATTACAGACTCCACATGTCATGCCACCAAGGCTGTCCCTTGGACCCACAAATGCCACGTCACTAACTCTGGCTCATTTGAGTTGGAACGGGCTTGCTTTTTCTCTGAAGATTTACTGCTTTTCCTTTGAACACCCATCCTCCCAATTCAATAAGAGATTCGATTCTAGATCACCAACACACTCTCTCTCTCTATCTCACCCTCCCTTGCAGCCATGAGCAACATCAGTAATCGGCAATACTTAAGCCATGGAGCCATGACCCATAATGAAGAGGTTGAATCGCCTATGCGCTGCCATTGTCGAATGATAGCTCGAATCTCAACTTCATGGACAGATGCAAATCCATGGAGGAGATTTTATGGTTGCCCACGGTTTACAAAGGTGAGTGTTTAAGTTTTTCTGTATATTTGTGTTTTTTTTTTCTTCAACCTTTGTTTTTTTAATTTTTTTCTTCAACCCTTTGAATTGCTTTATATCTGTGTAGAGAAACACAGGGGGTTTACAGGAGTGAGTGTTCAAGTTTTTCTATATATTTGTGTTTTTTTTTTTTTCAACCTTTTTTTTTTCTAATTTTTTTTTCTTCAACCCTTTGAATTGCTTTATATCTGTGTAGAGAAACACAGTGGTTTACATGGATGAGTGTTTAAGTTTTTCTGTATATTTGTGTTTTTTGTTTTTGTTTTTTCTTCAACTTTGTTTTTCTAATTTTTTTCTTCAACCCTTTGAATTTCTTTATACTGTGTAGAGAAACATAGGGTATTAGTCTGTTAAAAAAACTGACGTGGTGCCTACTATTGATGTGCTACGTCAGCTCTTTTAACGGCAAAATGGATGGAGTTGGACGGAAATAGTCTAATGAGAGCCATTTGTAAAGTTGAGGGGGCAAAGTGAGAAGAATTAACTTTAAAGGGGCAAAGTGAGAAAAAAAGTTAATTTCAATGGGCAAATTAGCGAATAAGCCTATATATATATCATACTGAATTTGTAATGTTAGTGTTTACACCCAAATTTGGCACGTATTTGTGGAAAAATAGCAGGAAATTAGGATAATTATTATTGATTATTTTATGAATTTTATTGATATTTTGGTGAATTTTTCTAGATATTAATTGTGCAGTTTACTTGGAGGTGATGAAAAATCAAAAGAGATATGGTGCAATAAGGAAAGGATTCTGAAGACTTGATGGCCAAGGAAGCTGATTTCTACTCACACAAGGACTACTCGGCACTAGGTTATCACTCCTATAAATACATCTCTTCAAGAAGGAAAAAGCTCTCTACACACAACCTCAACACAACAATCAAAAATCAATAATCAAGTGACCAAGTTCCTCAAGTTCTTCAAGCAAACAGTTCTCTTAGTTCTTAGGATTTCTTTTAGTCAATTTCCCTTGTTTTGTAGCTTTGCTAAAAACACTTTCTTTGTATTGATTTCGCAATAATTCTAGTATTTTCTTCAGTTTTTAGTCAATTGTCATCGTTCTTGATTTTTCTTAGATTGTTCATGCTACTAAAGTCCTTCAATTTTCACAGGCAAGAAACGAATTTAGACAAGTTCTCGTCCCTTTACTTGTCGCACAATTGTCTTGTTAGAAGTTAGATTTATTTCGGCGCAATTTCTTATTTTTATTAATCTTTTCTATTACGGTTTCCCGGCCTAGAATAGTGGCACGCCTGCAAGTACCCAAAGGATGAAAAGCTCTACTTGATTCACGGCCTTCCATCTCTAGGTTGTGACGATTTTTTAGGGTAACATAATTTGGCATGCTCGGTACGACAAAGATTATGTTCAATTAAACAGGGGACACACATGAATAAAGGCAACCGATGGCGATGGCTGGAGTATTACCATGACCAACGGTGGCAGTATCTCTACAAGAACTATATAGCTATGGCTCCCCCATTACATTGTTTAGACCCATCTGGAGGTGTGAACCCATATGGGAGAAAATATAGTCATGATAACTATTATAGGGGTGTCGACACGACCGAAGAGGTTTCTCTCGGCTACAATGGAGGCCAATTTGTGGACAATAACTATTATGGGTACATGGCCGAGGGGCACTACACCCAAGTTGAACCTCACGGCCAAAATAATGGTTTTGCTCCTCCATATGGCTATGTAGATGATGGCAACCAATATAGTCATGATGACTATGTTGACTATGAGGACCTATATGGGTGGCAGAATGACCATTGTGAGTAGAAATACACTGCCGAGGACCATTATTTAGGCTATAGTGAGCCAATATGATGATGATTACTACAATGATGGCGGCACGGCGTAGGGGCAATATACCCAAATGGAAACCCACGGCCAAAATCTTGATTATTCAACTTATTCTCACCTAAATAGCCATGTTAACACACGAGGGGAGCAAGATAATTTTATTCAGCCCCAGTGTCAATATTCTCCACCAGTGGACTCTAGAAAAATTGAAGAGATTAGAAGGCAAGCTGTTTGTATGGTAGAAGAAGAAAGAAGGAGGGTTTTCAATGAAAAGTCATAAAGGTGATCAATGAGTGTGCTGAAAGTTTTCGACGAACTAGTGACAATATTCGCTTATCGTTAAAATTTTTGCCTACTCCAAAGGAAGTTAGCCAACCATCTCCCCAACATAAAAAGAAAGAGGAAAAAATTGAAGTAGTTGGACAGAAGCTTTTGGCAAGCCGTGAAGAATTAAAGGAGAAAGAGATTGGTGTTGAAAAAGTCACATCTCCTATAAAGCCAATCTCTAAGTCAGGAAATGATGGCAATCCAACACTTGACTTCAATGACCTCACATTTGTAGGACAAGAAAAATGTTTCTCTGCCCAAACAAAAATTGAATTGTTAGAGGCTCAATTTTCTCATAAAGAGGGCAATATTTTGGTTGGCCAAGGAAAGGTGGAAGAAGAAGATCTCAAGGAAAAAGAGGCTATTTTGCCTAAATTTAATTTTGACATGGAGCCAATTTATGACTCCTATAGTGATGATGAGCCCATCCTTGATCTTGGAGCACTCGAGGGGCTGGATTCAAATTTGGAGGAAGTCATCTCCACTTCAATCAATATTGGCCACCAAATCTTCAATTTTTTCAAAAAGATGAAATTGTGGTTGGCCATGGAGATGTGAGTGCTGGAATATGTGAGTCGATTATAAAAGTTGACATGATCAAAAAAATCCAAGAGGTAGCCTCATATGAAGAAACTATGAAAATTGACATGGTGGTGGGAGACAAAGCTGATTTGGATAAGTCAATATCGGCTAAATTGATAGATTTTCAGTTAAAGAAAATAATTGGTGAATCCAATGTGCTCGGGGGAGTAGGTGAAAATATGGCTAATTTGGAAGCCGAAAAACAAGATTTTCCCGGTTATAATTATGCTCATGCCTCGGCAGTTCTTAATTTGCAAAAAATTGGAATACAACCCGAAGAACCAGAAATATCAAAGCTTGGAATTAAGCATGGTTGGCCACTTCCTGAAGCTTGATGTGCGTTTACCCATAAATATAAATATATATATAACAACATATATAATAAGAAGGGACTATTGGCGTGAATCTGGAAGGTTGATGTTTTTGGTCACAAAAGTCAAAAAGGGTTAGCTTTAAGTTTTATTTGGGCGTGAGTGAGATGGCATGATTGGAGGCAAAACGGCAAGTAGAGTCGAAAGTTTCGGTCCCAAACAAGTTTTTCATGATTTTGGCCAGTCTTTATATTTTCTAGGGGAGATTTTGTAGATCAAATAGATCAAAGAAATTAAACAGTGACTCTCGACCAAACATTTAGGCCAAGAATGGCCATGTCACGTAGCTTGTGTGTTCGGCAGCAAAGATTGATAGCCGAGACTGATGGTATGCCAAGATTGTTAAATCGCCGAGAACCACTCTCACGCTTGGTCGAGAATGCAAGTTCCTATGGCGTCGTGTCGTGCCCTACAACCTTTTTTTTCTTCACTTTTGCCCCGGCATGGGCTTTCCCGATGGCAAGAGCCGGGGTCCATTCATGCAGCAAATGAAGAAAACAAGACAACACCATATTACTCTCCAGACTCATCGACCTCAGAGACATCGGAGGGTCTATGTCCTCGTTTCCAGCCGAAAACAATGTTCATTTACTCCAAAGCTTGAGCTGAGAAGCTTCACGGCCTGGACAACGGCGGGGTAGGCTGAGCAGTCCAAATCAAGATGTCCAAGGCTGGAATTACAGTGATTCTCGACCGGGCACCTTCGTTGCGGAGAGATTGACAGCTAGGAGAGGTGGGCATGCCGAGTAGTCCATAAATCGGTTTATAGCCGAGAGCTACTCCCACTTATGGCCGAGCATAATCGAGCTAAGCAGCAGCTGATAGATAAAGTGCACTGTTTTCACCCGAGAAGATTAACGGCCGAGAATTGAGGGCCAAGTCGGTTTACGCCTAGAGGATTTATGGCTAGGAGAAACAAGAGCCAGCTTTACGGCTAAGACTTGAGGGGCATGCATGCCGAACAAACCGAGAAGAATCTGAGAAGTCGAAGCAAGCTGTCAGAGACTCAGAATTCACAAAAAAAACAAAAAAAAACAAAAAAGAGAGTAGAAGTTTAGATAAACTAGACATGGATTTCTTGCCAAGGAGATACGTCTGTGAGTCTTTCATGAGGACATGAGAAGTCAACTACTCAACTGGGTTTCTCTCCCATTCTGTGAGTCTTTCAAAATGGCTCATGCAAGATTAGGCCAATGGTTAGGAATCAGAAGTGTGTTTGATGATCGTGTTCAAAGTGGAAAGTCATCCCATGTTGGAGTGTTGCTTTATCCTTTATTTTCTCTTACTGCCCGAAATGCAAAGCTTACGACTAAGAAGTTTAAGGTCGAGATAGAATACGGCTCGCTTCCAACCGAGAGCTACGTCCATCTACCCCAAAGCTATCGCTAAGAAGAACTCACGGCTGAGACTTTACGACCAAGATTACTGGTCGAGGCGGTTGAGCCATTTCAATTTATGGCTAAGATGGTGGATGTGTCTCACGGTGGAAAATTACTACGGCCAAGATCACCCCAACAAAGGTTGAGAGTTTTTGTTGTTTCAACCAAGACTATGAAGGGCTTGTCGCCAAGAAGAACTCAAAGGTCAAGACGGCATGGCCAAGATTACTCTGCTTACGGCCAGAGATTTGATTTCAGACTGAACAAAGCAAAGAGGTGATGCCACTGAATAAAGAAAGGGTGAGAAGAGTTGATGCTAAAACTGAGGTTTATGACATTCTATGTCAGGAGGGGAGATTACACGGGGTTTGCGCACAGGCACCCCTACAACATTTTTGTTTTGGTTGATTGATGGAGCCAAGTCTTTTGGCATGTATCTACATGGTCTGGTTTAGAATAAAAAGTGAGTCTGTTCAAATGGGCTCATAAGTTTTGTGCTGATGATGCTATCAAAGATGTACATTGTGCAATCTTGCAGAGGCTACTAGGATTATTACTGTCGGACTAGGAGCTCTAGCATGTTCAACTTTTATAAATATAATTATGCCAGTTATTGCCAACGAAACTGCGTGTTTGTCTTCGGCCGGTGCATCGATAATTATTAAAGACCAACTTAGTGTTTATTAAAAACTGGGGTCCAACCCACAAGCTTCCATAAACTGGAATCCTTGCCTATATTGTTTTGAGAGGCCACGGCCGGGAACACGACGGTTGAATAATCATCAAACCACAACTTTCCAGAGAACACATCGTTCCTCTTTCTAGACGGTTTGCCGATTTCATGGCAGAATCACTGATCGCTGGCGACATTCTAGCAGCTTGCAAATCTTTATGGCTGATATTGAGGGAGAAACGAACAATAAAAGAAAGTTAGAGATGGCGAAATAACATGGCAGGATGATCAATGTCACATTTACTTTAAAGAGATAGAGCAAGGCGTTGCTAGCTGCAACATTTTGGAATGGTAACAAGATGATGAAAAATAAGCTAATTAACGACCCCAGAAAACTAAAAGCTCTCAGGTAACCAACAATTACAGCCTGTGAAGATTGCGAAGCTTGCGCCAAGAAATCGAGTGGCCGGAGAATAACAAGGGGCGTGCACAGCTAGTTAAGGCTAAGACAATTCACGGTCGTAATTACTCCAACTAGGGCTGTACATAGTGAATTCATGGAGATTGTGTTTGCAGCCGTGAATTTTTTAACAGTGGAAAGAATAAGTGAGTCGACCAAGCTGGGAAATGTCGACGAGCTGCTGAGGCGTAATTCAGATTCACAGCCAAAATGAATTACGGCCGAAATTATGCCGATCATGGCCAACGAGACTTGAATTTTCTCATATCTGTTCAGATTTGGACATAGATTTGAGACATTTGAAGACTTGAACAATGGTTGAAACGAACTCCCAAGTTCAAGACGGCTTTCAGCCGATAATCACTCTGATTACGGTCTTCCATTCTTGTCGAAACAAGTCTACCAATACTTACCAGCCCCTCGACAGAGATGAAGCTCTCACTTGTTTTGAAGGAAGATAAAAGTCATAATGACTAAATGGAGAAAAAGATAAGCACGGGACAAAATTAAGAAAACAAGACAGCGCCGCATCTCTCTCCAGACTCGCCGACCTCTCGGCGACATCAGAGGATTTTATTTGCAGCTGAGATAGCTTATGGCTCGCTTCCAGCCAAGAGTTGCATCCATTTACTCCAAACCTGCGTCGAGACAGCTTACTGCCAAGAACTAATCCCACTCACGGCCAAGAATGTTGTCGTTTCAGCCGAGCATCATTGATTGCACAAGTGAAAAAGCTCAACAAAGTGCACATGTCGTCGAAGCCAAGCTCTCACGGCCAAGAACTGTCCAACTTTCAGGTCGACTGTTTCGACAAAGACGCAGTTCAATTTCACAAGGCTGCTTTTGATGCTCATGGTGGTTCATTGTTAATCGCACCTGAAACGCAAGGCCAAGAAGGACAGCTCATACGTAGCAACGGTTCGGCTCAAGCCCAGGCTCTTTCAAGTGAACTTTTTCCAGGGAACCTGCCGCCAAAAACAGATAATTATGTCCTCGTCTGGTGCTGACTGGTGGTGGAGAAGAAATCTATAAATCTTGGATCATTCAGGCACAAGTTATGGCATCCATATGAAGCTCCGATGGCTCTGCATGAGTTTCTGTTGTATTGTTGCTGAAGAAGGAATATATGTACTAGAGGTGCACGAGGTGTAGCTGTATGTATATAGATATATACGTATATCATGAGGACTTGAGTAACAGAAGAGTGAAGTAGAGGCATTGGGCCGAGAGAACGGCTCCAAGAGAAAAGAGATTTTGCAAGATCATGGTTAATTGGAGAGAAGAGACAGATGTCATGATGTGGTCATTTTTATTTAGTTGGAGCAGTTAATGATCAAGTGGTAATATAGAAACAGCAAGTAAGACAATGGATTAATATGGAAGGCCCACCGTAAGCGTAGTAAATGTGAAGTCAAAATTGGCTTTTATTTCTACTGAAGGCTTGATTAATGAATGGCTTGCTGCATGGTTTAGGAAGTGAGCGCATGCTTGACATTAGTTTCTGATTGACTAAGTGCATGTATGGGTGTGATTTATATTACACTACAGTAGAGAAGAATCATACGGCCGAGATACGTTCTTCACCTGTACGGCCGAGATTAGAAAATTCTTGTATAAATCAGCCGACTTCCCGAATTATTCTGTACTTACTCAAATAAAACTGGATGATGAGCTTTATACCTTTGGAAAGATATGGATGTTAGCTTTCCAAGGAATTTTACGGTTCGTGATTTGCATTTTTCTACATAAAATTATGGCTATTTGAGTGCAGACAGCTCAGGAATGCGTTTTGCTCGCAAATTTGTAAAGTTTTGGTCGAAAAAAAATATTTCTAGCTTAGATATAACTACCAAAGGAGAAGATTTTGTATCTTTACAGAAAGTAAGTGTTGGGCCAAGAGGTACTATTGCAAGCAAAAATCAACGGCCAAATAAAATATGGAAGTCACGACCATTATCTAGCTTTGTTTTGGGCTGTAATTTAAAGCGATTCTACTTCAGCTGAGAGTTTTTTACTTCAGGTGTTCGACATGAGAAATTATTGTGATTAAGCGGTGTACGTGGATAGAAAAGCATTTGAAAAACATTAACATTTCCTTAACCAACTCAGCTAAGATGGCCGAAGCTCAAGGAAATAGGGGGGGGGGGGTTATGTTTACACCCAAATCTAGCACGTATTTATGGAAAAATAGAAGGAAATTAGGATAATTATTATTGATTATTCTATGAATTTTATTGATATTTTGGTGAATTTTCCTAAATATTAATTGTGCAATTTACTTAGGCGTGAAGGAAAATCAAAAGAGATATGGTGCAATAAGGAAAGGATTCTGAAGGCTTGATGGCCAATGAAGCCGATTTCTACTCACACAAGGACTACTCGGCACTAGGTTATCACTCCTATAAATACATCTCTTTAAGAAGGAAAAAGCTCTCTACACACAACCTCAACACAACAATCAAAAATCAATAATCAAGTGACCAAATTCCTCAAGTTCTTCAAGCAAACAGTTCTCTTAGTTCTTAGGATTTCTTTTAGTCAATTTACCTTGTTTTGTAGCTCTGCTAAGAACACTTTCTTAGTATTGATTTCGCAATCATTCTAGTATTTTCTTCAGTTTTCAGTTAATTGTCATCGTCCTTGATTTGTTTTAGATTGTTCATGTTACTAAAGTCCTTCAATTTTCACAGGCAAGAAACGAACCTAGACAAATTCTCGTTCCATTACTTGTCGCACAATTGTCTTGTTAGAAGTTAGATTTATTTCGGCGCAATTTCTTATTTTTATTAATCTTTTCTATTACGGCTTCCCGGCTGAGAATAGTGGCACGCCTGCAAGCACTCAAAGGACAAAAAGCTCTACTTGATTCACGGCCTTTCATCTCTAGGCTGTGACGATTTTTTAGGGTAACATTTAGCAATTGAATTTGAACAATTAATTGGATTACTTGATTGGTGGGAGTACTCTTCTTATTTTGACCACATGTTCTGACATTGTGTCCTGACTTGCCACATTTTAAATAGTTGGTCATGAAGTTAAACTTGGGTAATTTCTGAATTTGACTTTGTGGTTGAGGAGGAGGCTCATTTGCTGCTCTAATCCTCCTTTTATTTGGCCTTCTAGGCTGTTTCTTTGGCCTTTCTAGTTAATTGGTTAAACCCATACCACCGCCCATCTTGTGGCACTAAGGTCTTGAAGGTCTTGGGACTTGTCTCTCTTTGTTCTTGAACTTTTGGCTCAGCTTGCTTAGGTTTCACAGGTAATTTTTTACTCGGGCGAGTTTGATTTTCTCTCCTAAGCCTCGACATAGCTCTTTCCCTTTCGAGCAAAGGCCTTGCAGGCAAGAGCCTTCTCAAAACTTGGCTACGAGCCTCTTCTTGCTCATCATTCCTCTTGTCTATCTTGGAACCCACTTCACAATTCTCTTAGATTCCTCTCGTTTTCTTTTCTCAATCCTTGGTGAATAGGTTATCTGTGGGGATGGAACTCGCTTAGGCATATATGTTTGCCTTGGTGGACTCCTTCTTGCCGAACTCTTGGCTTGAAAATTCCTCATTGGCACTGGCTCAATTTTTTGTTCCTTGGCCGTAGCACCTTTTTTCATCAATTCCTTCAATTTGATCTCACATTTACAATGGTTGCAAAGCAAAATGGACCCCTCATTCTCCACCATTCTCTCTTCCTGCCTTCTAGGCGGAAAATCAACATTCGCCATGCTTGCTTTAGTGGTGAAGAAAGGCTCTTCATCGATCTTCATCTTTTGCTTCTCTTTTCCAGGGAACTCGAGTTCACCTTTCTCTATATTCTTCTGTAGAAAGGCTCTTCTATATATTCTTCATCTTTGGCTTCTCTTTCCCGGGGAACTCGAGTTCACTCTCATGGAACTTACAGAAGATTTTTCCTTTCATTTCTTTGGGCAAAGACAACTTTTTCCCATATTCCAGTTTGATTTTCCTAGCAGCGTACAAACAGTCAAAGATTTTGTCTGCCGCTGAGATATCAAATGAATAGTCCCTTGTCACATGCACTTCCCTTTTTTGGTTGCCGAGCCCAGTCATAATGACTGTCTACTTTTGCCCTGGTATTTGCTTTGGCCTCGTTAAATCTTCACAAGCGAATGGTTTATCAAACACAATCGAGACAGCTGCCGCCTCTGCTTCCTCTTACTCATCAGGCTCCGACGAATAGACTTCTACCATGTATGCGCTCATTGTACTTCGATAATGTGCACCTTTAGCAGTACTTTTTTATTCATCTTTTTCCTTAATACAGCTTCATACTTCCTCACCTACTCTCTATACCTATTTGTAAAATTTTCTCATTTGGTTTCTTCGATGTTTTTTTATCAATGAAGTAGATAATATATTAAATAAACATAGGAAAAATTTTAGCTAAAGAACTCCAACTATACCTTATGTCTCAGGATATGAATTTCACTTTGTATTAACTGAGAACTGAAACTTTTATTTTGTGTTAATTAAGGACCCTATTTTTTTTTCCAGTTTTTATCTCAATTCTGCCCCGACGTTGGACCTATCAAACCTCCACCAAATTCAGCAAACTTATACTGAGTTTAAAGCTATGCATCTCCTCTTTACAACCATATAAATATCATCCAAATCAGACCTCTACAACTCTAGATAATTTCCCCCAAAGTAGGATATCCGAAACTGTCCAATTTTCCAGATACTTTCCCAGAGGTCCGATTAGACAGTTTTAGGTATCCTACTTTGGGGCCGATTATCGGCATTTCAGAGGTCCGATTTGAGTAATCTTTATATGGTTGTAAAGAGGAGATGCATAGCTTTAAATCCAGTATAAGTTTGCTGAATTTGGTGGAGGTTTGATGGGTTCAATATTGGGCCAAAGTTAAGATAAAAACTTAAAAAAAAAACCAAAAAAGTCCTTAATTGACACAAAATGAAAATTTCAGTCCTCAGTTGACACAAAGTGAAATTCATATCCTGAATAGGGACATGGGGTATAGTTGAAGTCCTTTTGCTAAAATTTTTGCCATATGTTAAAGTTTCATTCAAAATTTCTATATTTTGATAACTCCTTGCTTCATACCCCATTTTTTTTTTCTTTATTCAATTTCTTACCACACTCTTAAAAATTTAAAATCCTTAAAATACCCTCATTACAAAAAAAAAAAAAAAAATTACCTAGCCCCACCACCTGCCGCCTTCGCCACTGTCGCTGGCCCATCTTTCTCTCTTTCCCACTCTCAGTAGCTTTTCCGAACTTCCATACTTTTTCACTCATAGCTTACAATAGCATAGAGCCACCCAACAATGGCGGCATGGACAACGGCGGCTTGCAAAGCCTCGAATATGGTGCGGCTTTCTTCTCCCAAATCGGCTTCTACCGCTGTCCATCGGCGCCTGTGGTAATTTCACCTTTCACTTTTTCATTTAAATAATAAATCCCCATCTAATTCTCTTTCTTCACTTCGTTTTGATCTCAGAAATTCTTTTTATTTTGGTCAAATTTTCATGAGAGAGAGGGAGAGACATTGGGTTAGAGCGTTGGGGTTCCAGAAATTTTTTATTTTTTTATTCTAATTTAGGACAATTTTACTTACATCCCCTCAGGTTTGAGCTTATTACACGTACACCCCTTATTTCTTAACATAAGTTATCTCAACTTAACAGTCAAAGGGCAAGGCCGTCATTTGACCTTCAAAAATGAAAAAAAAAACAGAAAAGAGAGAAAGTGATGCAGAGAGATATGCGAGGCAGAGAGAAGGAGAGGAAAAAGAAAGTGGGGGGGGGGGGGAAGGGGCTGGTGGGTCGGGTGAGGGGGGAGGGAGGGTGTCGAGGTAGGTGTCTTTGGCCTTCAAAAATGAAAAAACATCAGTTGGGTCTTGCCACAATTGGGTATTGTAATTACCTAAATTTTGAAGAAACCTTAGTTGCCTGAAGACCCAAGTCATCTGAATTTAACAAGTTGAATTGCTTTATTTAGTCTAGAGTTCAAAGATGATTTTATAGGAATCAATAATCAGTTTGGATTTAAAGTTATCATGTTTAAGTACTTTATGTCAAAGTCCTTTAGATCTACTTTAAATATTTGCTTTGCAGGTGAAGCTAGTTTGGTATTATAATAATGCACTTGGACGTCCAGATAAAAAGAAATTCATAGCTCGAGCAAAATCGTATATTCAACTTACTCCACGCATTTTTTTCTCTAAATTTGCTCTGGTCATTGTACCAAGTCCTTTGATGTCACCTTTGCATTCTTACAGGTACCATGGTTCAACCTTAATAGTAGCAAGCCTTTATGTCGAGAGAGAGAATTGGGTATTGCAGGGGATGCCGTCGTAGAGGCAGCGGTCGAGGACTGGGCAGGGGTGCGGTGGGGACTGGTCGAGCTGGGTGAGTCAAGTGAGGGTGGGGCAGGGTGTGAGGGTGAAGGGTGGAAGGGCATGGAGGAGTGTGGCAGGGGGGAGGTGGTGCGACGATGGGGGTGGAGCTGTCTGGGGTGTGGTGGGGAAGGGGAGTGGGTGGAATTTATTTTCTTTTATTAATTTTAATAGTAATTTAATTTAATAAGATAAAGGGCAAATAAAAAAAATTAAAAGGATAAAATTGACATTTTATTAGTCAAATTTGGTCAACATTAACATTCTGTTAAAATAGGGGGTGTGCGTGTAATAAATGAAACTTTGGGGGTGTGCTTGTAATAAGCTCAAACCTGAGGGGGTGTAAGTTAAATTGTCCTTTCTAATTTTGTTGATTTCTGTAGGGGTAAAATATGAATTGTTCGTACCAACTCTCCTATGAGCATAAGGACAAGTCAGATAGACTTAGCATCATGCCGTTTGGGCCTAAGCAAGGTCCTACAAGGCCCAAAGACCAAGCCTTTCTTAGGCTCCTCGACCTCCTAGGCTCCGACCTCCCAGGCTCCCAGCCTCCAAGGCTCTATCCTCCTAAGCTCCGTCCTCCTAGGCTCTGTCCTCCTAGGCTTCGGCCTCCAAGGCTCTGACCTCCTAGGCTCCGACCTCCTAGGCTTTGACCTCCTTGGCTCCGGCCAACTAGGCTTAGGCCTCATAGGCTCCGACCTATAAGGCTTCGACCCTTGTTGACTCATTCGGTATCCCCAATACAGGTGACACGTGACATTCCCACAACGTGAGTTGTCACAAGGAACACGTGTCACCACCAGATTGGGTGGCGTCATTCCCAAAGTACTATAAAAGGAGTACTCTACTTGTCAGAAAAGGGGATAATTACATACAATTCAATCATTACTCTACTATTCGCTTTCACTCTACACAAATATTCTCCTGACACTGACTTGAGCGTCGGAGGAGGTTCGATCGATACCACACCGGTGCCTCTCCCGCTCACTTGTGTGTGTATGCGCAGGGTGCTCCGGATATCATATTTCCTACCTTCATTGGCTAGTTAGACCGACCCACATGATCCTACCCCACATTGACGTGTCATCTTCTTAGTGGGAGGTCAACGGGTCCATATGATTTGACTCGATATTGAGTGTTCTACCATTTTTGAGCATCAACATGAATGATCTGAAAAAAAAATGTTAGGGGAATTTGTCTATCCTAATTATAGTTGTGGAAAATCTTGGTTTATCCTAATAACTAAATTTAAATTTCGAAAATTTCGACGAAATTTTCGATTTTTTGAGGTATGAAAATTTTAACACTAAACCAACAAAATTTTGTCTGAATTTCGATGATTTTGCCAAAATTTCAATAATTTTGCTGAAATTCTCAAAATTTCAGCGAAGTTTTCGGCTGGGTGGGATTTTTGGGTTTTGGGGAGGCTGGGTTTTGGGAGGAGTTGAAGACGTGGAGAAAGAGAGGAGGGGCAGAATTTTGGTGGGTTTCGACAGCAGGGGGTGACGACAGGGGGCGAGAGCAGGGAGAAAGAGATGAGGGTGGGCTGGTGGTCGGCGCAGGTGAGGGGATGGAGATGCTAAGAGAGAGAAAGAGAAAGAGAGAGAGAGAGAGAGAGAGAGAGAGAGAGAGAGAGAAAGAGAAAGAGAAAGAGAAAGAGAAAGAGAGAAAGGGTGGGCTGGTGGTCGGCGCAGGTGGGGGATGGACTTACTGATGGAGGAAATGAGAGAAAGGAGAAGAAGAACAAAAAAAAAAAAAAAAGAGAAAGGAGAAGGAAAAAAGAAAGAAGAGCAAATTACAATTTAGTACCTCAACTTTATATGTTGTTTCAATTTAGTACCCCAACTTTGAAAACTTGCAAAAAAGTACCTCAACTTTCATTTTGTATCAATTTAGTACCCCAACTTTGAAAATTTGCAAAAAAGTCCCTTTCTCCACGTCTTCAACTCCTCCCATCCCCAGCCCGCCCCTCTCCCAGCCCTCCCCTCCTCCCCAGCCCATCCCCAGCCCACCCCCACCCACTCCCCCCCTCCCTGCCTTCCCTGCCCTCCCCTCCTCCCCAGCCCATCCCCAGCCCCCGCCCCCTCCTCCCCAGCCCATCCCAGCCCCTGCCCCCCTCCCTGCCCTGCCCTCCTCCCCAGCCCATCCCCAGCCCACCCCACCACCCACTCCCCCTCTCTCTGCCCGACCCACCCCTCCCCCCACCCCAGTCCCGTCGCACCCCCTCCCCCAGCCCAACCCCCGTCGCACACCCCTGCCCCTCCGCCCAGCCCCGTCGCATCCCC